>NC_136057.1:341113437-341700828 GCF_964261635.1 Lissotriton helveticus | reverse complement strand
CACCCTCCAACTCCACCCTCCAACTCCACCCTCCAACTCCACCCTCCAACTCCACCCTCCAACTCCACCCTCCAACTCCACCCTCCAACTCCACCCTCCAACTCCACCCTCCAACTCCACCCTCCAACTCCACCCTCCAACTCCAACCTTCAAATCCAACTAAACCCTCCAAGTCCACCCTCCAACTCCAAGTTCACCTCCAAGTTCACCCTCCCAAAATCCACCCTCCAACTCCAAGTCCACCCTCCAACTCCAAGCTCACCCTCCAACTCCAAGTCCACCCTCCAACTCCAAGTCCACCCTCCAACTCCAAGTCCACCCTCCAACTCCAAGTCCACCCTCCAACTCCAACTCCACCCTCCAACTCCCACCTCCACCCTCCAACTCCACCCTCCAACTCCAACTCCACCCTCCAACTCCACCCTCCAAGTCCACCCTCCAAGTCCACCCTCCAAGTCCACCCTCCAAGTCCACCCTCCAAGTCCACCCTCCAAGTCCACGTAACTCCTCCCTCCAACTCCACCCTCCAACTCCACCCTCCAACTCCACCCTCTAACTCCAACTTAACCCTCCAAGTCCACCCTCCAACTCCAAATCCCACCCTCCCAACTCCAAATCCACCCTCCAACTCCAAATCCACCCTCCAACTCCAAATCCACCCTCCAACTCCAAATCCACCCTCCAACTCCAAATCCACCCTCCAACTCCAAATCCACCCTCCAACTCCAACCTCCAACTCCAACCTTCAACTCCACCTCCACCCTCCAACTCCAAATCCACCCTCCAACTCCAAATCCACCCTCCAACTCCAAATCCACCCTCCAACTCCAAATCCACCCTCCAACTCCAAATCCACCCTCCAACTCCAAATCCACCCTCCAACTCCAAATCCACCCTCCAACTCCAACTCCAACCTCCAACTCCACCTCCACCCTCCAACTCCACCCTCCAACTCCACCCTCCAACTCCACCCTCCAACTCCACCCTCCAACTCCACCCTCCAACCCCACCCTCCAACTCCAACTCCACACTCCAACTCCAACTCCACCCTCCAACTCCAACTCCTCCCTCCAACTCCACCCTCCAACTCCACCCTCCAACTCCACCTTCCAACTCCACCCTCCAACTCCACCCTCCAACTCCACCCTCCAACTCTACCCTCCAACTCTACCCTCCAACTCCACCCTCCAACTCCACCCTCCAACTCCACCCTCCAACTCTACCCTCCAACTCCAACCTCCAACTCCATCCTCCAACTTTACCCTCCAACTCTAACTCCACCCTCCAACTCCACCTCCAACCTCCAACTCCACCCTCCAACTCCAACTCCTCCCTCCAACTCCTCCCTCCAACTCCACCCTCCAACTCCACCCTCCAACTCCACCCTCCAACTCCACCCTCCAACTCCAACTCGACCCTCCAACTCCACCCTCCAACTCCACCCTTCAAATCCAACTAAACCCTCCAGGTCCACCCTCCAACTCCAAATCCACCCTCCAACTCTACCCTCCAACTCTACCCTCCAACTCTACCCTCCAACTCCAACCCCACCCTCCAACTCCAACTCCACCCTCCAACTCCACCTCCACCCTCCAACTCCACCCTCCAACTCCAACTCCACCCTCCAACTCCTCCCTCCAACTCCACCCTCCAACTCCACCTCCACCCTCCAACTCCACCCTCCAACTCCAACTCCACCCTCCAACTCCACCCTCCAACTCCTCCCTCCAACTCCACCTCCACCCTCCAACTCCACCCTCCAACTCCAACTCCACCCTTCAACTCCACTCCACCCTTCAACTCCACCCTTCAACTCCACCCTCCAACTCCACCCTCCAGCTCCTCCCTCCAACTCCTCCCTCCAACTCCACCCTCCAACTCCACCCTCCAACTCCAACTCCACCCTCCAACTCCACCCTCCAACTCCACCCTCCAACTCCAACTCCACCCTCCAACTCCACCCTTCAAATCCAACTAAACCCTCCAAGTCCACCCTCCAACTCCAAATCCACCCTCCAACTCTACTTTCCAACTCTACCCTCCAACTCCAACCTCCAACTCCAACCCCACCCTCCAACTCCACCCTCCAACTCCACCCTCCAACTCCACCCTCCAACTCCAACTCCACCCTCCAACTCCACCCTCCAACTCCTCCCTCCAACTCCTCCCTCCAACTCCTCCCTCCAACTCCTCCCTCCAACTCCTCCCTCCAACTCCACCCTCCAACTCCACCCTCCAACTCCACCCTCCAACTCCACCCTCCAACTCCACCCTCCAACTCCACCCTCCAAATCCAACTCCACCCTCCAACTCGAACTCCACCCTCCAACTCCAACTCCAACTCCAACTCCAACTCCAACTCCACCCTCCAACTCCACCATTCAAATCCAACTCCACCCTCCAACTCCAACTCCACCCTCCAACTCCACCCTTCAAATCCAACTCCACCCTCCAACTCAAACTCCACCCTCCAACTCGAACTCCACCCTCCAACTCGAACTCCACCCTCCAACTCGAACTCCACCCTCCAACTCGAACTCCACCCTCCAACTCGAACTCCACCCTCCAACTCGAACTCCACCCTCCAACTCGAACTCCACCCTCCAAATCGAACTCCATCCTCCACCCTCCAACTCCACCCTCCAACTCCACCCTCCAACTCCACCCTCCAACTCCACCCTCCAACTCCAACTCCACCCTTCAAATCCAACTAAACCCTCCAGGTCCACCCTCCAACTCCAAATCCACCCTCCAACTCCAACTCCACCTCCACCCTCCAACTCCAACTCCACCCTCCAACTCCACCCTCCAACTCCACCCTCCAACTCCACCCTCCAACTCCACCCTCCAACTCCACCCTCCAACTCCAACTCTACCCTCCAACTCCAACCTCCAACTCCAACCCCACCCTCCAACTCCAACTCCACCTCCACCCTCCAACTCCACCCTCCAACTCCAACTCCAACTCCACCCTCCAACTCCAACTCCACCCTCCAACTCCACCCTCCAACTCCAACTCCACCCTCCAACTCCACCCTCCAACTCCACCCTCCAACTCCTCCCTCCAACTCCTCCCTCCAACTCCTCCCTCCAACTCCTCCCTCCAACTCCACCCTCCAACTCCTCCCTCCAACTCCACCCTCCAACTCCACCTCCACCCTCCAACTCTACCCTCCAACTCCACCCTTCAACTCAAACTCCACCCTCCAACTCGAACTCCACCCTCCAACTCAAACTCCACCCTCCAACTCGAACTCCACCCTCCAACTCGAACTCCACCCGCCAACTCGAACTCCACCCGCCAACTCGAACTTCACCCTCCAACTCGAACTCCACCCTCCAACTCGAACTCCACCTCCAACTCGAACTCCACCCTCCAACTCGAACTCCATCCTCCACCCTCCAACTCCACCCTCCAACTCCACCCTCCACCTCCACCCTCCAACTCCACCCTCCAACTCCAACTCCACCCTCCAACTCCACCCTCCAACTCCAACTCCACCCTCCAACTCCACCCTCCAACTCCACCCTCCAACTCCACCCTCCACCCTCCAACTCCAACTCTACCCTCCAACTCCAACCTCCAACTCCAACCCCACCCTCCAACTCCAACTCCACCTCCACCCTCCAACTCCACCCTCCAACTCCAACTCCACCCTCCAACTCCAACTCTACCCTCCAACTCCAACTCCACCCTCCAACTCCACCCTCCAACTCCACCTCCACCCTCCAACTCCACCCTCCAACTCCAACTCCACCCTCCAACTCCACCCTCCAACTCCACCCTCCAACTCCTCCCTCCAACTCCTCCCTCCAACTCCACCCTCCAACTCCACCTCCACCCTCCAACTCCACCCTCCAACTCCAACTCCACCCTTCAACTCCACCCTCCAACTCCACCCTCCAGCTCCTCCCTCCAACTCCTCCCTCCAACTCCAGCCTCCAACTCCAACCTCCAACTCCAGCCTCCAACTCCACCCTCCAACTCCACCCTCCAACTCCACCCTCCAACTCCAACTCCACCCTCCAACTCCACCCTTCAAATCCAACTAAACCCTCCAGGTCCACCCTCCAACTCCAAATCCACCCTCCAACTCTACCCTCCAACTCTACCCTCCAACTCTACCCTCCAACTCCAACCTCCAACTCCAACCCCACCCTCCAACTCCAACTCCACCCTCCAACTCCACCTCCACCCTCCAACTCCACCCTCCAACTCCAACTCCACCCTCCAACTCCTCCCTCCAACTCCACCCTCCAACTCCACCTCCACCCTCCAACTCCACCCTCCAACTCCAACTCCACCCTCCAACTCCACCCTCCAACTCCTCCCTCCAACTCCACCCTCCAACTCCACCTCCACCCTCAAACTCCACCCTCCAACCTCCAACTCCACCCTCCAACTCCAACTCCACCCTTCAACTCCAACTCCACCCTTCAACTCCACCCTTCAACTCCACCCTCCAACTCCACCCTCCAGCTCCTCCCTCCAACTCCACCCTCCAACTCCACCCTCCAACTCCACCCTCCAACTCCAACTCCACCCTCCAACTCCACCCTCAACTCCACCCTCCAACTCCACCCTCCAACTCCAACTCCACCCTCCAACTCCACCCTTCAAATCCAACTAAACCCTCCAAGTCCACCCTCCAACTCCAAATCCACCCTCCAACTCTACTTTCCAACTCTACCCTCCAACTCCAACCTCCAACTCCAACCCCACCCTCCAACTCCACCCTCCAACTCCACCCTCCAACTCCACCCTCCAACTCCAACTCCACCCTCCAACTCCACCCTCCAACTCCCCCTCCAACTCCTCCCTCCAACTCCTCCCTCCAACTCCTCCCTCCAACTCCACCCTCCAACTCCACCCTCCAACTCCACCCTCCAACTCCACCCTCCAACTCCACCCTCCAACTCCACCCTCCAACTCCACCCTCCAAATCCAACTCCACCCTCCAACTCGAACTCCACCCTCCAACTCCAACTCCAACTCCAACTCCAACTCCACCCTCCAACTCCACCCTTCAAATCCAACTCCACCCTCCAACTCCAACTCCACCCTCCAACTCCACCCTTCAAATCCAACTCCACCCTCCAACTCAAACTCCACCCTCCAACTCGAACTCCACCCTCCAACTCGAACTCCACCCTCCAACTCGAACTCCACCCTCCAACTCGAACTCCCACCCTCCAACTCGAACTCCACCCTCCAACTCGAACTCCACCCTCCAACTCGAACTCCACCCTCCAACTCGAACTCCATCCTCCAAATCGAACTCCATCCTCCACCCTCCAACTCCACCCTCCAACTCCACCCTCCAACTCCACCCTCCAACTCCAACTCCACCCTTCAAATCCAACTAAACCCTCCAGGTCCACCCTCCAACTCCAAATCCACCCTCCAACTCCAACTCCACCTCCACCCTCCAACTACACCCTCCAACTCCACCCTCCAACTCCACCCTCCAACTCCACCCTCCAACTCCACCCTCCAACTCCACCCTCCAACTCCAACTCTACCCTCCAACTCCAACCTCCAACTCCAACCCCACCCTCCAACTCCAACTCCACCTCCACCCTCCAACTCCACCCTCCAACTCCAACTCCAACTCCACCCTCCAACTCCAACTCCACCCTCCAACTCCACCCTCCAACTCCAACTCCACCCTCCAACTCCACCCTCCAACTCCAACTCCACCCTCCAACTCCACCCTCCAACTCCACCCTCCAACTCCACCCTCCAACTCCTCCCTCCAACTCCTCCCTCCAACTCCACCCTCCAACTCCACCTCCACCCATCCAACTCCACCCTCCAACTCCACCCTTCAACTCAAACTCCACCCTCCAACTCGAACTCCACCCTCCAACTCCAAATCCACCCTCCAACTCTACCCTCCAACTCTACCCTCCAACTCTACCCTCCAACTCCAACCCCACCCTCCAACTCCAACTCCACCCTCCAACTCCACCCTCCAACTCCACCCTCCAACCCAACTCCACCCTCCAACTCCTCCCTCCAACTCCACCCTCCAACTCCCACCTCCACCCTCCAACTCCACCCTCCAACTCCAACTCCACCCTCCAACTCCACCCTCCAACTCCTCCCTCCAACTCCACCTCCACCCTCCAACTCCACCCTCCAACTCCAACTCCACCCTTCAACTCCAACTCCACCCTTCAACTCCACCCTTCAACTCCACCCTCCAACTCCACCCTCCAGCTCCTCCCTCCAACTCCTCCCTCCAACTCCACCCTCCAACTCCACCCTCCAACTCCAACTCCACCCTCCAACTCCACCCTCCAACTCCACCCTCCAACTCCACCCTCCAACTCCAACTCCACCCTCCAACTCCACCCTTCAAATCCAACTAAACCCTCCAAGTCCACCCTCCAACTCCAAATCCACCCTCCAACTCTACTTTCCAACTCTACCCTCCAACTCCAACCTCCAACTCCAACCCCACCCTCCAACTCCACCCTCCAACTCCACCCTCCAACTCCACCCTCCAACTCCAACTCCACCCTCCAACTCCACCCTCCAACTCCTCCCTCCAACTCCTCCCTCCAACTCCCTCCCTCCAACTCCTCCCTCCAACTCCACCCTCCAACTCCACCCTCCAACTCCACCCTCCAACTCCACCCTCCAACTCCACCCTCCAACTCCACCCTCCAACTCCACCCTCCAACTCCACCCTCCAAATCCAACTCCACCCTCCAACTCGAACTCCACCCTCCAACTCCAACTCCAACTCCAACTCCAACTCCAACTCCACCCTCCAACTCCACCATTCAAATCCAACTCCACCCTCCAACTCCAACTCCACCCTCCAACTCCACCCTTCAAATCCAACTCCACCCTCCAACTCAAACTCCACCCTCCAACTCGAACTCCACCCTCCAACTCGAACTCCACCCTCCAACTCGAACTCCACCCTCCAACTCGAACTCCACCCTCCAACTCGAACTCCACCCTCCAACTCGAACTCCACCCTCCAACTCGAACTCCACCCTCCAACTCGAACTCCACCCTCCAAATCGAACTCCATCCTCCACCCTCCAACTCCACCCTCCAACTCCACCCTCCAACTCCCACCCTCCAACTCCACCCTCCAACTCCAACTCCACCCTTCAAATCCAACTAAACCCTCCAGGTCCACCCTCCAACTCCAAATCCACCCTCCAACTCCAACTCGACCTCCACCCTCCAACTCCAACTCCACCCTCCAACTCCACCCTCCAACTCCACCCTCCAACTCCACCCTCCAACTCCAACTCTACCCTCCAACTCCAACCTCCAACTCCAACCCCACCCTCCAACTCCAACTCCACCTCCACCCTCCAACTCCACCCTCCAACTCCAACTCCAACTCCACCCTCCAACTCCAACTCCACCCTCCAACTCCACCCTCCAACTCCAACTCCACCCTCCAACTCCACCCTCCAACTCCAACTCCACCCTCCAACTCCACCCTCCAACTCCACCCTCCAACTCCTCCCTCCAACTCCTCCCTCCAACTCCACCCTCCAACTCCTCCCTCCAACTCCACCCTCCAACTCCACCTCCACCCTCCAACTCCACCCTCCAACTCCACCCTTCAACTCAAACTCCACCCTCCAACTCGAACTCCACCCTCCAACTCGAACTCCACCCTCCAACTCGAACTCCACCCTCCAACTCGAACTCCACCCGCCAACTCGAACTCCACCCGCCAACTCGAACTTCACCCTCCAACTCGAACTCCACCCTCCAACTCGAACTCCACCCTCCAACTCGAACTCCACCCTCCAACTCGAACTCCACCCTCCAACTCGAACTCCATCCTCCACCCTCCAACTCCACCCTCCAACTCCACCCTCCACCTCCACCCTCCAACTCCACCCTCCAACTCCAACTCCACCCTCCAACTCCACCCTCCAACTCCACCTCCACCCTCCAACTCCACCTCCAACTCCACCCTCCACCTCCACCCTCCAACTCCACCCTCCAACTCCAACTCCACCCTCCAACTCCACCCTCCAACTCCACCTCCACCCTCCAACTCCACCCTCCAACTCCAACTCCACCCTCCAACTCCACCCTCCAACTCCACCCTCCAACTCCACCCTCCACCCTCCAACTCCAACTCTACCCTCCAACTCCAACCTCCAACTCCAACCCCACCCTCCAACTCCAACTCCACCTCCACCCTCCAACTCCACCCTCCAACTCCAACTCCACCCTCCAACTCCAACTCCACCCTCCAACTCCAACTCCACCCTCCAACTCCACCCTCCAACTCCACCTCCACCCTCCAACTCCACCCTCCAACTCCACCCGCCAACTCCACCCTCCAACTCCTCCCTCCAACTCCTCCCTCCAACTCCACCCTCCAACTCCACCTCCACCCTCCAACTCCACCCTCCAACTCCAACTCCACCCTTCAACTCCACCCTCCAACTCCACCCTCCAGCTCCTCCCCCAACTCCTCCCTCCAACTCCAGCCTCCAACTCCAACCTCCAACTCCAGCCTCCAACTCCACCCTCCAACTCCACCCTCCAACTCCACCCTCCAACTCCAACTCCACCCTCCAACTCCACCCTTCAAATCCAACTAAACCCTCCAGGTCCACCCTCCAACTCCAAATCCACCCTCCAACTCCTACCCTCCAACTCTACCCTCCAACTCTTCCCTCCAACTCCAACCTCCAACTCCAACCCCACCCTCCAACTCCAACTCCACCTCCTCCACCTCCACCTCCACCCTCCAACTCCACCCTCCAACTCCAACTCCACCCTCCAACTCCTCCCTCCAACTCCCACCCTCCAACTCCACCTCCACCCTCCAACTCCACCCTCCAACTCCAACTCCACCCTCCAACCCACCCTCCAACTCCTCCCTCCAACTCCACCCTCCAACTCCACCTCCACCCTCCAACTCCACCCTCCAACCTCCAACTCCACCCTCCAACTCCAACTCCACCCTTCATCTCCAACTCCACCCTTCAACTCCACCCTTCAACTCCACCCTCCAACTCCACCCTCCAGCTCCTCCCTCCAACTCCACCCTCCAACTCCACCCTCCAACTCCAACTCCACCCTCCAACTCCACCCTCCAACTCCACCCTCCAACTCCACCCTCCAACTCCAACTCCACCCTCCAACTCCACCCTTCAAATCCAACTAAACCCTCCAAGTCCACCCTCCAACTCCAAATCCACCCTCCAACTCTACTTTCCAACTCTACCCTCCAACTCCAACCTCCAACTCCAACCCCACCCTCCAACTCCACCCTCCAACTCCACCCTCCAACTCCACCCTCCAACTCCAACTCCACCCTCCAACTCCCACCCTCCAACTCCCCCCTCCAACTCCTCCCTCCAACTCCTCCCTCCAACTCCACCCTCCAACTCCACCCTCCAACTCCACCCTCCAACTCCACCCTCCAACTCCACCCTCCAACTCCACCCTCCAACTCCACCCTCCAAATCCAACTCCACCCTCCAACTCGAACTCCACCCTCCAACTCCAACTCCAACTCCAACTCCAACTCCACCCTCCAACTCCACCCTTCAAATCCAACTCCACCCTCCAACTCCAACTCCACCCTCCAACTCCACCCTTCAAATCCAACTCCACCCTCCAACTCAAACTCCACCCTCCAACTCGAACTCCACCCTCCCAACTCGAACTCCACCCTCCAACTCGAACTCCCACCCTCCAACTCGAACTCCACCCTCCAACTCCAAATCCACCCTCCAACTCTACTTTCCAACTCTACCCTCCAACTCCAACCTCCAACTCCAACCCCACCCTCCAACTCCACCCTCCAACTCCACCCTCCAACTCCACCCTCCAACTCCAACTCCACCCTCCAACTCCACCCTCCAACTCCCCCCTCCAACTCCTCCCTCCAACTCCTCCCTCCAACTCCACCCTCCAACTCCACCCTCCAACTCCACCCTCCAACTCCACCCTCCAACTCCACCCTCCAACTCCACCCTCCAACTCCACCCTCCAAATCCAACTCCACCCTCCAACTCGAACTCCACCCTCCAACTCCAACTCCAACTCCAACTCCAACTCCACCCTCCAACTCCACCCTTCAAATCCAACTCCACCCTCCAACTCCAACTCCACCCTCCAACTCCACCCTTCAAATCCAACTCCACCCTCCAACTCAAACTCCACCCTCCAACTCGAACTCCACCCTCCAACTCGAACTCCACCCTCCAACTCGAACTCCACCCTCCAACTCGAACTCCACCCTCCAACTCGAACTCCACCCTCCAACTCGAACTCCACCCTCCAACTCGAACTCCATCCTCCAAATCGAACTCCATCCTCCACCCTCCAACTCCACCCTCCAACTCCACCCTCCAACTCCACCCTCCAACTCCACCCTCCAACTCCAACTCCACCCTTCAAATCCAACTAAACCCTCCAGGTCCACCCTCCAACTCCAAATCCACCCTCCAACTCCAACTCCACCTCCACCCTCCAACTACACCCTCCAACTCCAACTCCACCCTCCAACTCCACCCTCCAACTCCACCCTCCAACTCCAACTCTACCCTCCAACTCCAACCTCCAACTCCAACCCCACCCTCCAACTCCAACTCCACCTCCACCCTCCAACTCCACCCTCCAACTCCAACTCCAACTCCAACTCCACCCTCCAACTCCACCCTCCAACTCCAACTCCACCCTCCAACTCCACCCTCCAACTCCAACTCCACCCTCCAACTCCACCCTCCAACTCCACCCTCCAACTCCACCCTCCAACTCCACCCTCCAACTCCTCCCTCCAACTCCTCCCTCCAACTCCACCCTCCAACTCCACCTCCACCCATCCAACTCCACCCTCCAACTCCACCCTTCAACTCAAACTCCACCCTCCAACTCGAACTCCACCCTCCAACTCGAACTCCACCCTCCAACTCGAACTCCACCCTCCAACTCGAACTCCACCCGCCAACTCGAACTCCACCCTCCAACTCGAACTCCACCCTCCAACTCGAACTCCACCCTCCAACTCGAACTCCACCCTCCAACTCGAACTCCACCCTCCAACTCGAACTCCACCCTCCAACTCGAACTCCATCCTCCAACTCGAACTCCATCCTCCACCCTCCAACTCCACCCTCCAACTCCACCCTCCAACTCCACCCTCCAACTCCACCCTCCAACTCCACTCTCCAACTCCAACTCCACCCTCCAACTCCACCCTTCAAATCCAACTAAACCCTCCAGGTCCACCCTCCAACTCCAAATCCACCCTCCAACTCCACCTCCACCCTCCAACTACACCCTCCAACTCCAACTCCACCCTCCAACTCCACCCTCCACCCTCCAACTCCAACTCTACCCTCCAACTCCAACCTCCAACTCCAACCCCACCCTCCAACTCCAACTCCACCTCCACCCTCCAACTCCACCCTCCAACTCCACCCTCCAACTCCAACTCCACCCTCCAACTCCACCCTCCAACTCCACCCTCCAACTCCACCCTCCAACTCCACCTCCACCCTCCAACTCCACCCTCCAACTCCAACTCCACCCTCCAACTCCACCCTCCAACTCCACCCTCCAACTCCTCCCTCCAACTCCTCCCTCCAACTCCACCCTCCAACTCCACCCTTCAACTCCACCCTCCAACTCCAACTCCACCCTTCAACTCCACCCTCCAGCTCCTCCCTCCAACTCCAGCCTCCAACTCCAACCTCCAACTCCAGCCTCCAACTCCAGCCTCCAACTCCACCCTCCAACTCCACCCTCCAACTCCACCCTCCAACTCCAACTCCACCCTCCAACTCCACCCTTCAAATCCAACTAAACCCTCCAAGTCCACCCTCCAACTCCAAATCCACCCTCCAACTCTACTTTCCAACTCTACCCTCCAACTCCAAACTCCAACCTCCAACTCCAACCCCACCCTCCAACTCCACCCTCCAACTCCACCCTCCAACTCCACCCTCCAACTCCACCCTCCAACTCCACCCTCCAACTCCACCCTCCAACTCCACCCTCCAACTCCACCCTCCAACTCCTCCCTCCAACTCCACCCTCCAACTCCAACTCCACCCTCCAACTTTACCCTTGAAATCCAACTCCACCCTCCAACTCGAACTCCACCCTCCAACTCGAACTCCACCCTCCAACTCGAACTCCACCCTCCAACTCGAACTCCACCCTCCAACTCGAACTCCACCCTCCAACTCGAACTCCACCCTCCAACTCGAACTCCACCCTCCAACTCAAACTCCACCCTCCAACTCGAACTCCACCCGCCAACTCGAACTCCACCCTCCAACTCGAACTCCACCCTCCAACTCGACTCCACCCTCCAACTCGAACTCCACCCTCCAACTCGAACTCCACCCTCCAACTCGAACTCCACCCTCCAACTCGAACTCCACCCTCCAACTCGAACTCCATCCTCCAACTCGAACTCCATCTTCCATTTCCACCTCCACCCTCCAACTCTATCCTCCAACTCCACCCTCCAGCTCCACCCTCCAGCTCCACCCTCCAACTCTACCCTCCAACTCCAAACTCCAACCTCCATGTCCAACCCCACCCTCCAACTCCAACTCCAACTCCACCCTCCAACTTCACCACCACCCTCCAATTCCACCCTCCAACTCCACCCTCCAACTCCACCCTCCAACTGCACCCTCCAACTTCAACTCCACCCTCCAACTCCACCCTCCAACTCCACCCTCCAACTCCACCCTCCAACTCCACCCTCCAACTCCACCCTCCAGCTCCACCCTCCAGCTCCACCCTCCAGCTCCACCCTCCAACTCCAACTCCACCCTCCAACTCCACCCTCCAACTCCACCCTCCATCACTCAGGAACACCACAACATCACTCGTGGACACCACCACATCACTCGGGGACACCACCACATCACTCGGGGACACCACCACATCACTCGGGGACACCACCACATCACTCGGGGATACAACAACAAAATGGTAACAGTTACACAGGAGCGCACAGCGTGTGTAAGTATGTACATATAAATGACAATATTCAGTTGGTGCTCTAAGTGGAGAAGAGTAGGTTACCACTACTCTAGGTATAAAGCCAATGACTTTAAGACAGGTCCAAGGTATCCACAAAGCACTCAAAATATCAAATGAAGTCCACAATATCAAAGTCAATATCTTCCAGAGTTTTCATTTCTTTACTTTAATCCATCATCCAACGTATTTTTCAGAACACAGCCAACACGTGTTTCGTCTTGTCAGTCTCAGACAAACAAACTTCTTCAGGGCTGTAAACAATACAGTAACCATTGTTCAAATCACAATTCTGTTCTAAACATTGTTAAAATAAGATCAAAGTTCACCGAGTATTGTGACCAAAAGGTAAACACAAGAAAAAACCTGTCACCAAGAAAAGAGGCCAGAATCACCTAACGTGTAATGAAATGAAGTCAAGTAGGTAGTACCAAAGTTTGAATACCATGAGTATACCAGAGTAAATTATAGCTGGAGTAACATACCATTCAAAATTGTTTTCAAATTATTCAATTCTTCTCTGTAACCTCAGTAGTCTATTCTTTATTTGTTGTTCTACAATTACAAAGAACCCGATCACAAACAATTCTACGAAATTAAAGGCTAGTAAATCAGAAGAGAGTAACGTAACTCACCAACACACTAAAGTGTGAGTCTTGTAGCACGGATATACAAATAGTTGTGTTTAATTCGACAAGTAACAAGCTGCAAGTAATTGCTCCACTCTGTGAATAAAATATATGTCATGTAAAGTCTGTGTATAATTTATACTTATACAAGCCGCAATTACCTACAGTAATTAATCGTAATCTTACCAAAAATTATGGATAGGTCTCTTTATCCACGGAATGAAGAACAATCCGTCATCATATCCAAATACTAAAAAAGAGAACATACACCGCTAAGTATACGGCCCTACAAATAATTTGTGCGTATAAGTGAAATACACTGCACTCTACGAAGAAACTCACCGCATATCAGCTAGGATTTCGTCAGGAAAGGTCCGCGTGCTACGCGGGCGCCATCTTTCAATGGCATTTTATAGTAAAATACAGAACGCGCCATCTTTGAATGGCTAAAGTGTAGCGTTCAAAACATACTAGTACCTCAATTGTAATAAAATAAAATGAGAGTAAGTAACAGTGAACTCTCAATTACACAAACCGAGTACGAGTTTGTAGTAATGCCAACATACACAAATAGTAGTTGTCAGTACCAGCGCGCTAAATAGTTTGATAATAGTAAGACTTATACGCGCCATCTTAGCGTGGCTAGTATATGAACATCACTCGCTATGCTAGTATTAATAATACCATATTTACAATTCAGAAATGTAATAATTAAATGTAAAAAGCTCTAAATCATAGTAAGTGAGTTGGTAAGTATATAACCATCAGACATTGTAGCGATAATAGTAATGTCATAATAGTATCAAGACAGTACTGAAACATTAAATTAGTGTATCTGCTGTTAATAAGTTGTGAGTACACCCACTTATAGCGCCGATACCGAAAAGGAAAGTAATTATGAACATAGCGTGCAGCAGTCTATAGAAAATAATACAAAATAGTGCGCGCCATATTAGAGTGGCAAGAGCTAATGTATACTCTGCAGTGGGTAATTATACCATTACAATATCTCAATCGCCTCTAATATTTCGAAGATAATTGTTGGCGTCGGGGTCGGGGTAGACTAAAAAGTAAGTACAACAGTACTGAGAAATCGAACCAGCATAGCCAAGAGAGGGGAGGATAGACAAAAGGACAAGGGAAAGGCATAGATGACAGTATAATTCAAAAGTCAATTCCAACCTTACAGTGAATAATTATTATGGACAATCAGTTTATAAAGTATTACATAAGAGCAAGTGCTTAAGAAATGTTACAATTTACAGTTTACAGTTTAATCATTCCCTAAGTAAAACTCTAGTTCGTGGTCAATGTTTAAGCCCAGTTCAACTGCTTTAAGTTTCATCAACCAAAACACCTCTCTGCGTCGTAGTTGTAGCTGTCTGTTCCCACCTCTGGGATTACGTTTAATGTGATCAATCCCATGATAACTGAACACATGTTTCTCTTTTTCATGATAGTTTCTAACAATGTGGGAAGCAATAGGATAACGGGTATCACCTGTCTTTAAAGCTCTAAAGTGCTCCATCATTCTCTCTTTTAGTTTCCTGATAGTGCTACCCACATAAATTTGTTTACAAGAACAAACTATAACATAAACCACAAAGGTGGTAACGCAGTTAATAAACATATTTATAGAATGTTCACCAGTATTGTTGTAATTAAAAGTCTTTTCTTTACTTTTAGCCCATCTGCAAGAACTGCATTTACCACATTTGTAGAAACCTATCGATCTTTCAGTGAGCCAATCAGGCTCTATTTTCTTTACCGGGTAACTAGGACTAATAAAGTTAGAAAGGGTACGTCCCTTTCTAAAAGTCAGTCCTGGTCTGTTTCCAATATGGGACACTAGGTCCTTATCCATACTCAAAAGATGCCAGTGTCTGTTAAGTATACTGTACAGTTTTGCACTATCAGTACTAAAGTTGGTAATCAAACGGATCCTCATATCCCTGTTCTCACAAAGTTTTTTGTCTAAGGTTTTAGACCTTTTGAGTTTCTTAGCTCTTACCACAGCCTTATCGACCACTTTGCTCTGATAACCACGTTTAAGAAATCTATGTGATAGATCTGTAAGGTTGTGTTCAAATTCATTTTCAGTTGAGCAATTACGTCTTGCCCTCACCATCTCGCCATAAGGGATCGCATTTATTTGACTCACTGGGTGACAACTTCGGGCATGTAGAACAGCATTACAGCTGGTCGGTTTGCGATACATTCGACTACAAATCTTGCCATCTTCAATGTACAATTCAATGTCCAAAAACGTGATGCTGTTTGTGTCATAGTGAGTAGTGAATTCAAGGTTCAGTCTATTGTCGTTCAAGTAATCAAAAAAGCCTTTAAGATCATCCACTGATCCAATCCAAATTAAAAGGCAATCGTCTATATATCGCCCCCAATAGTATATATATTGTATCCATTTTTTGCCTGATGGGCCCCAGATTTTCTCCGCCTCGAATCTGGGGCCCATCAGGCAAAAAATGGATACAATATATATACTATTGGGGGCGATATATAGACGATTGCCTTTTAATTTGGATTGGTTCAGTGGATGATCTTAAAGGCTTTTTTGATTACTTGAACGACAATAGACTGAACCTTGAATTCACTACTCACTATGACACAAACAGCATCACGTTTTTGGACATTGAATTGTACATTGAAGATGGCAAGATTTGTAGTCGAATGTATTGCAAACCGACCAGCTGTAATGCTGTTCTACATGCCCGAAGTTGTCACCCAGTGAGTCAAATAAATGCGATCCCTTATGGCGAGATGGTGAGGGCAAGACGTAATTGCTCAACTGATAATGAATTTGAACACAACCTTACAGATCTATCACATAGATTTCTTAAACGTGGTTATCAGAGCAAAGTGGTCGATAAGGCTGTGGTAAGAGCTAAGAAACTCAAGAGGTCTAAAACCTTAGACAAAAAACTTTGTGAGAACAGGGATATGAGGATCCGTTTGATTACCAACTTTAGTACTGATAGTGCAAAACTGTACAGTATACTTAACAGACACTGGCATCTTTTGAGTATGGATAAGGACCTAGTGTCCCATATTGGAAACAGACCAGGACTGACTTTTAGAAAGGGACGTACCCTTTCTAACTTTATTAGTAAAGAAAATAGAGCCTGGTTGGCTCACTGAAAGATCGATAGGTTTCTACAAATGTGGTAAATGCAGTTCTTGCAGATGGGCTAAAAGTAAAGTAAAGACTTTTAATTACAACAATACTGGTGAACATTCTATAAATATGTTTATTAACTGCGATACCACCTTTGTGGTTTATGTTATAGTTTGTTCTTGTAAACAAATTTATGTGGGTAGCACTATCAGGAAACTAAAAGAGAGAATGATGGAGCACTTTAGAGCTTTAAAGACAGGTGATACCCGTTATCCTATTGCTTCCCACATTGTTAGAAACTATCATGAAAAAGAGAAACATGTGTTCAGTTATCATGGGATTGATCACATTAAACGTAATCCCAGAGTTGGGAACAGACAGCTACAACTACGACGCAGAGAGGTGTTGTGGTTGATGAAACTTAAAGCAGTTGAACTGGGCTTAAACATTGACCACGAACTAGAGTTTTACTTAGGGAATGATTAAACTGTAAACTGTAAATTGTAACATTTCTTAAGCACTTGCTCTTATGTAATACTTTATAAACTGATTGTCCGTAATAATTATTCACTGTAAGGTTGGATTTGACTTTTGAATTATACTGTCATCTATGCCTTTCCCTTGTCCTTTTGTCTATCCTCCCCTCTCTTGGCTATGCTGGTTCGATTTCTCAGTACTGTTGTACTTACTTTTTAGTCTACCCCGACCCCGACGCCAACAATTATCTTCGAAATATTAGAGGCGATTGAGATATTGTAATGGTATAATTACCCACTGCAGAGTATACATTAGCTCTTGCCACTCTAATATGGCGCGCACTATTTTGTATTATTTTCTATAGACTGCTGCACGCTATGTTCATAATTACTTTCCTTTTCGGTATCGGCGCTATAAGTGGGTGTACTCACAACTTATTAACAGCAGATACACTAATTTAATGTTTCAGTACTGTCTTGATACTATTATGACATTACTATTGACGCTACAATGTCTGATGGTTATATACTTACCAACTCACTTACTATGATTTAGAGCTTTTTACATTTAAGTATTACATTTCTGAATTGTAAATATGGTATTATTAATACTAGCATAGCGAGTGATGTTCATATACTAGCCACGCTAAGATGGCGCGTATAAGTCTTACTATTATCAAACTATTTAGCGCGCTGGTACTGACAACTACTATTCGTGTATGTTGGCATTACTACAAACTCGTACTCGGTTTGTGTAATTGAGAGGTCACTGTTACTTACTCTCATTTTATTTTATTACAATTGAGGTACTAGTATGTTTTGAACGCTACACTTTAGCCATTCAAAGATGGCGCGTTCTGTATTTTACTATAAATTGCCATTGAAGGATGGCGCCCGCGTAGCACGCGTACCTTTCCTGACGAAATACTAGCTGATATGCGGTGAGTTTCTTCGTAGAGTGCAGTGTATTTCACTTATACGCACAAATTATTTGTAGGGCCGTATACTTAGCGGTGTATGTTCTCTTTTTTAGTATTTGGATATGATGACGGATTGTTCTTCATTCCGTGGATAAAGGGACCTATCTATCATTTTTGGTAAGATTACGATTAATTACTGTAGGTAGGCTTGTATAAATTATACACAGACTTTACATGACATATATTTTATTCACAGAGTGGAGCGATTACTTGCAGCTTGTTACTTGTCGAATTAAACACAACTATTTGTATATCCGTGCTACAAGACTCACGCTTTAGTGTGTTGGTGAGTTACGTTACTCTCTTCTGATTTACTAGCCTTTAATTTCGTAGAATTGTTTGTGATCGGGTTCTTTGTAATTGTAGAACAACAAATAAAGAATAGACTACTGAGGTTACAGAGAAGAATTGAATAATTTGAAAACAATTTTGAATGGTATGTTACTCCAGCTATAATTTACTCTGGTATACTCATGGTATTCAAACTTTGGTACTACCTACTTGACTTCATTTCATTACACGTTAGGTGATTCTGGCCTCTTTTCTTGGTGACAGGTTTTTTCTTGTGTTTACCTTTTGGTCACAATACTCGGTGAACTTTGATCTTATTTTAACAATGTTTAGAACAGAATTGTGATTTGAACAATGGTTACTGTATTGTTTACAGCCCTAAAGAAGTTTATTTGTCTGAGACTGACCAGACGAAACACGTGTTGGCTGTGTTCTGAAAAATACGTTGGATGATGGATTAAAGTAAAGAAATGAAAACTCTGGAAGATATTGACTTTGATATTGTGGACTTCATTTGATATTTTGAGTGCTTGGTGGACATCACTCTGGGACACCACCACATCACTCGGGGACACCACCACATCACTCGGGGACACCACCACATCACTCGGGGACACCACCACATCACTCGGGGACACCACCACATCACTCGGGGACACGACAACATCACTCGGGGACACGACAACATCACTCGGGGACACCACCACATCACTCGGGGACACCACCACATCACTCGGGGACACCACCACGTCACTCGGGGACACCACTCAGGGGCACCACCACATCACTCAGGGACACCACCACATCACTCAGGGACACCACCACATCACTCGGGGACACCACCACATCACTCGGGGACACCACCACATCCCTCGGGGACACCACCACATCCCTCGGGGACACCACCACATCCCTCGGGGACACCACCACATCACTCGGGGACACCACCACATCACTCAGTCCAACCACATCATCACTCAGCACCACAACAGCACTGTCCTTGCTTGCTACCAACAAGCATTGCCATGGACAATAGGACTCGCATTAGGAAAGTGTAAGCTTTTGTCTTTGTGAATAACAATGCTATTAATTTATATATTTTCAAAGCCAACACATATTAAAAAAAATGTGTCATTTACAATACCAATAGCTCACACTTTCCTAATGCGAGACCTATTGCGTTGCAAATGCTTGATTTGCATTTGTCACCCAGAGTGGGACGGGTATGCTCAGACGTGAGTCCCAAGCTCTCCACACCACTGGAGACAAGCAATCCTGGCTGATGACGGCTGATACCTAGAAACCGGTCCTAGGATGCTTGATTCTGGTCCAGGGAAGACTTTGCTTGGCATTTCAGGCTGGACTATTCCCATGAGGCACAGGGTCAAGGCTGATTTGCATATGGGCATGTCTGAACTGGGGTGGTCTGGAGTGCAAAACAACGATGGATTTATGCTCATATCTCTGTACTGGGGTGAATGTATGACATTGTTCTGCATTCTGTCCATAAACTGTTGTTTTTACATTTGTCACCCCGAGTGGGACGGGTATGCTCAGACGTGAGTCCCGTGCTCTCCACACCACTGAAGTCAAGCTATCCTGGCTGATGAGGGCTGATAGCCAGAAACCGGTCCTAGGATGCTTGATTCCAGTCCAGGGAAGACATGGCTTGGCAGTTCGGGCTGGACTGTTCCCATGAGGCACAGGGTCAAGGCTGATTTGCATATGGCCATGTCTGAACTGGGGTGGTGTGGAGTGCAAAAAAACGATGGATTTAGGCCCAGATCTCTGAGCTGGGGTGAATGTATGACATTGTTCTGCATTCTGTCCATCAACTGTTGTTTTTGCATTTGTCACCCCGAGTGGGACGGGTATGCTCAGACGTGAGTCCCAAGCTCTCCACACCACTGGAGACAAGCTATCCTGGCTGATGACGGCCGATAGCCAGAAACCGGTCCTAGGATGCTTGATCCCGGTCCAGGGAAGACATGGCTTGGCAGTTCGAGCTGGACTGTTCCCATGAGGCACAGTGTCAAGGCTGATTTGCATATGGCCATGTCTGAACTGGGGTGGTGTGGAGTGCAAAAAAACGATGGATTTAGGCCCAGATCTCTGTACTGGGGTGAATGTATGACATTGTTCTGCATTCTGTCCATCAACTGTTGTTGCTGCAGTATGCACTCTTTTTAATGCAAAATGTTCCCACTTTCCTCCTGCACTGTGGCACAAATGCAGCCTTTTGTGGACAGCTGTGACATGTTAAGCCTGCTCCAAACTGTTCTAGATCTCTTCATGAGTGAATTATGAAGAGCATCACACTCTGGTCGCGACTGTGCTCAGCAGTGCAGCAGTTGACCGCTGGCGGGAAGTGGTGCAGAGTAAATATTTTGACTTGTTCGATTACATGGGAAAAGAGCCAAAAGCTATTGACTCACAGCTTCATGCCGTCTTTTAAATATGTTGAAATGCTTTGCTGCTTTTGTTCTAAAACATGAGCACAGTTTGGATTTAAACTCATGACAGACATCTTCCTTAGAATACGTTATTAGCACCAAAGTTGCTAATTATAATTTAGGATTAATATGTGTTAACCAGAAATAGATTCCCAAGCGCAGAATCATAAACTGCTTAATGGGTGAGGAGAATTTGTTAATGACCAAGTGTGCACCGTAAGTACTACTTTTAGTTGCATTTTCCTTTGTGGTCCGATTTAATGTAACCAGGTACGTTTTTTAGTGTGAAAATATTTTTGCAACAAGATCTTTCAAACTGTTATAGTTTATAAGTCCCTTACTTTCTTTTCAGTGTTCTACTTTTGTTTTGGAAGAAGTTGAAACCTATGTATTTTGCAAGTTGTATTCAAACATACAACTGTTTTGGGCAGGTGTCTCTGTTTGATATGTTGGGTTTCGGCTGACACAATTCTGAGCTACACTTCTTGTGGTTTGTGACAGGTTTTGAAAACTGAGTAAAGTACGGTAGGTACAGGAGATTGAAAAACACTCTGAAGTCCCCGGACTGGCTTATGACTGATCTTACGTTCTTCGCAGAAACTTACAAAGCTAGGCCTTCTTCAGTAGATGGCTTTTCGGTATTAGAGTATCATGGTTTCATATGGTCAGGTGACCTCTGCTGTACGTAATCTTTTTACGGCATTAGCAAAAAAATTTTTTTTTGCAAAATCTTGTTTTTTCAATGAAATAACCACAGAAGGCCCGGATTTTATATTAAAAACATAGCTTTAGACTATACCATTTCCTGCTGAAAGGCAATACTTCTCTTTCCATGTGTTCCCATACCTGGCTTGTCACCCAATTTGGTGCTTACTTTTCCTCCATGTTAAAAAACAGTAAATGTTTCAGCCCCCAGGCTTATGCCCTGTAACTCCAGGCTGACAATGTGAGGCCGGACACAGAAGGGGCAGGGGCTGGGGACTTGGCACAGAAAGGATCCGTTGTTCCAGTAGCTGGAACCGGTCGGGCAGGGCTGCCCTTGTCACTGCGTGGAGGGCAGCTCAGAGGTGCCTGTAACTGCCCCGGGGCGACAGTGGAACCCGATCCCCGCCTTCGTGGAGCCTCACTGGCTCGGCAGAGCTGCTGCCTTCCAGGATATTGTAGACTTTCACACATTGGGCCTGATTCACAGAATGAACTTAAGACTCAATCCTAAACGTACTGCTATTTTGGTATTCATAGAATGCACTTACTACTTTTGGCATTCACAGAATGAACTTACTACTTTTGGTATTCACAGAAGTTAGGATTTTATCTTAAGTTTGTCTTAAGACAGACCTAAGACAAAATCCTAACTTAAGTCTGTCTTAAGTCTGTTTTAAGACAAACTTAAGACAAAATCCTAACTTCTGTGAATACCAAAAGTAGTAAATTCATTCTGTGAATGTCAAAAGTAGTAAGTGCATTCTGTGAATACCAAAATAGTAGTAAGTATAAGATTGAGTCTTAAGTTCATTCTGTGAATCGGGCCCAGAGTGTTTGTTTCTTATGTTCCAATCCAATGTTCGGATTTTAATTTTAGTTATTAAATGGCTTTGCACGGTCCGACCGAGTCCAGAAGCTAGTGTACCCCAAACCTGCAGTCACACTGTCTGGTTGCGGTGGGGCAGGTTTCTTTCAGTCTGCACACGTATCTATATTATTTATTCGATCTTCTCGCCTCTGCCCTCTTTCCTCGCCTTTTTTGATCTCCACTTTCGTTCTCTTGCTGTACTTCTTTCTATTGGCCAACTTACAACATTCTCTTGTCTATCTCTCACGAACTTTGTAGGTGCGTTTGACTTGCATGTACCTTTCAGTTCGTTATGATTCTTTATTTGTTTCCCAGCTCTTGGGTGCCTTTTTCCCTCTTTTTGTTTGGTGCTTGTCTATCTATGTTTAAGTCGGTGTGTTTATTTTGTTTCTTGCGTCGCTGTCTAATCATGTCTGTGTCACCTTTCACGGTGGTCCTGTGTGGCTCTCTCCTTTTGTTTCCTGTTGTTCTCCCTTTCCAGGGCATAGGCCCTGCACGTGCCAGGGCTGTTTATATGTTCTTCTAATGAGCCCTCCAGTATAAGTTTCCAAGCTGGTATCCATCTGCCTGTATTTTCTTTTCTTTGTTTGGGCAGGGCTTTCTGTTTTACTTATTTAAGCAACACGCCCTGTGATTTATAGATGAGAAATCTGTCACTTTAAGGTGAAAATGTGCGTTTGCGCGTTCTGTTTACACTTCCTCATTCACTTTTTCCCCAAGCCTAAGGGCCTCTGGGATCTCAGACTCAGAACATATATTTTTTCGTAAATAGAACTGACCACGATATGATATTTCAAACGTGCTCAGCGTGCTGTTTTCATGTTGTGAAAGAGGCTGTTAGTGTTTTATTTACAAAGGGGAGAGGATTGGTTGGAAGTAGTTTGGATGAGTCTGTTAAAGTGAGCAACAAAATCCGATGGCATCTTTTGTGTTTGTGTCCTATGTCACAATCTACTCGTTTTTCATTTTTAGGTCTGGCATCAGCTAAGGTGTTTTTGATTTCACTGGGGGGCTTTACTTACCTGTTTGCTGTTTGTCTTGGATCCCTGGCCCCTCGCTGAATCTGCAGCCTCGCTGTGTCTCCCTCCCGCCGCCGCAGCACGTCATCCCGCGGCCGCCGAGCGGAGGGAGACCACAAGTCCCAGGCTCCCCAGCGCCGGAAACAACTCTGCCTGCTTGGCGCCCGGAGGCGCTATTAAATCACTGCTGCCCCGGCGGAGCAGGTGGTGAGACTTTTTGGGGGCATTACTTACCTGTTTGCTGTTTGTCTTGGATCCCTGGCCCCTCGCTGAATCTGCAGCCTCGCTGTGTCTCCCTCCCGCCGCCGCAGCACGTCATCCCGCGGCCGCCGAGCGGAGGGAGACCACAAGTCCCAGGCTCCCCAGCGCCCCAGCACCGTAAACAACTCTACCTGCTTGGCGCCCGGAGGCGCTATAAAATCACTGCTGCCCCGGCGGAGCGGGTGGTGAGACTTTTGGGGGGCATTACTTACCTGTTTGCTGTTTGTCTTGGATCCCTGGCCCCTCGCTGAATCTGCAGCCTCGCTGTGTCTCCCTCCCTCCGCCGCAGCACGTCATCCCGCGGCCGCCGAGCGGAGGGAGACCACAAGTCCCAAGCTCCCCAGCGCCCCAGCACCGGAAACAACTCTGCCTGCTTGGCGCCCGGAGGCGCTATAAAATCACTGCTGCCCCCGCGTCCCGGGATCGCGCGCGGGTCTGCGCCGGGCTAAGCCCGGGCAAAGGGCGAGCCGTCTGTGGCCGTCAGGGGCTGCAGGAGGCTGGGCTGGGCCTGCCCTCTAACATCTCGTACTGGACCCTATCCTGTACTTAGACTTCGTGACAGTAAGCTGTTCCCTGCTTGACTCTATTTATCCTTCTGTCATTTGATTTTTACAGTTTTGGGACTCATTGCATATTGTTAAATTAATTGACCACTTTTGTTTAATTCACGAACTGATATTGATCTGAGGTTCAGGGATGTCTACATGTATACCGAATTCCTTACCCTCTACTGTAGGGGTTTCTATACTTGGACCTCTAGACAAGTATTTCGCCAGGGCTACTCGAGAAATAGATAGATATATTGCACTGGCTGAGAAACGTGCTGAGCGTCGTTTTTCTATCGAACTCCTCAAACACAAGCTCCCATCCCTGGCCCAGAAGGATGCAGCCACTCCACAACCAAATAACAACACGTTAGTAAATGCAGATGCAGAGCTATTTAGCACTGAAAGTATCCCTATAATTTTCCAAGATAGATCCCCACTATTATCTATCTTTGAGATAAATAATGATACCACTACCAATGAGCTACCTACCATATCGAACTCTTTAATAGACTTAAACTCCCCAATAGAGTATATAGCTTCTCAGTCTAATCTAAATGCCTCATCTCCTTTATCTAACTCACCAGTAGAGGCGGTAGTAGTCTCGGAAATACATTCGCCGTTAGCAGTTAGTGCACCAAAAGAAAAGACACAAACCAAGAGGCATCAGGGAGCTCAACGTTCCCCACCCAAAAAAAGAAGGACGAAGGGAGAAGACAGAAAAGGGGGTAAAATCCTTAAATATATCTTTACCACCTGTGGATTTAACGAAAAAGGTAGCTAAGGAATTAGTGAAGGACGCACCAACAGGGCTCACAGCAACAACAAGTTCGCTTCCAGAAGCCTTGTCTCTAAAAAGGATAATGGAGGCTATGGAACGCCTTCTAAAATCTTTTTTGTTGCCGCTTACAGAAAGAGTCAAAAGGCTGGGGGAAAAATGGATTGTATATTGGCAGCTTCCAATTTAAATGAAGCCCCAAAACAAACCAACCCTCAGGTAAACGGCCCAATAATTAAACATCCATTACAGAAAACAATTGGGCCGCAAGTGGACAACCCCATACCCAAACCAACAACACTTCACACTAATCCTCCTAGACCGGTGTCCCCACAAGATCTACATAAAGAGAAGGCTAAATTAGGTCCCCCAAAACTCCCTGCTACTAGAAATCTTCCTTTAACCAAGGCACCCAAAACGAATATAGTAAAATCAAATCGCAGAAATGACGTAGATTTACCTCCAGAAGCATCTAACTACGTCATTATTCTGACTGGAGTTCCGGTTGTGCCAGAAGGAATCACAGAATCCTATATTAGTCTTAAAAACAAAGTCATTTATTGGCTACGAAATAACAGACCTCTCCCACCACATTTAAATGGAGATATAATATCTATAAGACGGTGTAACTGGGTGGGTCTTCAACCTAAAAATATTGAGGGGGATGTGGTGATAGTTAACTTTAGGGATCACAGAGTTATAACGTACATCAGTGATTGGTTTCCAGGGAGAAGTGAGGGTAGTGTATCGTCTCGTAACCTGAGCTATTTTTATCCTGAAGCTCTGAGGACGCCTCTCAATTATCCACCATCACTGGGTCGTTATGATCCTCTGCAATTTCCCTATCGTAACTCTCACCCTACTGTCTTAAGAAAGCAAACAAACAGTTTTCCCCCTTTTTTCCCACCCCAATGCCCAAATAGGTTCTTATTTCCTTCTGGTAACAGTTATCATCCTATAAATCCAAATGAGTATTGGAACATCCCATTACACAATCTATTTGATCCTCTCTCTGGTTTAGATGAAAATGAATGACTCATTTCACCTGCTCTCCAAGTAGGAAGCACCCATGAGCACTCGAGCAATTGTAGAACATCAAATGAACTCTTTATTGTTACTCCTATTCTCACTAGTAGATCACCTGAGCCCCTACAAGTCATGACGGGGGATCACTGTCTTTCACAATTAGATCTGAATGTGAGCTTAGTGGTTGGCCCCGAGCTCTCGAATTCGACTAAAATGCGAAACACCATGTTAAATTCATCTCACTATGAAGAGAAAAATTATTGTTTTGCAGGGTGTAACCTTTCACATAATAGTCCTGCTAGCTCGATTACTTCTGGTGAGCTTATTCCTGGAAAATCTCCTACCCCGTCTGTTAACCAACTGGAAGTTAACTTGGGGGGGAATGCTGGGAATCATGATACTGTATTGTCTCCCAAATCATGTTCTACTATCTATGAGGGGAAAAAAGGGGTTGTGTCTATGTATCCCACATACCGGTTTCCTCCCCCAACTTGGTTCTTAATTGGAATGTGGCAGGCCTTGCAACTAAAATTGGTTCTCAATCATGGTTGGATTTAGTGAACAGTTATACCATCCTATGCTTCCAGGAAACATGGGCATTAAATCCTATCTACCTTCTTGGGTATCAGACCTTCCATTCACCAGCTCTAGTAAGCAACCAGGGAAGAAACAGGGGTGGTTTATGCATCTATCTTAGTATCTCTAGTGGACTTACTGTGTCGAAATACATTCCTATGGAATTTGACCAGGTTGTTGTGATTGGATGGGGTAGCTCACTTAATCTTATCCTAGTGAATTTCTATAACAATGTGGCCTTAGAAAATGTGAAACAAATTTTAAATGAATTAAGTCACACAATTGTTACATTAAAAGAATCTATAGGCAAGGAGTGTGTCCTCGCTTGGTTGGGCGATTTCAATTATAATATTTGTCAGTATGACACGAAGGGAATCTGTGGTTTTGGATCCCCCCTGGATGACACTCCGAACCATTTTACCCATTCCAAAACAGGGGATATCTTAAATAATTTTTTCTTTTATTTTAACTTGTCTTACATAAACGATTTATGCTCACCGCCCACACCTTTTCACCCAACTTTTCATGGGAGAGGTTCTAACACCGTGATAGATTTCACGCTTTTTTCTATAACACATGCTTATTTACTCTCATCATGGAAAACGTTGGATGACATTTATGGCGACCATTATGCAATAGCATTTAATATTAATAAGCCCTTACCTAAGCAGGCATTTAGGGAAAATTCTATCATCTATTAACAACCTATTTCCGTTGGGCGTACCAATGGTTACACCCTCAAATGGGATAAGGTTGATCCTGCGGTGCTCCTCGACAATTTATTTTCTGCAAGAAAGGTAGAGATTGACATTTGTCTATCTCCCTCAGAAGATCCTTTAAAATCTTGGCTTCTTTCTCAAAGATACAAGAGTCGTTAAAGCTCCTACTCTCCCGCCAGTTCAAATCAGGACCTAATAAACCCAAAGGGTGGTTTGATAAGAATTGTACATCTGCACTAAAATCCCTAAAAAAGGCCTTACATGCCACGCCTAGATCCCCAGGTGAGATCCGCCAGGCCAGACACCAGTATCGCGCTGCGATAAAGAGTAGGGAGAAAACCTTGAAACACGAGGCTTGGCAAGCTTTAATTTCTTCTTCCGAAAACAGAGATCCAACTGCCTTTTGGAAGGCCGTAAATGCCCCCTTTGTCCGGGGAAAAAAACCCGAGATGCTAGATATAGCAATAAAGGGGGATACCTGGGTGGCCCATTTTCAAAATCTGTATGGTAACACAGTCCCCTCACATCTATCTCCCCCGGGTCTTACTTTATCCTGTAATAACATTGGATCCTCTATGGGAAATCTCCCGTTGGATATTGTTTTCACTTGCGACGAGGTCACTCTGGCCATAAGAGAAAGTCCATCAGGCAAGGCACCGGGCCCGGACGCAATACCAATTGACGTTTTTAAAGCTGAAATCGATCTCTGGGCCCCTTTACTAACCATCGTGATGAATTGTGCTAATACCCATGGACTTATAGCAACGTGGTCAGAAGCGATAGTAGTCCCTATATTTAAAAAGGGGGACAGACATGATCCATCTTGCTATCGCCCAATTTCTCTCCTCGATGCCCTAATGAAGGTAGCTGGCCGTATCATCTTAAAGCGTGTGCAACAATGGATCGAGGATGCCAACATTCTATCGATCTTTCAGTATGGATTTCGCCCAGGCATGGGAACGGTTGAGCAGAGTTTAAATTTATATTTTTTAATTTCTAAATACACCGAAGCCAAGAAAGGGAACCATTTTATTACTTTTATTGACTTGAGTTCAGCTATTGATTGTGTTGATCACAATCAGTTATGGTCCACACTAGAGGACCTGGGCTTGGATCTCTCAATCCTTAATTTCATCAAGGAAATATACAGGGATGCAGGGGCAAGGGAGCGCTTTGGTCAACGTGGGGAGTGTTCGTCAAGATTTTCCATCATGAGGGCGGTGAGACAGGGGTGCATCTTAGCCCCCCTACTCTTCTCCCTCTACATAAATGCGATTGGCGACCACCTTAAGAGCTTCCAAAATGATTACCCCTTAGCCCAGGGCCACCCTGTCCCCATCCTTTTGTATGCGGACGACGCCGCTATTATGTCCCAAACCAGGCTGGGCCTACAAAGGGCTGTCTCAAAGTTTACACTTTTTATAAGGGAAAAGGGACTTAAGGTTAATATATCAAAAACCTTTTCCATGTCTTGTCTACAAGGAACAAAGAAAACACCTTGTCCCATTTTCATAGAGGGTAGAAAGATAGAGACCATAGATCAATTTCCCTATCTTGGGATCTCCTTTTACAGGAAGTGTTCCTGGCATACAGCAATTAAAGCCAGAAGGTTAGTGTTCTCTAGGGCGACTGGAGCCTTGCAGAACTTTGCGGCAAAAATTGGGGGTAGACCCGTTAAGGAGTTGATTGTAATATATAAGGCGAAATGTGTAGCTATGGCCACCTACGGTTCTGGTATCTGGGGGATTGATACCTCAATTTCAATCCAACAAACAGAAAATTGCTTTCTCAGATACCTCCTGGGGGTCCCCAAATCAACACCTAGTTATTTTGTACACATAGAACTGGGTCTCCCCTATATCTCCGATATAATAATGATTGAGCCCATCTTGTTATGGCATACGTTTTGGCTAACCCCAGAGACAGCCTTTAATCGTAATATAATATCTGATTGCCTACACCTTGATGGAGTAAAGCAAATTAAATGGCTGCCTTTTGTGGGAAATATGCTGACCGAGATTGGCCACCCTGAGTTTTTTAAGAATCCATCTAGTATGGAAATAATGCCAAGGAAAGTGTTACGTAAATTGGCTATGGACCACCTAGCGAATAAAAGATGGTCCACTGAAAAACTTAAAAAATCAGTGTTAGCCTACCAACAAATTACAACGGAACAGGGTCTGCAATTGTACCTTGCTAGTGACACTAATTGTTATACCAGAATGCTTCTTGCAAGGTTTAGATTGGGTTCTTTTTACCGTTTAATCACTTTCCCAGTCTGTAATGACTGGTCGAGAGAAATGCCGCCCGGCCCCTGTGATGATCTCGCCCCTCAATCTAATCTGCATTGCATTTTATTCTGTAAGTTTTATCAGGTTCCAAGAAAGATCCTACTTAAACCACTTCTCAAGGAGTGGGGCTTCCGGTCTTGTAGAAATGCTTTTCTTAGACTACAACGGCTGGAAACTATGGAAGTGGTCCACACTCTAGCCAAATTTGTGAAACTTTTGGTAAAGTTTAGGAACTCGATGTAATATATCAAATGTATATATGAATTTTAGAAATTTTTTAAATGTATAATATTTTAAAGATCATATTATTTTTAAATGTAATCTTGTTTTTATAAAAATGCACTAGTCACTTTCCGATAATACCCCTGTTTTTCCTAAAATGTTTGTTCCTACTAAAATGTAAATGTACCGGCACTTTGTGACTTATATTTGTTTTTAGTCATGTATGTTTTTTAACAAATGTATGCTTTTATGATACTACAGTGTATATCGAAATAAAGCTTTTTTTAATTGAAATTGAATTGATTTCACTAAAATTATTTAAATACTATACTTACTTATAGGGGCTTTGAGTCACCCAACTTAATCCGTAGGACTGTTACTGTATGAGTTATATTATTCTTCTGCCCACTACAGTATTGCATAGCTTCAGCTTCGTTAAAAATGCAATATGTCTCGCCTTTATTAAGTTAAAGCCATTTGCTTTGCTATATAATACCATTAGCAAAGCAAATGGCTTTAACTTAGTCAAAGGCGAGACCTATTCAGTGGCGGCTGGTGACATTTCAAAGTGGTATGTCAAGTAAACTTCCACTGAGAGTGCGTTCAGACCTATAAAACTGGCTACCCTATCTCTGCTGAGCGCTTTTTGAAAAACGCAAAGCACAGAAGCCAACATGCACCTGCTGTTTCATCACCAGTGAAACTACAAATGATTCTCTGAAACTCCATCTTAGAGTAATCTAAAACGAGACAACAAACCCATGCCACACATTCAAAGGAGCCTGAATTTCACACATTCACAGAAAGGGTCACAAATGTGATTACATGTAGCGTTTCTTTTGCTTTTAAATAAATACTCCTGAAAATGTGGGTGAAAACATCCAACTTTTGACATTTGGTTTTTCAAGCTGTACAAAAATCACCCAGGCTGGTGTTGAGGCAGGCTAAAGTAATGAAGATTATAAAACTCATTGTGAAATATTAATTGTCACGGAACCAGCATTTCATGATCATTCTCAGCACCATTGTTTGCCCCGTGGTGATTGGCACTTTTTTTTTTTAGTGGTGCCCTCCGTACCCCAGCTCCCCTTCCAGGCCTGCTGACAGGCATCTCCACACCTGCAACGGCGTCACCGTCTAATTAGGTGCTGCAGTGCAGGCGGCGAAATCCCGTCTCAAGCCAACGCGTGCTAAGGTCCGCATTCCCACTTTATTCACCTGTAATTGGCCAAAACGCTCACGTCTCCATGTCAAGCAAGCAGTTCCACTGCTGCCTGCTCATATTTGCAGTCCTGCATTCATAGTGGGGAAACCAAAGTACAGGTAGCAGGATGCAAAGTTAAAATCAGGACTCTTTGAGCTGTGCACACATGACCCTGGGGAGCCTGAGAGCTCCGTTCTGGATGCATCTGCCCACTCCAGGTGCGGCAATGTGTATGCTTCCGGGACACCTCTGTGCTGTACAGAATTCATGGTAAGGCGGATAGCAGATACTCGAGCCTCAGCCAAGCGTAAATACAGCCCTCATCTGGCTACCCCGTGGGTACTATTATTAAGACCAGGCAATGCACAGGTAAAAAAAATGAACTACATTCTGGAGCTCCCAGAACTCTCATGTTTCCCAGGTCCATTCCTGAGTAGCTTATCAGTCCGGGTTTTTTTTTTAATTTAGATTCCGGAATTTGTGGTCCTGTTTGTAGCGCATCTTGAGAGCTCTGAGCTCTTATGGCAACGAGTTTACTCATGCAATAACTCATTCACAAAACATTGACCATCCAATGCAAAGCTGTCAGAAATTACATCGGATTTCAAAGACGATTCATGAATCAAGGAGCCGCCGCTGCCGATATCTGTGAATAGTAGCTTTATATTAAGTTACTTTCCTATTAGATATTAACGTATGAAAAGGACAAGGACAATATTTGCCTCATGCACAGAAAGCAATAAACGTCAAAGCAAGTAGTGATTGTTAATTGCCATTTCATATTCTATTCAGTTCATGCCACTCTGGCCTTCATTAAGAGTGTCATAATATTCCTGATTCTCCCGAAAACTCTAGTTTCAGCTGAATCCGGATTAGAAGCGGTGCGGTATTAACTAGTTCGGAATTCTAGGATGCGGTCACTCGCGGCTCGGGGGGTGGGTGCCAGGGAATTAAACATAAAACAGAAAACTTACCTCACTGCCGGTCTGCGCCACCTCTGCTCCCTTGGCATCTTCACGAACGTAACCGGAGTGGACTGGCAACCCCTCTGCGCCAATCCTGGCGCTGCCAGCAGCGCTAGTATTGGCTTAGGGCACGGTTAATTTTCGCCTGCTGCCTGCCCATTAGGAGACCGAAGGGCTCCTAATGGGCATGCGCAAACAAGTGCAAACACAAGTGCGCGTGACTGGGCACGGGCGAAAAATTCACTCACCTTCCCCACTCATGCGCACTTATGCTGCTGCCTGTTGCCCCTGGTCTCACAATCATGTCAGTCAACATGACACCAGATCGCCCACCCCTTTCAGACTCTGAAGGGGTGGGCGGTCCGACGTCTTGCTGAATGACATGATTGTTAGTTCTCCCTCGGCGTCTTTGAACTTAAGTAAACTGATTCAGTTTACTTAAATTCAGAGACACCGAGGGAGCTGCGGGCGGGGGGGCTACGCCCCAACGCCCCAATGGAACCACAGTGCCTGGACCTATTGCATTTTCAATGCTTGTTTTAGAGGCGGACGACAAACTACGCTCTGCCAGCTGAGTTTAGCCAACTCCGCTGGGAGCGCAGAGTTCAGCAAACAAACTCCGATCCAGCCACATGGCGGAGTTTGCCCCTGCTGCCCACCTCTACTTTCTTTTTTTTTTTTCAGTTTAAGAAATTTTTATTGAATTTATTTTTAAAATAGTCACAGTACATACGTTATGAGTTCATAGAAATCAGATAAAATACTATGAGTATATAAGAAATACATAACATATGTATGAAAAACTAAACAGTATGATGAGGAAGGTAGAGAGGATAGAGAAAGAAAGAACATAGGTAAAGAAACAGACAAGAACCAGAAAGAGAGAGGAAAGAGAAGAAAAGAAAGAGAAAAAGAAACGGGGAAAAGAATGTGGGATTAAATCGAAGGCAGTCGAGAAGGAGCATTGGAGGAAAGATAAGATGTGAAAGGAAGCCATAAAAGATCAGATTTAATTTTTAGGGGAATAGAAGAAGAGGCAGCAATAGAGATCCTATGTTCATCGCATACAAAATTCCACCAAGTATGAACAGAAAGCTTAGAATTATCTTTCCAACACATTAAAATGACTTTGAATGCAATAGAGATCAACAGGTCTAACAATTTGACAGAAGAAGATGTAATATCAATATCATCAGATAAAGAACCCAGAAAAATGTTCAGTAAAGATAAAGGAGCGGAACATGAAAATATACGCATACATGTTTCCCCAAACTTCCTTCCAAAATGCAAGGACAAGGGGACATGCATATAATAAATGTATAAGTGTTCCAGTCTCTTTAGAACATGACCAACACATTGCAGAAGAAGTCTGGGAAAACTTATGAACTGTAACAGGTGTAATAACGACTCTATGATAAATAAAAAACAAAGATTGAGTAATTCGAGCAGCAACAGATGTTTTAAACAGTTTGGACCAAATACGATCCCACAACAAAACAGGGAATTCAGTTTCCAGGTCACATTCCCATGCAATCTCAACAGAAGATTTGGGACGAGTACCAACATTCGAAGACAAAATTGTATAAACATGAGCAGCCTTAGGTTGATGGCAGGAGAATAAAGGATATAAAGGGGAGACAGGGACAAAGGAAGGAAAAATATCAGGAGGAGAGTAGGAGGCTAAGTGGGACAAAATGACAGACGTAATAATGTTGTATTCATTCACAGAAGAAGAGGGTAAGTCAAATAAGGTTTGCAAATCAGGATAAGGAAGGAGAGAGCCATCAACAAAAAACTGATGAACGAATACAATATTCTTTTCCTTCCAATGTTTGAAGTAAAACGATTTACCTTTGTAACAAAGGAATTTGTTATACCACACAACAGAGGCTTGAAAACATTGCAATGGGGAAAGTTGAGAAAAAAACATATCGGATAACACAGTTTGAGAGTATTTTAAAATAGGGAATTTAGTCAAAAAAGAAGAATTAGACATAAAAACAGTATGCTGAAAAGAAAAATCCTTCAACAGAGAGCGTTCAAGGATAACCTAGGCAGGTATGGGTGTATTATTAAAAACATATGCCAAAGAAAAAGCTTGTAGAATCAAGAAGGCTAAATGGTATGTTTTAAAATTGGGAAAGCGAACGCCACCTTCTGATTTGGGGCGCATCAACTTATGCATGGCTATACGAGGATGTTTATTATTCCATAGGAATTTGGAGCAAATAGAGGTTAAACGGGAGAAATAGGAAAGGGGGATTTTAAAGGGGAGCATAGAGACAGTATATAAATCATGTGGAGAAATCATCATTTTAATTGTATCCAAACGCCCCCACCATGAGAGAAATAAAGGAGACCAAGTTTGAAGAAGGGATTGGAGTTTCAGTATGAGAGAATCAAAAGTGAGCTTAAGGGTTTCTTTCAGGGAAGGAGTAAACCAAATACCAAGATATTTAATTTTGGTTGGACACCATGCGAAATCAGTGTTACTAAACATGTATTGATAACATAGCGTGTTAAGTGGTAAGACTTCAGTCTTGGAGAGGTTCAGCTTATATCCCCATACAGAGGAATACAAACGGACCTCTTCCAGAAAGGGAGGAAGAGAGGATTCAGGGTTGGACATATATACCAGCACATCATCCGCATAAGCTGACAATTTAGTTTCGGTATTGGATAGTTTAAAACCAGAAATCTTGGGATTAGATCGAATTCTTTCTAAAAAAGGTTCAAGACACAGAATAAATAATAGGGGGGACACGGGGCATCCTTGTCTAGTACCTCTAGAAAGGGAAAAAAATGTTGAACATTTATTGTTAACAAAAATGCTAGCACGTGGAGAGGAATACAGGAGTTTGACCATCGATATAAAAGAAGAACCAAAGCCAAACCACTGTAAGGTATGGAACAAGAATTGCCAGTTGATGCGGTCAAACGCCTTTTCTGCGTCTAAGGAAAGAGCTGCCAGAGGGATTCGAAGTTTTTTACTGTGGGAAATGACATTGGAGAACATACGGGCATTATCAGAGGCAAGTCTACCTTTTACAAAACCTACCTGATCGGTTTTAATTAGACAGGGGATAAGGGAATCAAGACGTAAAGCCAAAATTTTTGCGAAAATTTTACAATCATAATTAATCAGAGATATAGGGCGATAATTTTTACATTGGGAATGATCCTTGTCAGGTTTGGGAATGATAATAATTAATGCCTCCAAAAAGGAACCAGACGCCTTTGCATCCGAAATAAATGAATTAAATAATTGTAAGAGTTTTGGAGCAAAAATGGCACGAAAAGTGGAATAAAATTCTACGGGAAGGCCATCTGGACCTGGTGCTTTAGATTTTTTAAGTGAATTAATGGCACGAGTTATCTCTTGGATAGTAATCTCTTTTTCCAATAGAGCGAACTCATCAGGCATGGATGGGGGAGAAGGAAGGCCAGCAAAAAAGGACGTTAAATTAATATTAGAGGGGTGCGTATCATCAGTGTATAAGGCCTTATAATAATTATGGAAAACATTAGCGATATCTTCATCCGATGAAACTAGTTTGTTTAGAGAATCATTAAAGATTGGACCTATATTTTTACGTTCTGATTTTACTTTCAAATAAGTTGCTAGCATTTTCCCCGCTTTATTTTGGCCACCGTGAAATTTTGACTTGATTTTGAGTATAGTGTTACAAGCTTCATTCGTGATAATCTTGTTCAAGTCCGTTTTGGCTGAAATTAAATCTTGAAGTGAAGAAGGGGATTTAGAGGAAAAATATAGGTGTTCCAGGGATTTGATTTTCTGGAGTTGCTCCTCATATTTTTTCCTATGGAGTTTATTTTTGTGTGCAACATATGAAATAATAAACGCCCTAAAAGCAGCTTTAAAGGTATCCCAGTTGTTGGGAATAGAGGTGTCAGAGGGGATATTAAAGGATAAAAATTCTTCGAAGAACTCCACACTTTTCTTCATAAAAACCGTGTCTGATAACAAAAAGAAGTTAAATTTCCAACGATTGAATTTGGATGAAATACGGGAGAGGTCAAGTGAGGTAAAAACAGGGGCGTGGTCAGAAATAAATATGGAACCGATCTCAGAATTTTGGAGGGAGGGTAGTAAAGATTTGCTAACCATAATATAGTCAATTCTAGATCGGGTGTGATGAACATTAGAAAAAAAGGTATATTCCAACACATCAGGATTACACAGTTTCCATGAATCAAATAAAGGACGTGAGGCAATGGCAGATTGAAAACTCTTATGGGATTTATAGGGTTGAAATTTGCTGGAAGAAAGTCTGTCTGAAAAAGGATCCAACCATTGATTAAAATCACCGGCAATAATAAAGACTGGGGAATCAATGGAGGAAATCAATGTTTTAATATCGGTCCAGAACTAAGGGTCAGGACGTACCGGACCATAAATATTGAGTAACACCAGTGTCTTATTATGGATAATCACCTTTGCCATTGCCCAACGTCCTTCATCATCAGTTTGAGTAGAGATTATCTGTACATTTAAAGCTTTATGAAATAGAATAGCGACCCCCCCTTTCTTATTAACAGCAGTAGAAAATACAACTTGGCCCACCCATTGTCTTTTCAACTTTAAAGATTCCACATCAGAACAATGCGTTTCTTGAAGGAAAACAACCTGCGAATTGAGTTTAGATAAATGAGACAATACCTTTTGACGCTTGACAGGATGACCAAGACCACGCACGTTCCATGAGACAAATTTACACACCATGGAGGGAGTAGGAGATGGGTGACACGTGAAGGAAACACATGGTAAGGGAGCAGCTACGGAATAGATAATAACAGATACAAAAAACGCATGAGACGTAAATTCCCAGAAAACTCTCTGTACAAAAACATAACAGACCATATTCCAAAACGATCGACATAAAAGAAAACAAATGAAGAAAAGATCGCATAGGAACAAAGATATATGGAACGAATAAGAAGAAGAAAGAGCCAACTAGAAAATAGGAAGAAGGGAAAGAAAGGGAAAAAAGGAAAAAAGTGGAAAGGAAAAAGTAGAGAGAATAAAAATGAAAGAAGAATAAACAGATCAAGGCACAGAAGCCTGAACTAAGAAAGATATGAGAACCAAAACGACTGAGGCATGGATGCACCAGACAGGGGACATGTCCCCACGAGCAACCACAAAAGGACACACAAAGAAAAAGATATCGGAATGTAAGAGCTAAACCTCAAGAACGAGAATAAAGATCATAAGAAAGAGCAAAAGAGGATAAGAAGCAGAAGAGAATAGCTGCAGTATGGAGAAAACAGCAACACAAGAGAAAGCCAGTAAGCGGAACATTAGATGGCACTGTCCATATTCGAAGGCGTGATACTCTGAAGATATTCATGGAGCTTCTGAGGATCATCATATGACGAGGTGCGGCCATTATGCGTGATCTTGCAAAAGCATGGATGTAGGATGCCATATTGAACGTTGAGCTGTCTCATGAGAGGAGGGAGGTTCAGAAATTCCTTGCGTCGGGCATTCATCGCTGATGAAAGATCTTGAGAGATGAAAATGTTATGGCCGGACCATTGGAGGTGTCTCTTGAGTCGAGCGGCTTTTAATACAGACATCAACTCCGTGAATTCTAGGAAAAGCATAATAATGCCACGAGGCTTATTAGAGTTCGAGTTAATTCGGCCCAGGCGATGAGCCCTCTGGATATTAAGAGGGTGTGACGCAGGTTGGAGGTTCAAAAGTTCTTGTAAAAATGTACGTATGAAAGCCACCATGTCAGGCCGTTCCAAATTTTCCAGAACACCATATACACGAAGGTTATTTCTAGGATTGCGATTTTCCAAATCCTCCGTGTGTAGCTTAAGTTTATGGATCTCCTGCTCTAATATTGGAATTTTGACTGAAGCATCCTGGATATCACTCACTCTCTGCTCTAAATTCAAGACCTTGCCCTCCATAAGCACCCAACGATCCTCAATTTGCTTAAGGCGATCATTTGTAGCAGACATAAATGGTTGGAGACCACGTACCTCCTCAAGGATAGAGTCTAACACCGGATTTGGTGAAGATTTTATGGGAGAAGGTGGGTCATTCATGAGTCTTTTAGGCTTGGTACCTGATTGAGACATTTTCGAGGTATGAGAGTCCGTTGCCATGTCTGCAACGCTAGAAGAAAGCAAAGAGAACCGTACCGGCTGCAGAAGCAAGGTAGACACAGCCCAGGTTAGACGTGGTATGACTAAGAGCAAAGGACCACCACCACTGGCACCTCAGTCAAGCCGCAAGAACCACAGAGTGAAGAGCATGAGAAGAGCGAGAAATCTCAAAGCACTGGCGCAGCAGAAACAGAATTAAGAGGAAGAGTCATAGTAAATGTTCATAAACAGGCAATAAAATATCGTGACCGCCAGTATAGAAGTTATCATCCATGCAAAGTCATTGAGTGACAGCACCTGGTTTAGGAAAGATACTGGTGAGAAAAGGAGTACTCATGAGGAAACTTCAAAAGCCGAATGTGAAGCATTCCTAAGATGGCGGTAAGCATTCCTGTGAGGTAGACTCCAAATATGAGGAAAAACGGCAAAAAAAGAAACATTCAGCGTGTATTAGTTAAGGAAATGTAACCAGGAGTCATTGCAGGACATCTCCGTGGAGTATTGACAAATTAGCATTCCCTCACAACAGCAGTAAAGTAGAAGCGGCGAAAAAGTCATGCGCGAGGCCGGCCTCTAAAATGGCGGCTGCTCGCGTTACAGGGTGAGAGAATTACCGTAGAGATGTAAACACATCACCGCTGCGTGTAAACGGTCGAAAAACAGCATCCACTTGGTCTAGGTGGGCTCCGCCGTAGTTGCAGCCGTCTCAAGCCGAAAAAGATGATGTATAACCGCTCTCACGGCATCTGCAGTGTAGGTCCGTAGCGGAGCTCACGGAGTAGACGTCCTCTCCCGTCGGCGCGCAAGCCACGCCCCCTACCCACCTCTACTTTCTAAATTCTGAACTTTGCAGCACCCTCTCCCCCCCTCCCCTTGACCGCGGCCCCGCAGGAATCTGGGAACCTGCCCCAGAATGTGCCTGGTGGTGGCCGTGGGGGTAGGCACTCATCCTGCTGCTGCCTCTGTTGTCCGACCGGCTAAAAAAACAAAACTTGGGCTACATGCTGCCCTCCAATCTCTTGTTAGGGATGGGCCAGTACAACTCGTCGTCATCATCTGACCATGCCTGGAGCCTGCAGATTGGCCAGGTCTACTCTAACCCTGCTGAGCAAAGATCAACTGTCGTGGCCGGTGTCAGTTGAAGCAAAATGGCCACGAATTCCGGAGCTGAGGTGGAGACGTCGTCTGAGCAGAAGGATGCAGGTGACGCCAAGCTGCTCAGTGCTAACGGTCCGGCGGCCTGAGGACGGTACGCAGCCCTCTCTGGAGCACTTGGTTCTGGCGTCGCCGTGTCACCTGAAGGGTCAGCAACGCTGAAGTCTGTAGATGGCTGCTCCCTCCTTGGCTGAACAACCGAGAGGAGGCAAGTCCCGCCAAGCCTGGCCCATGGACGCGCTGCTGCTGCCCCCAATCTGTGTGTCTGGCATTCAACTGTCCCAGATCCTTCAAAACTGCAAGGCAGGTGTACAAAGCGAGGAACAGTGCGCATGGAGAATTCATGCATGTTTGTGGGGTGTAGACCGGGCCAGACTTTCCCTTTGTGATGATGCGTCTACAGAGAAGCCAGGAATTAGTTTGAATGGGAGAACAGAGTATCCTGACTGAGGCCATACTTAATGTGTCACTTGTTTTTTCATTTCATGGTTATTTGTTTGTACAGGAACTATTTGAACGGCAGCGGAACTGAATGAAGCTTGCGAGCCATCACCTGTCAGCACTGTAGGGTGGGAGTGGGATTCTGTGGAATTTCACTGAGTTTTAATGCAACTCCATGGAATTCCGCGTAGTGCAACTCCACGAACTACGCCTACCCCTGTTTTTTTTCAAACAGGCGAGGTTTATACTCAAATGTAATTTTGGGACAGTTTGAGGGAATAGAGGTGCATAGAAAACTGAAATGCTGAGCCAGCTAGTACTAAATTACACCCTTCTGGAGGACATGCATATAATGCTGAAATGCTGAGCTAACCATCACCAACTAAAACATGCTTCGCTTTCCTGGAAGATGTAGATATAGTAATGGAATGCTCATCACACAATCCACAACTAAAAAAATGCCCGACATTCCTACAAGACAAGCATGAGAAGCTGTAATGCTGAGTCCATTTTCCCTATTTGAACACTTTGGGCCCGATTCACAGAACTAACTTAGGACAAAATCCTAAACTTACTACTTTTGGTATTCACAGAAGTTAGGATTTTGTCTTAAGTTTGTCTTAAGACAGACTTAAGACAGCCTTAAGACAAAATCCTAACTTAAGTCTGTCTTAAGTCTGTCTAAAGCCTGTCTTAAGACAAACTTAAGACAAAATCCTAACTTCTGTGAATACCAAAAGTAGTAAGTTTAGGATTTTGTCTTAAGTTAGTTCTGTGAATCTGGCCCCTATTACCTCCCAAAAGAAGTGTCCTGGCCACTGGTTCAAGGGCTTCCTTGTATGTAAATGATCTGTTTAACTGACTACCTCACTGTGCAGCTGCAACAGATCCCACATTTTTAACCAGCGCCCCAAGTAATCAACTGAACCGAAGCCCACTGGCTTCGGAAGGACCCTTTGCAAAAATAACGCCACCAGGAGTGATTCCAAATTAACAGCAATAATTTGAGAAATCTTTTCTTATGAAATGCTGTGCTACGAATTAATTAGATTGTAACATTAATAAATAAAAAGTTGTGTTGTACAAGACCCATTAGCGCTGAGGGTAGAGATTTCATTCAGAGTAGGTGGGGGAGTCAACCTGCGCAGCTGGCAGCACTGGCAAAAACGTCTTGGTAAAACAGCCTGGAAAGAAAAGAAGCCCAGGGTTGCACAGCATTGGGGGTTCCTGTTTTTTGATGGAGTTTATAAATATTTGGAAGGTGTGATTAGGTCCGAGAGCTGTTTTTCATTCATGTGAACAGGCCCGGCTCCAGGAATTTTTATTTGGGTGGGCCAAGAGTGCATTTGAGTGGGCCACTGCGGGCTCGATTTGTCGCATATATGTCTGGGCAGGCCTGCTTCAGGGCCCTCCTTTATCTCTTACAAGTCTTGCAAGGCCCAGTAAAACGCTCTCTTTTCAAAATTTCTTTCTAAGTATTATCACTCTCAAAAAGTGTTTTCCATACAATGTTCCTTTGATGGGAAGGGAAGGTTTCTGAGGTGGGAGTATTAGGCAAGTGACACTTCTCTGGCTCCCTCTGTGTGAGCCTTCAGGGAGAATCCCTCTTCGTTACTACCTCCACCTGACCCTGGACTCTGCAACGCTCTCCCTTACAGGCTTGATTATCCACTTTTCTACCACCCCTCTCCAGTGCACCTTATCTCAAAGTTGACCTAGGGCCCCACTGGGCTCCACTTTCATTTTTCCCAGTAAAAACATTAGTAAAATCACCTTTAAACCTAAAACATTGAATATAGCAGTAAATATAATTAGCACACATTTTAAAGTATGTTCCACAGTAGCCCTTATGACCCGATTGCTAATTAAATAAACAAAAACAGAAAGGCCATGACAAGGCCGGCTTCAGTTCTGATGCGAAAGTCTTTTTTGGCACCACACCAATAACCTCTTTCTTCGTAAATACCTTTACTACCACCTTCCAACAGTGCCCCTCATCCCTCCATAGCCCCTCCCTCTTATGACCTCCTCCTTTGATTCCCTTACTGCCACCCTCCACAAGTGCCCCTCATCTCCCCATAGCCCCTCCCTCTTATGACCTCCTCCTCGGATTCCCTTACTGCCACCCTCCACCAGTGCCCCTCATCTCTCTGTAGCCCCTACCCCTCATGACCTCCTCCTCAGACGCCCTCACAAGCACCCTCCACCAGTGCCCCTCATCTCTCCCTAGCTCCTCCCTCTATCCAATGACCTCTTCCTCGGATTCCCTCACTGCCACCCTCCACCAGTGCCCCTCATCTATCCCTAGCTCCCCCTCCACCCCATGACCTCTTCCTCGGATTCCCTCACTGCCACCCTCCAACAGTACCCCTCATCGTTACGTAGCCCATCTCTCATATGCATTTCCTTTGTTGTATAGCGCTACTCATATCATTTTAGTGTGTGTCAGTACTTTACACCATGCACACATTATACAGAGACAATCAATCATACAAGTATGTAAATCAGTCTACAGGGAATTTCACATAAGCCAATGAGCATTACAAGGTGTAGGAATCACCTGTCATTCATACTGGTGGGCAGTATATTTTAAGAGGATTTGGTCTAGGGAAACACAACATTAGTATTTAAAGAGTATTCCATGGGGGTCAGCTTTACTGATAAAAATGTATATCTGCCCAAACATACTCTTTTTAGCAACATTAGAATAATGAAAGACTGAGGAAGTTCTAACTAAATAACAAAACAAAAAAGTGAATTTCTAACTATACCATTCATGTTTGTATGCAGGTCTTTGATGACAGTTCATTTGTCACTGTCCTATGTTAGGATTGTAACTTCTGAACTGCAAGTAACACAAGGATCTCTGTGACAAAGGCAGTACCCACTGAGCTGCCACATAAAATACAGTTTATCTGCATTTAAAAACTACTAACAGACAAATGATTGCTCTCCAAAAGGATCATTAATCACCAGTGTTATCTGGGCATTTTGTATTGTCTTATTGTTGTCCTGCATCAGCCATGATAATGATAAAAACTGTTTAAATGAAGCGCACAAAGTATGTGTCCTGCTGGGCCTGTGCGGATTTTAAAAAAGAAAAACAAATAGTAACACATTCTCTTACCTACTACTCCCTTAGTCAAACTTTGTGTCACAGGCAGCCTGATGTGATAAGCAGCTGCAGGGGTCAGGAAAGGTGAATAGGAATAAACAAACTTATTTTCTTCTGTGCTGCATAGAAAAAGAAATTTCCACGCACAGAACAGTAGGCAAAGGTTACCGTTAACAAAGAAAGGATTTGCCACCTTTGCCATGTGGAGATGAAGGGGTGAAAAAATAAACAAAGCCTCGTTAACATGTTAATGGTCTTTTAAAGACCTGTGAAGTACTCGGGTGCGGCTGCGATAATATCTAAAACTGTTGTGCGCCGGGAAGCTCTCTCCCAGCCCGGGCGCACACACACACAGACAGCCCTTTGAATCCGATGCTGGTGCACGCCAGCCTTCAAGCCCTCACTGCGAGGGCCAAGGCTCCTGTTTTCCTGTTTGGGTGGGCCAGGCTCATGTTTGGGTGGGCCCTGGAAAGCATCTGCAGCATATTAGTCTTTTCTGCAATTAAAAGTCAGCGCAGCAAAAAAAAAGCGTTTAAAACATTTCTTTTTTAGGTCTTGGACCGTCGCACTGCATAGCAGTGGGCGGAGCCCGAGATTTAATGTTTCTTAGAGGGAGCTTGGAACCCGCCCCTCTTCTCCATTGGCTGGCCTAGTAAATGCTGGCCAGCCATTGGAGGAGAGGGGCGTCACTCGGTTCGAGCCCCGTCTTTTTCGGATTTGGGAGCGTTTTTTAAAGTTTCTTTTCTTTCTCTCCTCTTCCCATTGGCTAGAAATTTACCTTCCAGCCAATGGAAAGAGGAGAGAACGAAAACCACGCCCCCGAATCTGAAAAAGAAGATGCTTTCTCTGAGGCATTTCTTCCTCATCTCAGAGAAATATGGTCTTGTCATGGCGGAGCTCGCTTGTTAGCACAGATCCTGAAGAGGCTCCAAGAGCCTGGAGTCCTGGACATGGATGGAAGAGGGAGTGGGCGAAGTCAGAATATTTAAAATGCATTAAATAATTACACGGTCTCGGTGAGTGGTGCCCCCTCTCTGCAACACTTTCTCCTTTCCCTCCACGGGTGAAACAAAAGAGCCTGCTCTACTGAATGTCTGCTCACAGGCAGCATCCCCGCTTCAGGCACGTCGGATCCTCCAGCTGTTGGGACATTTCTGAATAAAAGGAGCAGGACACCCGGCTACGGCCACAGGGGCCCGCCCTGCTGCTTCCAGCCTCCGCCCTCGGTAATGTAATTATTGCCGTCAATAGAGCTCGGCCGAGGCCGTCATTAGAGGGTGGCAGTGATAAATGAGCTGCGCAGAGGGCCCCCGATGGAAATACGTTGTGGACCCGGCCCGGCAGCCCGTGTCTCATAATAGCGCTATATCCGGCGCTGAAGCGCTTTTCCAGCAGTCGTGAATTTCTGATAGCAGCTCTGTCGATGTCTGGGGCTCCGGGGCCGTTTGCTGTGTTTATTTTACCCCCCTGCCCTCTGCTCCTCCGGGCTCTACCTGTAAAGTCGGTCTGAGAGAGCAGAGGTGGGGGCGGAGAGAGGGCTGGGGGTGCAGGGCTGTGTCATCCATCATCCTCCTGTCAGAGGGAATCTGTCCCAAAGACAGGCTAAATGCAATCTCCCTCCAGAGCCTGCACCAAAGAAACCGACGAAAATGAAAACCTTCCTTCAAACGATTCACCCCCTCACCCCCCCTCGCTGGTTTTTTCTAGGGGGCAGAGGGGATTAACGCTTACTACTGTTCCATCCTTGTTTTATACAGCGCAGAGCACCAATTGTACTAGTATTTAGTACAATGCATTGCATTTCTTAGCTCATAAAATGGTAGCAAAAAAATTATTTACTAACTGAAGGGACTCTGGCCTACATACGTAATGAGAACATTTACTACTTTACATACCATTACTGTAAACCATTGGTTCGTTTAACAATTCCACGTGTGCAGGGAGTAATTTGTTAATGTTGTTTTCCTCACGAAAGCATTTGTTGTTCAGTGGATTTCTGTCAGTGCGCAGTAGTGTGAGAAGTTGGCCTGATGTATGATGTTCACTATTCTAGTGAGCACCTTGTATCAGTCCAAACAATCCCTTATGGTGGTGTTTGTAAAGTCAACCTTATAGACAAGCTATCCTAATGGTAGCATGGACTAAGCAGTCTCAGGCTTAACTCAAGAGGGCATGTGAAGCCAGCTGTTTTACCATATGCAGTCCTGTAATATCAAATGAAAGGACACCACACAATTATATATTATAAAAATATATGTATTTATTACTAGAATATTCCTCTGTACTCTTTATGAGTCCAGAAGCACAAGCGTTTAAACAAAAGCACAGTTAAACATACACAAGTTGCACAATTATGGATAGGGCCGGTGGCCACTCAAACCATATACTAAATAAGTGGTATAAGAACCACTTCTCGAACAATGGTACGGCCTAGGGCCTTGGGAATCGCTGGGACTACACTGGACTAACAGCAGTTAGGACGGGAGTAGCCCGCGGGATTCGGGTGCAGCTCTAAAAGCACACGCATGCACCAATGCAAAGTCAATGGTGCGTAAAAGTTACAAAGTTACTGTTTTGAAAGTCTTCCGACTGGAATAGAATTAAGCCACTTTAAACTAGGACACTAGAGGTGTAAACCACTACAGGAGCACCGGTGTTAGATCGTTACCTCACCCACAGGAAGCGGGTGCATAGGTGCCAAAGTGTGTCGGGTTTCGTCGTGGAGTACTATGGAGCCTGGAGATGAAGATGCTGCAGGCGGCCAGGAGAGAAGAGTCCGGTTGGATCCAAGGGTGGATCGAAGATGTAGAGTGCCTGAAAGCAGAGGGGACAGAGTCTGGGTCACTAGCCAGTGACCAGGATGGAACCAGGAAGGAACCAGGCGATGTCGGGCGCAATCAGGTGGTTGTTGAGAAGCTTGTCTCCGCTGCCACGTGGACTCTGGGGCATCAAGGATGACCAGGAGTGGATCACGAGCTGTCCCACAAAGGCTCTCGCTGTCGGCGGTGACGGCTTCCAGGTCAGAGTTAACAGGCCTTGGCAAATGCAACCAACACAGGAATGGAAAATCGCTTCTTACTCGGACCAGCAAGGTCAGAGAGGTTGCTCCTTTTCAGGGGAGCGAGGGCCAGTCTGGAGCTACCAGACCAGCAGAATAGTTTTGTAGTTTCGTCGTCGTAGAGGCCACTAGCCAACAGGCAAGTGACCAGACAGACACGTCGATCAGGAAAATGCAAAAGGGCCCCACGCAGCACTCGGTGAGTGTGAAGGGGTGATCTTCGATGCACGAGCTGCTCGGGGCTGAGGCTTCTCAAACCCCAATGCACAGCTTCGAGGATGCCTCAGGAGCTGCACGGTCAGCACTTTGCAGTCTTTTTAAGATGGCTGGCCCCACGCTTCACGTCGCCTCCACGGGTCTCAGATTCACTGGGACTGTGGATCGGGCTGTTGGAAGTCAGGAAAGCTGGTTCTTGTCAATCTCTGTTGCTCGAGCTCCGGCGGGAGCTGCAACAAAGCAAACTGTTGGGCACTGGATGGTGCCTGTTTGCACAGGGTGGTCACTCCTTGACCACAAGGGAGATTCTTCAGTCTTCCACGTCGAGTGGGATGTCGAAGGGTCCAGAGCTCTGTATCAAAGTTTCAGTCAGGATAATCTAATGCTCCTGGGCATAACTCCTACCTTTATTCCAAATAAAGGGGCTGGATTACCTGCTAGGTCCCTCCTATGGGTGGGACCCAGGAAGGGGGTGGTTACACCCCTTTCCCTTTGTCCAGTTTCGCGCCACAGCTGGGGCTGGAGTGCCCCAGGACCGGTTTGAACTGGGCTATGCATGGGACACCTTGTGTGCCCCAGGCAGTGTCTAGTTTCACTCACCCTACCTGCCCCAATCCACTATCTCCTGTCTGGGGTGGTGTAACACCTCCCTGTGACAGGAAACCCTTTGTCCAGGCCTCCCCTGCAAAGTTTCGGTCAGCAGCAGGAGGCCAGACTTGTGTCTGTGGCAGCAGCATCCATTTTGTGATGCTGAGGCTCTGGTTAGTTTTAACCGCATTTACTGTTACCCACATGTCTTAGCCCTCTAGAAGGGTGGAATGCTACCCCCGTCGCCAGAACTGGCGAGGGGGTAGTATTCCAAAGTGTATGACACCTTACACGACATGTTTTGATAATGCCAAACCAAAGTTAGCAAAAACCGTGAGGATTATAATGCACTTAAGAGTATATGGTATGGCAATATCCTGGAACAGCTATAAGGAAATGGTTCCGAAAGCTGCAGACAGGCTCAGCTAATACTAGAGCACCATCTCACATAAAACCAAGCACTCTGCCTACAGGATTGTTAAGGCCTGCCATAGGAGTGACTTATAGGTGCATATGTGTCCAGATATAGGTTTAGACATAGGTATAGTGGGCCCGATTCACAGAACTAATTTAAGACAAAATCCTACACCTACTACTTTTGGTATTCACAGAAGTTAGGATTTTGTCTTAAGTTTGTCTTAAGGCAGACTTAAGACAGACTTAAGTTAGGTTTTTGTCTTAAGTCTGTCTTAAGACAAACTTAAGACAAAATCCTAACTTCTGTAAATAGCAAAAGTAGTACGTTTGGGATTTTGTCTTAAGTTAGTTCTGTGAACCGGGCCCACTATATCTAAGCAAGGGGTGATTACACGACCTTGCCCCAGCTGAGTGATCAGCCAGTTATGTCTGTTTGGATAGCCAGCCAGGGGTGGCAAAAGATATGCTGCAGCCCCTGGTCGGCCTTGGATGCACCTATGCCCTGGGTACCTATAGTACACTGTACAGGGGCTGATAAGGGGACCCAATATCCAATTAGTTATGCACCTAGGGTACATGGAGTCCATTTTAAAGAGAGAGCAGATAGCCTGGGACCATGATTAGCAGGATCCCAGGCCAATTAAGTCGAAAACCAGCTAAACACAAGGCAAAAGAATCTGGGGTAACCATAGTCAGGTATCCACCCTCCTACATAACCCCCCCCCCCAACGAAAGGAGATGAGGCTATCCTTGACCAGGTAAGCCTATATTGCCTGAGTGGCCATATAAGGAGGAACCTGCACTGGCATGGTTACCCCCTATCTCATGGACCACTAAGCAATCCCTCACCCTAGGGGTATCAGAGGGTCTCCACCATAGGGAATCACTACCTGTGGTGTGTTTTGGCAAAGTAAAAGGCTGGTGTTGATATGGAGTACTGAAGTGAGGCTCCACTAATGTAGGGCTCCGCTTCCTCCAATCATCTTCCACCATGTGTGCCTTTCTTTCCTTGACTGAGTTGCACTGTGCTCCCAGGGTCAACCTCTGGCTGCCTACAGCTGGAGGCTGGGTTCCTTTTGTTGGCTTACTGGAGGGATAGGTCAGGTTTGGGGCCTTTGGGTCCCATGTTTGGCTGTGCCCAACAGTGTCCATCTGGGGGAGGTTCCTAACTAGGTGTAAGGGAGATCCCTCAGGAGTTTTTAAAGTTTTCACCTTCCTAGGGCTGCTAGCTTTGGTGCCCCTAATCTGCTGATGGGGGTGTTTTATTGGACTGGGGCCCTTTGGGGATCACTGACGTCCTTGACCTCTGTAGCCCTGGGCTGACTGAGGCAGGGTAGAGAGGGGCAGGTTGCCTGCTCCAGACTGGGTCCCACCTTGGAAGGGTCCACTGACATGAGGGGCTCTGCCAGGCTAGGCCTGACTACCTCTGGGGCAGTTTCTTCACAAGGGGTAAGGTGAGTTCCCTGAGGAGGCTGATCCTTTCCTAAAGTCTGGTGGGAGGGAGATTTCTCTTCCTCCTCAATGCTCTCTGTTTGTGTGGAGTGATCCATAGTTTCAGGCTTCACAACACATGAATCTGTTTGAGTTTGGGCTGTCGCCATCACAGCCCCACCAACCTTTTCAGGAAGGGACTCAGTCTGGGTATGGGCTGTTACCATCACAGCCCTGCTAACCTTTTCAGGGAAGGAATCTGTCTGAGATTGGGCTGAGACTGGCACAGCCCTCCTAACCTGTTCAGGAAGGACATCTTGGATTGGGGCTGTGGCCATCACAGCCCCACTAACCTTTCCATGGAGATTTACCATTTTAGAATGGGTTTCTTGTTCCACCTCAGCCCAGGCTGAGATTTCCAAATCATTCCCCAGTAGACAATCTACAGGCAAGTTTGTTGACGCTGCCACTCTCTTTGGGACAGTGACACCTCCCCAGCTGAGATTTACTACTGCCATGGGATAATTGGTTTGTACTCCATCAATATTGGTCACCTGGTATGTGGCACCAGGTAAAAGTTGCCTTGAGGGGACAAGATTCTCAGTCACCATAGTGATACTAGCCCCTGTGTCTCTATAGGCCTCAATTTTCTGACCATTGATGTGGGGCTCCTGTCTGTACTTGCTCAAAGTGTTTGGGCAAGCAGTGAAGTTGGCAAACCCCATGCCATTTTCACAGACAAGAGTAGCTGTAGTTGGGGACCTGGTTAGGCCAGAGTCCACCTGAGTTCCAAAAGTAAACCCAGCCAAATTCTTGGGGGTGCTCCCACCACCTGGGGGATTACTACTACAGGGGGTGTTGGAGCTTTACTTGGAGGAATATTTTCTTTATTGCTATTCTTTGGACAACAGCTATCTGTTTTCCAGTGGCCAGTCTGCTTACAGGCATTGGCAATAAGGTTTCTTTGGGTTAGAGGAAGTGTTTTGGGACCCACCCCCATCCGTGGAGTTTTGGGGCCCTGTGGGAGACTTGTCTTTTGATTTATCCCCACCTTTCTCTTGAGCCTTGGATTGATCCTTCTTTTGGTCATTACCCTGATTCTTAGGCCTAATCCTGGTTCTGGTGCAAAAGCTGTTTTTGACAATTACTAAGGATCTGCTCCCTCATAATCAAATTATACAATCCTGTATAGTCATGTACTTTGCTGCCAAGTAACCAACCTTCCAGAGCCTTAGTAGCACAATCGACAAAATCAGTCCAGTCCTGAGTCTGAGCTTTTTGGGTATCTCTGAACAACAACCTGTATTGCTCAGTGGTTAAGCCAAACCCATCAATAAGACCACTCTTTAGGACTGTGTAGTTTTTAGCATCCTCAGGTCTAACAGTGAGGAGCTTATCTCTCCCTTTCTCAGAAAAGGAGTACCATAAGATTGCTGCCCACTGATCTTGAGGAACCTGCTGTACCATGCAGGCTCTCTCCAGAGCAGTCATCCATTTGTGGATTTCATCCCCTTCCTTGTAGGGGGGCACAATCTTTGTCAGGTTTCTATTGTCATAGGACCTGTCTTTCTCTTTAGGAATAATGCTGCCACCAGTGGAGTTTTCTCCACTCAATTTCTGTTCCCTTGCTAAAGCAAGTTTAGCTTGGGCCAGGGCTATCTCTTCCCTCTCTATCTGGAGTTTGACAGCTCTCATCCTGGCCTTATGCTCTTTTCTCTGAGGGGAAGTCATTCCCCTTTGAGAACCCCTTGAGGCATTAGAAAGGTTAGATTCCCTGGAAAGGGATCTCTCTCTTCTATTGCCAGGGTATATTCTGCTATTGGGTCTGGGGAGGTGGTTCACCTCTCCATCCCCATGTAGGTTCAAGTTAGCTTGGCTAAGCCTCCTAACTTGGACCTGGATGTCCCCTTGATCATCTGAATCCTCATCCTCCCCTACCTCGTCATCTAGTATTATGGGGGTGATGGCATCATCATCATCTAGGGGTGTTATTCCATCTCCTGGAGTACCTGAGGAGCGTGCACTAGACTTCTCAAGATCATCTTTTTCTAAGATTTGTACCAGGATAGGAATGGTAGGGTTGTGACCCTTTTTCAGCGCCCTTGTAGTGCACAAGGCACTCAAGTCTCTGAAGCTGAGTTTTCCATAGCTGGAAGGTGCCTTGGGCAGGTCACCTGTCACAGGTACAGAACTGGTTTGTTCCCCTGTGTCAGACATGGCTAGTGAGGTGTAAGTGGTGCACTTACCTACACTATGTGTTTTCCTACTAGAACCTTGCTTTTTTTTTTTTATTAAGTTTTTTTGAGGCAGCAAACAGGTCAAGAACAAAGAAAACCAAAGACATATATAATATACAAGTTACATTACCAAAATCGTGCATTTTACGGCGTATCCCTTAACTATCCTATCCAATTTGTTATAGGGGACCATAAGTTACTTCCGAAAGTTTTTTTCCTTATACCCTTCAATTTATACAGAGCAATTTCTAAGTGAAACATATACAAAAGCTTTGTTTGCCACATTATGAAATTAGGAGGTTCCTCATCAAGCCAATGCGATGTAATACATGTACGAAATGCAGACATGCAAATAAAAATAAAGCATTCCTCTAAATCAGAAACTTGTTGAGTCGTGCTCTCTTCACAGCCAAAGATAACCAGTGGCGTTGTTATCTTAATCACAATGCCCAAATTACCGGAAATAAAACGCTCTATATCAGCTTTCAATTGGTCCAATTTTGGACATAAAACAAACATATGTGCAGCGTCCGCTGCATAAAGGTTACATCGATTGCACTTCGTCCCCCTCCCAGAGTTCCATTTGGCTAACTTGCCCGGTGTGTAGTATAGCCCGAAAATTGACATATAATGCTGGCTTATCAATGAACCATTAAGTAATACCTTGCCAGCAATCGCCAACCTTCTCTCTAAATTAACACACTCCACTCCCAGTTTAGTTTGCCACTTGACCGCTCTTAATTCTAAATCGTCCTCAACGTTCTCCATAAATAATTGGTATAAATATCCAATTTTCTGCCCTTCCTTGATTGCTTCGAACAGCATGATTTTTCCCAATACCAATGTGGACTTAGATATTTTCTGAGCACAAAAACTTCGTACCTGTAGGTATTTAAAAAAATCGGCTCTCGGTACCTGATATTCATTCCTTAAATGCTCAAAGGATACAAACTCACTTCCCTGAAACAGGTCCCCCAGTTTAATAATCCCCAAATTGTGCCACCTAGATATAACTCCATCATGAAAAATTTCAGGTAAAAAAGAACAATTCCTTATTGGAGTATATATATTCAAATTGGAGCCTAGCCGGTATCTTTTTTTAATTGCCCTCCATATGGTAAACGCTGTTTCAACAATTTTAAACTTTGTTTTTTTAAAGTAGCTGGGTTCGATAATTCGATTAAAACATTGTTTAGCCTCCGAACCCAGAAGCATCTCGTAGATGGATGGCATAATGTAATCCTCCATAGAATCTTCTGGTAAAATTAAGAAACCCATATGTTGCAATATCGCACACCAATAATAAATCTGGAAATTCGGTATGCCCCATCCCCCTTTTTCCCTTGGCAACACACATCTTTTAAATGCTCTCCGGGCCCGGTGATACCCCCAGAGAAATCTCGAACACATCCTATCAATGCGACCAATATAGCCAGAAAATATTAGTAGAGGTATTGAACGAAATATGTACAAAAACTTAGGGAAGATGAGCATTTTTATCACATTGCTGCGACCTAAAAGTGAGAGCTTCAAATTGTTTAATCTTTCCAGAGTTTTATTCGATGTACCAATGATAGGGTCTAAATTGATAGGAATAATTTTTTCAATGTTGGCAGTGATCTTTATGCCTAAATATGTGGCCTCCTCTTCAAATTTTAGATTTTCTGGACGACCGGCCACTGAGTGGATCAGCTGTGTCTTATCGATATTTAATTTATATCCAGAAAGCCGGCCGAATTCCTCCGCAGACTTCACTATATTAGGAAGGGCACTACTCATCTCTGATGTCGCTATAGCTATGTCGTCTGCATAAGCACAGACTTTAGAGTCAAAATTATTTGTCCGTGCTGGTTTAATAGCCGGGTTACTCTCCAAATGTCCAATAAACGGATCGATATATAGTGCGAACAGCAAGGGCGAGCAGGGGCAACCCTGCCTCGTCCCCCTTGCTATTCGCACCATCCCTGAGTTCCTTCCTAATATACGGATAGTGGCAGATGGTTGAATATATAGTGATTTTATTCCGTTGACAAATTCCTCTGGAAGACCCTTTTTTGCCAGCACAGACAGGTCCATATGACCCTGTCGAATGCTTTTTCCGCGTCCAACAGGGCCACACCTACAGGGGAGCCAGTCCCCTGTGACCAATCCAACAGAGATATTATTCGTCTTATGTGGTCTGTGGTGCCTCTTCCTTGTATAAACCCATGTTGTCTTATAGAGACGAGACCTGGCATCAGGTCATTTAACCTATTGGCGATCAATTTTGAGTAAATTTTACTGTCTGAATTTAACAGAGAAATAGGTCTATACGACCCCATTTCGTCTACCTTTTTGCCTTTCTTTTTAAATACCACAATGGTGGCTTCTGCCAATGACCGGGGAGCCTTTCCTAGAAATGCTTGCTGACATATGAACTCTAATTCGGATTTTAGCTCATTCCAAAATTTCCTGTAAAACTCCAAGGGGATATTATCTGGCCCCATGGCCTTACCCTGAGCCAAACCCAAAATTGCTAACTCTACTTCCCCCAATCTGGGGGTGCCGTCAGTACCACTCGTTGAGCTTCAGAAAGAATTACAGGGTTCGTGTCGCTTAAATATTCTCTAGCATCTGCCTGACCGATCTCATCACTATATAGCCGCTGGTAAAACTCTTGGAAAGCAGTTAACACCCCTTGCTTCGTCTCTTGGGTAACCCCCTGTAAGTCCTTAATTTTCGGTATATCGCCATATACAGCTTTCTCCCCTACCCTCTTCGCTAATATCCTACCTGTCTTTTCTCCATATTCATCTGCTGCTTCTTTGTGTTGTGTATAGTTGGCTGCTAATTGGTCTGTAATATTGGTATATACGTTAGCCCTTTTAATAGTAAGATCTTTTTGGGCGAGGCTACATTCTTCCTTGTCAAATCCTAACCTAATAACCTCTGCAAGTTTTTTCTCCACCTTCAAAACCTGCTTAAAGTATTGTTGTTGTTTAAGACACATCTGTTTGCGCCTAGATGCAGAAAAGCTTAGAGTCTCTCCCCGAACCATGGATTTAAATGTGTCCCAGACTACCTCCGGTGCTGCCGTGTCCCTATTGATGTCAAAAAATTCTTTAATTATTTGTTTCATAAATTTACAGTACTCCTCGTCTAAAAGTAGTTTCCGCTCAAAAGACCACTGAGGGGATTCTATTTTTCCTTCGATATCCAGTGCCAGATCTAATACGATCGGATTATGATCGGAAATCAGTTTAGGTTGAATTTGAATATTACTCTTAGCTAAAAAACAGAGGTGGTGAAAAAATAATCCAGTCTAACGAATTTAGTGTGAGGGGAGGAAAAGAATGTGAAGCCTGGGTCGTTGGGATATTTTGCGTGCCACACATCATAGAGACCATGGTCCAAGAATAGTCTCTGGATTGCCGCACTAGTTTCTTTCTGCCTGTGTACGCTTGAGTGGATCTAACATTCAGATCTGCACCAATGTTAATGTTAAAATCACCACACAACACTACAGGGGTAATCCATTGTGCTAGTTCTAAGTTAAGAAAATTAAACACCTCGGAATCGTCCAAGTTTGGCCCATACACATTACACAAAGTAAATCTATGATGTCCCACCTTAAGTTCAGCAATGACCCATCGACCCCAACTATCCGATAAGGTCTTGACGCACTCTCCCACTCCTCTTTTTTTGAGTATCGCCACCCCTCTTTTGACTCCCATTTGTTTGGAACAAACAACCAGCTCCATTCCCATATTCTTTAAGTAACCTCTATTTGCCCAACCACGTGGGTTTCCTGTAAACAAAGTATATAAATAGGTAATAACTGAATAATTTTAGCCAACATTTGTCTTTTCCTGAAATCATTTAAACCGCATATGTTTAGCGTACAAATCTTAATCTTCTATCCATTGGACTTATTAACAGTCAAACCCATAAAAAAACACCCGAATTTAACTCCAGAAAGCCTTTTCATCTCTCTTTGCATATTATTATAACATTTTCTTCGCTGTGTCCTTACTTTCTCCCTTTCAATGCCCCACAATATTTTCTTACTGCCTGCTGCTGCCATTTTCACCCACCACCACCAGAGTCCCCTTCCCCCCTCTTTTCCCCGCCTGCCACTCAACCCTCCCCACCCACCCCCACCCTGCCTTCCCTTCATATGAGGCCCAAGGACCATTAGTCCCTGTGTAATGGAGTGCCGTGTCTCCCCCCCTATCCCTTAAGACCTTAAATTAACCGAAACTAATCCAGACTGCCATTTCAGAAGAAAACACTAGTCAAAACACTAGATGGAACGCTAATAAAAAAACATAACGATCAATCAAGCCAAAAAATCATCACAAAATCGTCAAAATACCGTGTTATAAGCCTCCACTCTCTATATAGCTGCCAAGTACTCTTTGGCCTGAACCTCTGACCAGAAAAACTTAGTTTGACCCTTCATAATGACTTTTAGTTTTGCCGGGTTCTGTAAAAAAACAACCACCCCCTTCTTTTGAAAGTCCGGTATAAGTTGGTGGAGGTGCCAACGCTTGGAAACCGTAGCCTGGCAAAAGTCTGGTCTTACAAAAAAGTTGCAGTCCTTAGCGGTGGCCTTCCGGTCTGGTCTTGCCAGGGTGTAAATGTCTTCCCGAGCCCGAAAATTGTTGAAACAAACCAGTATCGCCCTTGGGAGGTTCTCTTCACCTTGACGAGGCTTTCTCACGGAAAACGGGAACGGTGTGCCCGTTGTATTTCCCGGGACCAGTCCCACATCGTGAGCTGGGGGAAGGCCTCTGTCAACAATTCTGCAACAAACTTGCGAACATCTGATCCCTCCCGTTTTTCTGGAACTCCCAAAAAGCGCAAATTATTCCTACGTGAATGATTTTCAAGTTCGGATACCTTGTGAATTAAATCATCCCGATGTGCCTTTATAAGATCTAGTTCTTCCCTCTGTACAGCTGCTTCGTCCTCTAGGGCTGATATTCGGGCTTCGGTCTCCATGACTCTATCGGCAGTTTCTGCCCCCAATTTTATTGCCCGCCGAACTGCATTTTTTACCTTGCTAAAGTTGGCTTGCAAACGTATATTTTCAGCTTTGCTTCCGGCCCTGTGGTTCATCATTGTCTCGTAAATTGTTACCAAGGTAATTTCCTGAGGTAGGGGTGTATCTAATGGGTTTTGCCCCTCTTGCTCCATCTCTTTCGAGGCTACCATAGCTGGTTGGGCTCCATTTAATTCAACACAGGGTGTTAAACCCCCTTCTGATATAGCTTGTTGAGAGCTCCTTTTCTTTGTTTTCTTTTTAACAGTGGTAACACTACAATTAGGGGAGGTCTTACTCCCCCCTCCTTCCTCATCCGGGCTGCTACCTCCACTGTAATCTGCCCAATCCTTGCTCACACTAGAGCCTTCTTCCGATGATGCCTCAGATAGCGAATAGAAGTTCTCGGCTAATTCTGGTATGCTTGAGCTCTCCTGTGCATTAGTGTCGGAAGCAAGTAGATTTGCCTCCCTTTCTAATGCCTTAGGAGAGATATTGTCATCTCCGTCCTTATCTCCCCTTACATACTCAATCAATCCATCCTGAGATTGTTCCGCACTCAATTCAACAATTCCCTCATACAGCACGCCAAGTTCAGCAGAGTCGATAGCTACCGTGGCTATGGTTGCCCCTACCATCTGATCATTTAGTACCTCGACTGCGTCTGCCGACAGTCCCAATATGAAATCACTATTGCGGACATTCTGTCGTTCAAACATAACTGGTAAAGTCAAATTCTGAGTGTTTGGCTTTGGGACACGCGGAGCCTTTCCGCCTCTCCCTTTTCCTTCTCCGTTTCCCTTACTTGTCATATGAACACTGAGGGGAGTGTTGGAGGGCTTAGAAGAGACAGTAGCCATTTCACACACCGTAGAATCCTCAATTCCTTTGGTTCCCGTTCTCTCCTCATTAATCTCCATACCTTGCTCTTTATTTCTCACACTCAGGGTCGTGACTTTGGCAACTTCATTCAATTTTGCACCCCCCTCCCCCTTTGCTGGCATCCTTTTATTAGACGTGGCACCTCCTCGACCACGTACTACCCCGCTTTGAAAGCCAAAAAATAGCCAAGCAGGTACACGGTGTAGAAAAAGGGTCAGGCAGATCAGGTCGATTACCCCTTTTCAAGGTTTGCCCGGCCTTAGCCGCTTCTCACCCAACTCACGGTTACCAAATAAAGAGGCAGGCGCTGGAGACTGGAAGGCAGGAAACAGGAGTTTATTTCCGACGGAGCAGAACACATCAGATCGGACAACGAGGTATCGTTTCGAGGTGCTCTAACCGCATCTCTGAGGCCTGGCCTCTTATACACAGTTTTATGGCTTTATTACATTTGTGACATCCGTGGTATTGCTTTGAAGTACGGAAAAGGCATCTTTGGAATCCCCGGTTCAGGCACGTTCCCACACATATCTACAGTAGGAGTCCCCACCCCAATCTAAGCATGATGGCTATCGCGCAGCTGGACATTCCGCTGGGAACAGAAATGCGGGCGATCGGTCGGATCTAGGGGTGTGAGGGCATTGATTAATCCCCGCTCCTTTGATGTGAGGCGAGGTCCTACTGTAGGGGCAATAAATTGCATCTGTTGGGCTAGGTGATGGCCTGGGATCAGGCCGGACAATCGGGCAAGGAGGAAGAGGTTATCAAAGGGCCTGTTTTATGAATGAGATGAAAGAGTGTGGGGTTTCAGCACGGGATGTGGCTCGGAGGCAGGGTCGCGCTGGAGGTGCGTTTAGGGCCCAAGCAGGAGAGACCGGGGGCTGTCAGGGCGCGGGGGGAATGCTTGCGAGGCCGGGGAGTGAGGGGGGAGAGACGCGCTGGCTATCGGCAGTGGGCAGAGAGGCCATGGCACCTAAAATGGCTGCCGTGCATATTTGTGCGTGAGTCTGAGGAAATGGACAAGATGGCGCAGATGATGTTCAGTTCACAAACTAGATTTCAACAACGGTAGTGAGGGGCTCTACGCCGTCTCGTCAACACGTATCCCAGCATCCAGGGTCATCGAGCTCTGGAGAAAAGCACCAAGAAAAGCCACAAGCTGCTGCAATGTCTGTCTTTCCTTTAGCCACAGTGAGCAAGGGGGCTGATGTATCGGTTGTTTTCCTTTTTTTTCCCCACTCTCAAATAGTCCCGAGAATCAAACAAAAGCAGAAAGAGAGAAAAAAAAAGAAAAAAAGAGAAAATAAGCCCTCAGAGAGTTCCGTTACCTCTAATTAGCATGCTGCTCATATCGTCCTTCGTTCCTGTGTCAATGAGTCTCCACAGCAATAAATCATTCTCGCAACACTCCTGAAACTGTTGCCAGCGCCGGAAAAAAAGACAGCAGCTCATTGAAGCACTTCCAGCGCGCTACCAAACAGTCCCAGGTGTCAAGCTGACACGTCGGAGAAACCCCCGTAGAGCGGAGCACCGCAGCTGCTGTCCATTCCACGTCGCTGCCGAGCAAAGAGCCCTCCGTGTTTGATTCAGCCCGCTGGCTGGAGACCGCCACCATCCACCCTCAAGCCTCGGTAAGTTTCACCGGGATAAATGTCAAAGCGCCACGGATCGACACCGCTCATAACTCGGTTTCTCGAAGCATTCACCGGCATTAAGCTTGTAGAGTCTCTGGGGTTCTATGCTGCCTTCCTCCGAAAAAAAAACTCAGAGGGAAAAGGAGAGAGAAGCTGAGCTGCCTACACAGCCCATGCCACGGCCGCCATCTTGCCTCCAAGGTTCCTTGCCTCCAAGGCTACTAGAACCTTGCAAGTGAGTTGTAGTCAGGGTGTGCTAAGCCCTTTGGTCTACAACTACTAAGTTCAGTAGAACTTAAGTATGTAAGCTTTGTTTATATGTACCTATGGTACTTAATGTGATCTTTTAAATGATATAAAGATTGCAATGGTAAAACAACAGCAAGCTCAAATCCCAACCGCTGCACACCAATGTGAGAAGTTTGCCTGATGTATGATGTTCACTATTCTAGTGAGCAACTTGTATCAGTCCAAACAATCCCTTATGGTGGTGGTTGTAAAGTCAACCTTATAGACAAGCTATCCTAATGGTAGCATGGACTAAGCAGTCTTAGGCTTAACTCAAGAGGGCATGTGAAGCCAGCTGTTTTACCATATGCAGTCCTGTAATATCAAATGAAAGGACACCACACAAGTTATATATTATAAAAATATATGTATTTATTACTAGAATATTCCTCTGTACTCTTTATGAGTCCAGAAGCACAAGCGTTTAAACAAAAGCACAGTTAAACATACACAAGTTGCACAATTATGGATAGGGCCGGTGGCCACTCAAACCATATACTAAATAAGTGGTATAAGAACCACTTTTCGAACAATGGTAAGGCCTAGGGCCTTGGGAATCGCTGGGACTACACTGGGCTAACAGCAGTTAGGACGGGAGTAGCCCGCGGGATTCGGGTGCAGCGCTAAAAGCACACGCATGCACCAATGCAAAGTCAATGGTGCGTAAAAGTTACAAAGTTACTGTTTTGGAAGTCTTCCGACTGGAATAGAATTAAGCCACTTTAAACTAGGACACTAGAGGTGTAAACCACTACAGGATACCTCACCCACAGGAAGCGGGTGCATAGGTGCCAAAGTGTGTCGGGTTTCGTCGTGGAGTTCTATGGAGCCTGGAGATGAAGATGCTGCATGCGACCAGGAGAGAAGAGTCCGGTTGGATCCAAGGGTGGATCGAAGCTATAGAGTGCCTGAAAGCAGAGGGAATAGAGTCTGGGTCACTAGCCAGTGACCAGGATGGAACCAGGAAGGAACCAGGCGATGTCGGGCGCAATCAGGTGGTTGTCGAGAAGCTTGTCTCCGCTGCCACGTAGACTCTGGGGCATCGAGGATGACCAGGAGTGGATCACGAGCTGTCCCACAAAGGCTCTCGCTGTCGGCGGTGTCGGCTTCCGGATCAGAGTTAACAGGCCTTGGCAAATGCAACCCACGCAGGAATGGAAAATCGCTTCCTACTCGGACCAGCAAGGTCAAAGAGGTTGCTCCTTTTCAGGGGCGTTTGAGGGCAAGTCTGGAGCAACCAGACCAGCAGAGTAGTTTTGTAGTTTCGTCGTCGTAGAGGCCACTAGCCAACAGGCGAGTGACCGGACAGATGCGTCGAGCAGGAAAATGCAAAAGGGCCCCACGCAGCACTCGGTGAGTGTGGAGGGGTGATCTTCAGTGCACGAGCTGCTCGGGGCTGGGGCTTCTCAAACCCCAATGCACAGCTTCGAGGATGCCTCAGGAGCTGCACGGTCAGCACTTCGCAGTCTTTTTAAGATGGCCGGCCCCATGCTTCACGTCGCCTCCACGGGTCTCAGATTCACTGGGACTGTGGATCGGGCTGTTGGGAGTCAGGGAAGCTGGTTCTTGTTGATCTCTGTTGCTCGAGCTCCGGCGGGAGCTGCAACAAAGCAAACTGTTGGGCGTTGGATGGTGCCTGTTTGCACAGGGTGGTCACTCCTTGACCACAAGGGAGATTCTTCAGTCTTCCACATCGAGTGGGATATCGAAGGGTCCAGAGTTCTGTATCAAAGTTTCAGTCAGGATAATCTAATGCTCCTGGGCATAACTCCTACCTTTATTCCAAATCAAGGGGCTGGATTACCTGCTAGGTCCCTCCTATGGGTGGGACCCAGGAAGGGGGTGGTTACATCCCTTTCCCTTTGTCCAGTTTCGCGCCAGAGCTGGGGCTGGAGTGCCCCAGGACCGGTTTGAACTGGGCTATGCATGGGACACCTTGTGTGCCCCAGGCAGTGTCTAGTTTCACTCGCCCTGCCTGCCCCAATCCACTATCTCCTGTCTGGGGTGGTGTAACACCTCCCTGTGACAGGAAACCCTTTGTCCAGGCCTCCCCTGCCAAGTTTCGGTCAGCAGCAGGAGGCCAGACTTGTGTCTGTGGCAGCAGCATCCATTTTGTGATGCTGAGGCTCTGGTTAGTTTTAACCGCATTTACTGTTACCCACATGTCTTTGCCCTCTAGAAGGGTGGAATGCTACCCCCGTCGCCAGAACTGGCGAGGGGGTAGTATTCCAAAGTGTATGACACCTTACACAACATGTTTTGATAAAGCCAAACCAAAGTTAGCAATAACCCCGAGGATTATAATGCACTTAAGAGTATATGGTATGGCAATATCCTGGAACAGCTATAAGGAAATGCTTCCGAAAGCTGCAGACAGGCTCAGCTCATGCTAGAGCACCATCTCACATAAAACCAAGCACTCTGCCTCCAGGATTGTTAAGGCCTGCCATAGGAGTGACTTATAGGTGCATATGTGTCCAGATATAGGTTTAGACATAGGTATACTATATCTAAGCAAGGGGTGATTACACGACCTTGCCCCAGCTGAGTGATCAGCCAGTTGTGTCTGTTTGGATAGCCAGCCAGGGGTGGCAAAAGATATGCTGCAGCCCTTGGTAGGCCTGGATGCACCTATGCCCTGGGTACCTATAGTACACTGTACAGGGGCTGATAAGGTGACCCAATATCCAATTAGTTATGCACCTAGGGTACATGGAGTCCATTTTAAAAAGAGAGAGCAGATAGCCTGGGGCCCTGATTAGCAGGATCCCAGGCCAACTAAGTCGAAAACCAGCTAAACACAAGGCAGAAAAATCTGGGGTAACCATAGTCAGGTATCCACCCTCCTACAAGTAGTAATTATCTGCTTTAAGCAGTTTACCGTGATTATGGGCTTTGTTTCAGGCGGATCCTCTGTTCAGACTCAGAGCCAGGTTGGAAGTGTGTCTTGAAGAGCTTCTTCGGCTAGATCCCTAGAGGTGGCGATCGACCAATCACCAGGGAGAACCGAGGCAGGAATCTTACCGGGCTCTGAGGAGCCGAGTCCTGGAAATGTTACTCGTGCAACAAACATCAGATACAAATATGTTAAAATAGCTTATTTTTTTAAAAGTGTATTTAACATGCGGAAGCGTTTGGCTATACTACAGATTAAAACACTGCGTTGAAAGCTGTGTGAGCTGTAAGAGCTTTGTGGACTGTGAGAGCTGTGTGGGCTGTGTGGGCTGTGAGAGCTGTGTGGGCTGTGAGAGCTGTGTGGGCTGTGCGAGCTGTGTGGGCTGTGCGAGCTGTGTGGGCTGTGCGAGCTGTGTGGGCTGTGCGAGCTGTGTGGGCTGTGCGAGCTGTGTGGGCTGTGAGAGCTGTGTGGGCTGTGAGAGCTGTGTGTGCTGTGAGAGCTGTGTGGACTGTGAGAGCTGTGTGAGCTGAGAGCTCTGTGGGCTGTTAGAGCTGTAAAAGCTGTGTGAGCTATGTGAGCTGTGTATGCTGTGAGAGTTGTGTGAGCTGTGTAAGAAATTTGAGCGGCGAGAGCTGTGTAAGCTGTGAGAGCCATGTGAGGAATGAGAACTGTGAGAGCTGTGTGGGCTGTGAGAGCTGTGTGGGCCGTGAAAGCTGTGTGGGCTGTGAAAGCTGTGTGGGCTGTGAAAACTGTGTGGGCTGTGAAAACTGTGAGGCTGTGAAAGCTGTGTGGGCTGTGAAAGCTGTGAGAGCTGTGAGAGCTGTGTGGGCTGTGAGGGCTGTGTGGGCTGTGAGAGCTGTGTGGGCTGTGTGGGCTATGAGAGCTGTGTGGGCTGTGAGAGCTGTGTGGGCTGTGAGAGCTGTGTGGGCTGTGAGCTGTGAGAGCTGTGTGGGCTATGAGAGCTGTGTGGGCTGTGAGAGCTGTGTGGGCTGTGTGGGCTGTGAGAGCTGTGTGGGCTGTGAGAGCTGTGTGGGCTGTGAGAGCTGTGTGGGCTGTGAGAGCTGTGTGGGCTGTGAGAGCTGTGTGGGCTGTGAAAGCTGTGTGAGCTGGGTAAGAAATTTGAGCTGCGAGAGCTGTTTGAGCTGTGAGAGCTGTGTGAGGAATGAGAACTGTGAGGGCTGTTGGAGCTGTGAGAACTGTGTGAGCTGTGTGGGCTGTGAGAGCTGTGATCCCGGAAGTCTAATGGAAGTGCACTTCAGTTTTCAAAAGGATTAATTTTGGATATTTGTATTTAGTCACCCCTCCTGTTCTATGCAAAGATTGGAATTGGTTCAAATCAAGCTCACTGCTCGTGGTATGTCGATGATAAAATCAAAGGGGCCCCTGTACAAACTGGGTATTTCCCCTGGGGAGACAGCACCCGTCTCTTAAGCACTCAAGAAAACGCGTAAAAAACACACATTTCACCACCACTGACCCTAACCCAGGACCAACCCACCGCGCACGGTGTATTCATCTATGTTTGATTTAATCCCATGTTAATGAGAGACAGTTGATAGTTAATCACCGCTGGACGTCACTACCCCTGATTTAAAGAAACAACATAAGACGCTGTCTAGCTGGAAAGACGGCTCAGCGTGTTGAACGCTGGCTGGCAACAAATGTTGCGATTAGGGGCCACTACTTTGATTTCTAGCAAGCCAGACTCAGCCTTTCATCATTCTGCGGTCGGTAACTAGAGTACTATAAATTGGTAAAAATTAACACCTGGTGTTTACCGTCATTAGAAGTATTGTCAAGTGGTATATAAAACATTATAATTGAAACATAGTCTAAAATGTTGTCTATGATCTTGCATTACATTCGCGACTGAGCTGAAAATGCAGCCCATTTACATCATGAGGCGATACCAAAGGGGATGATGGACGGAGCGTTTGAGCAAATCAAACACTCACTCCCAGTCAACTGATCTGGATTTAATCCATCATAATTCTTTAGCTCACTCCCAGGATGCTTGTTTCCAGTCCAGATAAGACATGGCTTGGCAGTTCAGGCTGGACTGTTCCCATGAGGCACAGGGTCAGACTGATTTGCATATGGCCAGGTCTGAACTAGGGTGGTGGAGTGAGCTAAAGAATTATGATGGATTAAACCCAGATCAGTTGGCTGGGGGTGAGTGTTTGATTTGCTCAAACGCTCCGTCCATCATCCCCTTTGGTATCTCTTTGTTCACCCTAAATTGGCAGGATATGCCCAGACATGGGTCCCTTGCTCACTTTGCCACTGGATTCAAGATAGCCTGGCTGATGAGGGTTATGAACCCGAAACCGGTCCCAGGATGCTTGTTTTCGGTCCAGGGAAGACATGGCTTGGCAGTTCAGGCTGGACTGTTCCCATGAGGCACAGGGTCAGACTGATTTGCATATGGCCATGTCTGAACTGGGGTGGTGGCGTGAGCTAAAGAATGATGATGGATTAAACCCAGATCAGTTGACTGGGGTGAGTGTTTGATTTGCTCAAACGCTCCGTCCATCATCCCCTTTGTTATCCATTTACATCATGAGGCATCTGGGGTAATGTGTCACGTTATTAAGCCATGCATCACCTTATACCTGCGTCAGGTATAATGTATGCAGAATGAATATATGACGTTACATCGCAGACTTCACACCGCGATACGTTCACAACGCAGGCATTACAACGAGGGCGCTGGACTTAGGAATAGTATGATTTACTATTCCAACGCCAGCCTACGTAACAGTAGGGAAGGTGTTGGAATAGTAAATCATACTATTCCTTAGTGTATAGCGCCATCCAGCGCAAGTCGTTATAACGACTTGCATTGTAATGCCTGCGTTGTAAACGTATTGCGGTGTGAAGACCGCAATGTAACAGATGTCTCCCATGAAGAATGGCCGTTCCCACGCAAAAAAGCCACATAGAAGTGACGCAGTGAAATCTACAAGATTTCACTGCGCCACTTCTAGGACGCCACTGCGTCAAAACCTTACGCCTGGAGCAGGCGTAAGGAGTGACGCAGAACAATGAGGACAGGCCTCCCCATACATTGCTGGAATTGCATTGTGCTTGCGACACGACTCCAGCAATGCATGACTTTTGCACCAACAGATGCATCTGAATTTCGGACGCATCTGTCAATCCTTGCGCCATGGTGCACCATATTGTAAATATGGCGCATCCATGGTGGCGCAAGGGTTTCTCAGGGTGGCGCAGGCAAAGTGACGCATATCTACAGATGCATCACTTTCTTGTAAATCTACACCAACATTTCTCAAAGAGACACGGCATGCGCTGTTTATGCGAGTCCTAAAAATTTTAAATCCCTTGTTAAGGTTCCAAGCTAGAATTATGAATAAGATGCAAAGACATAGCTTTACAAATCAAACAAATAAAGAAATCCAACCTTAACTCATTTGAAATAATGTGTATTGCTGTGTGACGGTGTTTTTATTAAGAGTGAGCTTATTTTGCATTTCTGTATTTATTGCGAATTGATACTTGTATAGCGCACTACTCACCCGCAAGGGTCTCAAGGCGCTTGTACGAATACCGCTGTGGAACCCATCCTGGCTTTCCCTGTGAGGTGTCCACTCCTGGGCACCCCCAAGGTGGAGGCCAGGCATCCTTAGCGTTGTGGGGCCATTGTGGAGATTAAGCAAGCTATTGCCCAGAGTTGCAGAGTGGGACTCCATGATTGGAATAGGCACCGAGGCGAGAATGATCATGTCCGTGGAATTTTTGAGCTCAAGACCCACCGAGGCAGGGAATTGAACCCTGGTCCCGGGCTAGACCTCTGCATCAGGGTCTGCCGCTCTAACCATTGAGCCACACTTCTCCACTTCATTTTGTTGTTTTGTAATTCTTTGTGATATTGGTGTGTGACCTCAGATTACTAGTTCGGAATAAAAAAAACATGTTCTGATGAATCTCTACATTTCTGTAAACAGTACAATAATTTTCACATTTGAAAAGTGATATAGCTAAAATGATTACTACTCAATAAACAGTGTGTATGGAGGGTAGGAGCTTCGCCTAACAAGATGAGTGTTCTGTGATCGAATGGTGTCGGAACCCTGTGTAAGTATTGTCTAGCAAGTATGGCCATTTTTCTCACTAATTGACTTTTATGACCAGTCCTAAGTGCCCTCTCTTGCTGTACCATAATTGTCATGAGACCGTCCCACTTCAGTGCAAATATATGCGGGAAAAGAGGGTGGTTGGAAAATCTAAGGTGCTCGGTGTCAGTATGAATGTTTTACTGCTGGGAAGAAGCCTCTGAACTCGGGTGAAACTTTGCCTAATATATTTGTTTTTTTATGTTTTATAAAGTTCTGCGAGTCACCTCATGGCTGAAATAGGTCGGGCTAAGCATGTGGCGAAGCAGGATCCCAGCATCTCTGGGTTTGGGCCCCGTCGGATTCACTCGCTGCCTCCAGCCCTTCGAAGAAGTAAAATGCTGCTCTGATTAATACTATTTATACGAGTTTCCTGAAATACAAGTTGGTGGATTGAATGGATTTTAATGGATTGGGATTTAAATGGACTGAGAAAACATGTTTTTTACTGTTACGTAAGGGCAGCCGCAGCACCGGCGTGCAGTGGACATATGCAGCAAGTTTGCCGGAGACATGGCAAATACAAGCCTGTCTCTGTCCCTGCCCTGCCTGCTGTAGGAGGCGGTTTCCGCACATACATGTAGCCGTGGGACAATAAGTGGTGTTTCAAGTAATTCTTTATTTGGAAGAGAGTGTGTCGGGGTCACTCCCGCACAGAAGCACTGGTGCGCAGAAGATGGGCGCCGCCGCCGCTCCCAGCATGCCTTGTCCGGTCACGTGGTCTAGCCACTAGAGCGCTACACCACATATCTCCCTCCTTTAATAACCTAATAACAGAACTGTAACAGTCAGGGGTGCCAGAGGTTTCCTTGACACAGTACTATAACAGGTTTACTGGAGTGCTGTAAGGGGAGAAGGGGGGGGGGAAAGGACACCAGGGAGAGGAGGCATGCACAACATAGCGAAAGCTTACATGTCGTACTCTCTGTCGGGCATATTAACAACGGCCATCAATAATTATCGCTGGCCGTGCTTAGCGATAATTTTGTTATCGCAGGCTATTGCTGGAATTTATCGCCCTGGTAGCACGTTATTAACAACGCGTTTCTCCAGGGCAATAAAAATTCCACAGATAGCGAGGTTATCGCCGTTTTGCAGGGAACATCGCTGGTTTTCCAGCGATGTTCCCTGCAAAACGGCGATAACCTTGCTGATACGATCCACAGGGTCTGATACGATCCACAGGGTCGTATCAGCATAATCCACCCCAAAGTTAGGGATAGGTAAGTCTGCATTTTAGCAGACGTTACTTTTTGGCGAAAACAGCTGTTTTCTCCAAAAACTAACATGTGCTAAAATGCTGGGGCAGCCTTTTAAATATTGCGATGTGAACAACAGCGATATTTGCAAGGTTGTCCATCCGGGGTACGCCCAGTGACGCCCACTTTGCATCTCATTAGAGATGCAAAGGGAGGCGTTGGGAAAAAGGGTGCTAACATGTGATTATGCATGTTCGTTCCATAATGCTTTGCAGGGCCTTTGGTTGGGATTGTTTTTTTGCCAATAACTGTGCTTGGGGTGGCCCTAAGAGAATGGGACCACCACCAAAGTTCAACAAGATGCGCTTTTTGTTTATGCTCTTTGTGTTCAAGGCATCTGCTTGGTCCTCCCCCTAGGTTAGGGGGGGACCCCAAAATCATCACCTCTCTCATTGCCTAATGTTTTCATTGAAAAAGTTCACTTGGGTGAATTGGGTATATGCTTTTTAGCATGCAAAATTGCTTTATCAAAGCATCTGAGGATGTTATTGATTTAGCTGCTAATCTTTGCGGAGTGCGAATTAGTACATACTACTACTAACGTATGCTCAGTTAGCGTAGCGTAGTGTAAAAACTAAGGTCAGGAGGCAATCGATATTTGTGCCCGGCGGTATCGTCTCTGTAACCCACGAATTATTAATCAATGAAGAGGCAGGCGCTGGAGACGGGAAGGCAGGAAACAAGGTTTATTTTCTCCGGAGGAGAACACTTCAGTTAGACAGCAGGTATCGTCATGAGGTGCTCTAACTACACTTCTGAGGCCTGGCCTCTTATACACTGGTTTATGGCTTTATTACAGATTACATATTCATGGCAATGCTTTGATGTACGGAAAGACATTCTCGGAATCTCCCCTTTGGGCCCGTTCCCACACACATTTACAGTAGCAGTCCCCCACCCCGGTCACAACAGGTGATGATTATCGCGCAGCTGGACATTCCGCTGATTCACGGAATGTGGGGGTTTGATCGGATCCCATAGGGCGGGGGCTTTGATCAATTCGGGGGTCCTTTGATGAGGGTAGCTTTCTACTGTACGGGGAGGGGCAATAAACAGTATCGGCAGAGCTAGGTGTCGGCCTGGGAACGAGGAAGACAAACGGGCACAGGAAAAGGGGTTTTGCATCAAAAGGGCCGGGGGGCTATGAAAAGAATGAAGGGAGGGGTCGCGCTGGGAACAGGATGGGGCTTTGAGGCAGAGCTGTGCTAGAGAGGGGTTTATGGCCCAAGGCATGCGAGAGTGGGGGGGGGGGTTGTTAGCGCGCGGGCTGTGCGAGGGCGATGGGCTATGCTGGGGGCCAGTGGCGTGCAGAGGGAGGTTCTGATCGAGGCACCTAAAATGGCGGGCGCGCACGACAAAAGTGTGGCATCCGGGGAAAAGGCAAGATGGCGCAGATAATGTTTACCAAAATCGAACTAATTTTCCACAGTCCTCCCTTTAACATATCCAAGACATCTTGTTGGTCTATTTCCTAACCATGTCTATTGTGGCAGTCATAAGTAGAAAGTAGGAACCCAGGTGAAGGAGCTATAAACAGTACATTTAAAATTTTTCATCTTGGTAGGCGGGCCTATTGAAAAACATGTTCGCAGGAAAGTCATAGCAATGTAATACAAAAACGATTCTGTAGCGAGAGCAGTGGGTACATTTCATAATATGAACAGATAGGTTATTACATGTATCAGATTTGGCTTGGAGCATAATCAATACAATGGTAGCTGGGAGAGAAATGAGGCGTAGCAGAAACGATGATTGAGGGTGTCAAATGTTCGAAGTTAATGAGTTCTCAGTATTCTTTGTCGTCTTTTGTTGGCGCTGTGGAGCGCCGGCGGTGGAGCTACGAGTCCAGCTCTATTCTAGGTCCCGCGTTGCAGGGCACGACCTTTCCCTCGCATTCCTGGTCGGAAAGGTCCTTTTCGCCCTGTGTCCTTTGAGGTGATTGTCAAAAAGTTCAGATGGAAGAAGGGTGCGTGTGAGCAGTCCTTTAGGGTAGGTCGGAAAAAAGGGGGATGGAGCAGGGCCAGATCGGGAACAGACTAGGGGGACATAAAATTTCAGATAGGCGGGCTCATGACCGAGTTCAGAGAGCGGGGACTTGTCGGCAAACACTGGACATCGAGCAGGGGCATCAGGTCAGCCCTTTCTTCTCATTTTGTCGAAAACAGTGCCTTGTCCTGCAGCTCCTTACTGTTGTGGTCTCGCCTTGGCCAATGTCTTAGGTGTTCCATAGTCTGTAGTCAGGCCATGTGCTCCCACATCCGGTCCTTCTTTCCTCCGACAGCCGTACCCTTAAATGAGTTTGAAAAGACAGTCTTTAGAGAATTGGCAGAGGAAGGTAATCACATAAGTCTATTTCTCTCCCAGCTCCAGGCAAAAAATGAAAATGTCCGTTATATTAGGGTTCACAACTAACAGATAAATGATTGATGATAGGCCTGCTGGATTTACTATGACTTTCCTTCACAACTATTTCTCTGGTGTTTGTTGGTCGTGGTGCGGGATTTGGCACCTCTTATTGTATTACAGTTACAACAGTTCTTCTGATGGAGACCCACCTTCGTGATACGAGCCTTATAAAGCTATATCGTTCTCTAGGGTTTCATATTTACAAAGGGTACTGTGAGCCATCAACTTGGTACTAAATAGGTATTTTGCTGAGGGACGAACATAGGCTAAACATTTCTTTTCTATCAATGCATCCTGCCTTTCAATTAAACATTTTTGCTTTCAACAGGGTTCATTGCAATGATTTCTTCACTTTGGTCTAGTCTTTAACCTTGTAAAACATCATTCTGGTTCCTACATAGCCTCTTACGGCCTGACCACTTAATTAGAAAAGACAGGGGTCTTATGAGAGACAGCTAGAGACATAGAAAACGGTGGTAAGGGCATAAATCGACCCATCTCTTACAACCGGGGGTGAGGGATAGGTTTACAACTCTCGTCTAGAGCAACTGATATGGGACAGGGGTGTTCCTGGAACATGAGGATGTTTCGATCACCTTTACTGTTTGGGTATTGCAACAATTCGGGACGGGGAAGGTCGCGTTTATCTGAGGCATCTTTTTATAACATAGGAGCCGCTGACATGTAGTTCCCTCATTTCGGGTCGGATTTAGGGAACCTCAGTCGTCTTACCTGTCCTTTCCCTTATGGCCAAATCTCGGTTTCATCAATTTTAGCAGAAAGGCGAGGTAGTGACACGGCGTCAGGGTGATTTTATTAAAGACAATTTTTGTGCAAATACCAGCGGTATTTGGAGCCAATTGGGTGGTACGCTAGGGGTGGCGGTTTGCCAATTTCGGTGCTAGTCCTTCGGGAGAGTGAGAGTGTGGAGGGGAGAGAGAGAGAGAGAGAGAGAGAGAGAGAGAGAGAGAGATGTGCAACAATAGGTTAGGTAGTACACGTGCAACATAGGGAGCGGCCGTGTATCAAGATAAGTTATTCAGCGCATTACTCGACACAAAAACATTGCGGGTCGGTGTTAGTATTTTGAATGCATGCGGTTCAGGACGGGTAAACATTAGGCAGGGTAGAGGGGTCATGCTTTGAGAAAAAGGAAAAAAGGGGGGGGCCACCACGGTGTCGCACTCCTTGCATCCTCGGTCCTTTGACCAGCTGAGTCAACGCTTCAGTCACACACACACATTCTCTCATAAGTTCAGACATACGTGACATGTGTTCATTCGCGCAGCATGGATCAAGGGTGACCATTTTCCACCGGATCGTACGATTTATTGGCTCGTTTGCTACATGAGTAGTTTGTGGGTGTGCTTAGGCGTCACCTTGCGGCGTTAGTTCGCTTCGCGTATCAGACGTGGCAGGGCTTCAGATCTTTGTCATACCTCGGTCGTGATCTTCCGATGTATCCTGTAGAGGGGGGGGCGGAAAGTGGGGAAGGGAGGGGGACAACATTCGCGCATATCAAATTACATGGATTCAAGAGTCCTTTACTTACCTCATACTCGTCTTTCCTCCTCGGGGTAGAATCCCTGGGGTATGGTTCCTGGAGTCGGGGGGGGGGGCAGTGTGCTCTTATAGGTCGGGTGTAGGAAAACGTTAAAAAGAAAACCAAAGGTGCCTAGTGCGAGGTATCTAGTTGGTGGGTGTATCTAGCTATCGGGGTCCTTATATCTCTTTCAACGCTGTGATGTTCTAAGGTTTATTAGTTCTTCGATCAACTCTGTTCCCTAGTACCTTTGAGCGATGTATTTTATAACATTTACATCGTTCCATTTTACCCATCTTTTACATTCCATTATTTATACCGTTTCGTTTTACCCATCCTCTGAAGTCGAGGTCTTCCTCCATGCGCGAGTTCATGAGTCAGTCGCGTGCCTGAAGGCAGAGTATCGTGTCTTAGATCCGATCCTTCATTCGGGCTGGGCAACCATCTTCTAATAACCTTAAAGAGAGAGCAAAGTAGGGTGCACAAAAAAACTCTCCCGCCGATCCCACATTTTAAGTAACGCATGCAATACCCGTTCACAGTTTCGAAAACCTTTATTTTTGCAAGATCATTTCAGTACGTCGTACAGTGGGAGTGTCGTTTTGCAGCAATAGAAACATTTAGAAAGGTTTATTCATTCATTCGTAGGTAACTAAAACGTCCATCAATTGGTTGGGGGGGGATCGGGGGCATTTATTTCATAATTTAGAAGCATAGTCAGACTAGCTGTAATCAGATTTCCTATATGCATACCGTGTGCGTGCGTCATAAGCGAAGTTATACATCAGCTATAAATAAAAATATAATACATCGTATATTTTGTAATCAACATTTTTAACGGGACCCTTTTACACGTGTTCGTCGAGTGAGCTCCCCTTCCTTCTTGTCAAGTGTACAAAAGGATTATATATATGTCTTGGAACATCAAGTTTGTATTAGTGCGAAGGAACACCACGAGGTGTTCGTAAGTTCCTATTGATACCAGCGCCATTTTGGGCGGGGCCGGTTCAGTCCGGAAGTAGCATCAGGGGGAAATGTTTCCTACCACTGGCAGTTGGACCAGAGTCCTTTTCGGCAGTTCAAGAATTCATGCTAACAGAAGGAGTGGCTATGCCATGCTTATTTCGTTTAGTGATCAAGGCGGTTGTCCTTTACCGGAAGCCTGCAGGGGCCATGGGCTTCTCCGGGGACTTTTGTAGAATTTTCGAGGCTGTGGAGATGCTGTCGGAGGTGGGGGCTCGTGCCCCGGCGGACAAGCGTCTGAGTTACATTGCTGTTCAAAGTCACTCTAGCGGCCTAGACCCGCTTTCCAGGGGCTCAGACGCCATTTTGAGGCCCTGCAGGGGCCGCCCTTCATCGAGCCTGCAAGAGTGGAAGAGACCCTTTGGAGTGAAAGGAAAAAGGAACTCTGTGTCGTAGGAGCAGGACATTCAGCTAGGGTGCGGCAGTGGCGCCCTCACCCGGAGGGCGAGGGAGACTCGTTCGCGCCATCTCCCACTCCCGGTGCATCCCACGCTGCTCTTTTTCATGGGCCTGCACGAAAGTCTCTCCACATCCTGTGCTCCACAAGTCCCATGCTCAGTGCTGTGGAAGCATGGCCACCTGCGGCGCACATTCGGTGCTGCACAAGTATCGGTGCAGCCATTGCATATTCGGTGCTGCGAAAATATGGGCACCGTTGCATGTTCGGTGCTGCGCAAGTATTGGCGTCGCCGCCTGGCTGGAGGAGTTCGGCGTTGGGCCGGGGCTGGGAAGCCTCCTACCTGTGGAGGTGGGAGGGGCTCGTCCGCGTCGCCTCTCCCTCCCAGCCCGACCAGGACTAATTTTCGTGGAGGTATGTACAGGACATCCCGCCGCCCAGAGTTGTCGCAGCCATTGTTCATGACAGAAGTGGCGCCTGGCGTGTTGCTGCGGCCATCACGGAAGGGAAAAGAAAGACGCGTCCCGTCCTTCTCTGGGCCGGGCCTCCTTAGGTTATCGGCTGCAGCCAGACTCAGTTGGCCCCGGTCCCTGGCCATTGGTGGCCGGACCGGGAGGACATGTGGCGGGACTGCCTGCAACTATCCAGGGCCGCTGCGGCCGGACTCCGCTGGCCCCTGCCTCTCCTCCGGCTCCCCCATATGTTAAGATTTCCTGACCGAGAGTTGGCAGCAGGGCCCGCCTTATATGGGTTGCCGCCGGTTGGGCGTAGCCGTAACCCTGCCCTACTTTGGAAGGTTCCAGAATGGGGGGGTGTTCTGCTGACTTTTATTTCCTACAGTTTACCGTTCTTGTATTGTTATTGTTTCTTGCTTGTTATGCTAAAATAAAAGTTTGTGTTCATCAGTGGCTTATTGATTTCGTTTCCCTATACCTTTCTTTTCAGGTTGTTTCCTGCTAAAATTTCTGTTGACAGAGTTTACGTAACACGGAAGCACATGTAGAGGGATGACGCAGATTCATACATTACGTACACACAAACTCAGACAGGGAGACAGTAAAAGTATGACACACAAGATCCACAGACAAATATAAAACAGTTATTGGCCATAATTATCTCTTTCTGTCTGTTAATTTAGAGCTAGACTGGGTTCCCGTCTTATCATTGTCCGATCTATGAAAACTCGAGCATGTCACTGAAATCAGTCTGGCGAAATCTATGCCATCGGGCGTAATCAAACGTGGTGGTTCTATCTGGCTTGTCCAAGTCAGTCCGATTCATCTTTGTCTCGCGCCTTTTCCCTTTCTGCCGGCCTGTCATTCCTGTCGGCCCTCTGCCCCTACTCACGCTCAGTAGAGTCGGGCATTGGGCTTTCCAGTGCCCGACGTATTTACAAAAAGCACATTGGTTTTGTCCTAAGTCTGGCCGTCCTGTGCGTAGTGTCGGGAGATAATTTTCGGGTCGTGGTGTCCAGAGGTTGTCCTGTTGACATATTCCTCTACCTGCTCTGTCCTCGTCTCTTTTCTTTCGTTGCATTGCTTCTTTGCGCCACATACCGAGACTGTCGAGCATAATAGGCGTTGTCTTATTATTACGAAGGGCTATTTCTAACGTTTCTATTTTATCCAGGTCGAAGGATCCTACCAGTGGCCACTGTTTGTCTTGACTTTCTTTGGTATACTTGTGCCACAATTTATTATAGGCTATGGTAACTAATCCATAGTTTATAAACATGTCTTTATTAGGGTTGCCTTCCAGAGGGGCTAGATGATCCACCTCTAATAAACGGTCCGGGCTGAACCAGCTATCAATCAGTGGGGAGAAGACAGATATGACGGCTCGCAACGAGGGACAAAAAGTCAGCACTGCCTATCTTATCACTGCGTGCAAAGACTAGACAGAATATTTCTATTCTACGTTGTTTGCACGCAGTAAATACCTCATGAACCAATAACAAAACAATGAATAAATAAATGGTCAGTGGGGAGAGTAAGTAGATCCGCAAAGGTCTGCGTCCTCTACCCTTTCACTATCTGCAAAGGGGAACCTGTTCTTTCCTGTTTGTAGACAGGGAATCTCCAGAAAACAATCTGCGAACGGTAGCTCGGGGTCAAAAAACCCAGTTAATCAGTGTGGGAGAGGGAATCTCCCGAAAACCGTTAATAAATAATTAATTCAGTGGGGGAGAAAAATAGGCACGACGGCTGCGTTACCTATCCTTCACTGTTTGCAGAAGGGAAAGAGCCTACTGTTTCTCCGTGTGCAGACAGTGAATCTCCAAATGGGTCAACAAAAGAGTAATACTAGTATTTTCTGAACAATCAAATAATCATTTTGCAGTTTGTCGTGTTTACACGACCTTACCCGGACCGTATGGACAGTTTCTTGTCTTCCGAATCCAGCGCCCGATCGTCCTCTTTTCCTCGTATTCCTCGCAGCACTCCTAATGGTTCCCAGTCAGGACCGTAGATCACTCGAGAGAGGTCTGTTCGGAACTAGTGAAGTTCGGATGATCGGCTGCCAGACGAGGGTCCATTGGGCAAGAGCTCTCCCGATCGTTGCAGTCGTTCACTCTGTCGTCAGGACCTCTCCCACTGGATCCACGAGTCGCTGATGGGCCCCACGCTTGGGACGCCAATTGTAAAAACTAAGGTCAGGAGGCAATCGATATTTGTGCCCGGCGGTATCGTCTCTGTAACCCACGAATTATTAATCAATGAAGAGGCAGGCGCTGGAGACGGGAAGGCAGGAAACAAGGTTTATTTTCTCCGGAGGAGAACACTTCAGTTAGACAGCAGGTATCGTCATGAGGTGCTCTAACTACATTTCTGAGGCCTGGCCTCTTATACACTGGTTTATGGCTTTATTACAGATTACATATTCATGGCAATGCTTTGATGTACGGAAAGACATTCTCGGAATCTCCCCTTTGGGCCCGTTCCCACACACATTTACAGTAGCAGTCCCCCACCCCGGTCACAACAGGTGATGATTATCGCGCAGCTGGACATTCCGCTGATTCACGGAATGTGGGGGTTTGATCGGATCCCATAGGGCGGGGGCTTTGATCAATTCGGGGGTCCTTTGATGAGGGTAGCTTTCTACTGTACGGGGAGGGGCAATAAACAGTATCGGCAGAGCTAGGTGTCGGCCTGGGAACGAGGAAGACAAACGGGCACAGGAAAAGGGGTTTTGCATCAAAAGGGCCGGGGGGCTATGAAAAGAATGAAGGGAGGGGTCGCGCTGGGAACAGGATGGGGCTTTGAGGCAGAGCTGTGCTAGAGAGGGGTTTATGGCCCAAGGCATGCGAGAGTGGGGGGGGGGTTGTTAGCGCGCGGGCTGTGCGAGGGCGATGGGCTATGCTGGGGGCCAGTGGCGTGCAGAGGGAGGTTCTGATCGAGGCACCTAAAATGGCGGGCGCGCACGACAAAAGTGTGGCATCCGGGGAAAAGGCAAGATGGCGCAGATAATGTTTACCAAAATCGAACTAATTTTCCACAGTAGTGCTATACCCAGGGTTAGTCTCAATGCTGTTCTTTTTCATGAACGCAGTGCATTTGTCGGAAGTGACCTGGGGGTCGTTGTCACGCGTGATGATTTTTGGAATTCCCTCTCTCAGAATGTGGTTGAGAGCAAGGCTAGGATTCTGTCTGTGTCCACTTTTTTGCACTGTTCTACTTCCGGCTACTTGGAGTACCGGTCCATTAACACTATGGCATACCTGGGAACTCCCCACTTGTCGAGAATGGGTCCTAGTATGTCGACCAACAATTCCTCCCATGGGTTAGTGGGAGTGGCGAACTTCCCCAGGGGTGATCGGAGCATGGTTTGTGTTTTGTCTGTATTGCTGCACTGTTCGCAGGCCCGTACAAACTTCTCCACGTGGCTGTCGACAGCAGGCCACCAATAAGACAGTTTGACTCAATTCCTTGTTATCACAATTCCTAAATGGCCTTCGTGCAAGATAGTTAGCAGGCGTTCTACTAGTTGTTGTGGTGGAATCACTTTGTCCCCTCGTAAGAGGAATATGGCATTCTCACTGATCGACAGCTCCTCCCGCACTTCCCGGAATTTTCGGAGGTTGGTGTCCAAGTGCTTCTTCTCTGGCCACCCCTGCGTGACGAACCTTTTTACACTCTTGAGGTGGAGGTCTTCCTCGTATGCAGTCTCCCATTCCTGCATGCTTATGACATCCTCCTGATCGCTGGTGAACGTGATCATGTATTCATCCCATTCAGTTGTTTCAGGTGCATCTTCCATCGCCACCGATCTGCTGAGATAGTCCGCCACCTTGTTCTTGGTGCCAGGGATGGATTCTATGTCATACATAAAGTCCAACAACCTGAGAGTAATTTTTGCTATCCGTGGAGTGGCACTGGTGTGTCTGCTGGATGTGAGCACCTTAACCAGCGGCTTGTGGTCTGTCCGTGGGAGGAACCTGGAGCCCCAGAGAAACAGTCAAAAATTTTCCTTCGCCCAGATGGCCGCCAGCATCTCCTTCTCAACCACGCTGAACTTCTCCTCGTTGGGGGCCAGGGAGCGAGACGCGAAGCTGATGGTGGTCACAGCGCCCTAATTGGACATTTGTGACAGGACTGCTCCCTGTCCTTTGTCGCTGGTGTCCGTGGTGAGGATGGAGGAGAGTGCAGATTGATCGAATCCATGTAGAGGGACGGCGTCGCAAATGTCATTCTTGATTAGTAGAGATTCAGCATGTGCGTCAGCGGACCAGTTGAATGTGTTCTTTTCTTTGAGGACATAGATGGTGTGTCTTGGTGGCGAAGTTTGTATGAATTTGCTATACAATTCAGCCAATCCGAGGAAGGAACGCACTTCTTCCTTGTTTTGCGGCGTCGGTGCTGCCTTGATTCCTTCTATGTTGGCACTCTTGGGAGAGATGCCTTTATCGCTAATTTCGTGCCCCAAATAAGTGACGACGTGGAGGCCAAATTTGCACTTGTCCCACTCTGCCGTGAGACCGTTTTGTGATAATATTCGCAATACCGTGGAGAGTTTTTCATCATGATCGTGCTTGGTCTTTCCCTGGAAGTATTGCACTCCACTGATGTCTGTAAACAGCTTGTGCATCAGCTTCCGGAACACTGCTGCAGCGGATGCCAGGCCAAAGGGCATCCGCCGGAACCTGTAGCATCCGAATGGTGTAATGAACGATGTCAGTTTCCTGCAGGAGGGGTGCAGCGAGATTTGATGGTATGCCACCATGAGGTCAATGGTCGAAAACCATTTAATTCCTTTGTTCTGGGCCAACATTTCGTTGATTTTGGGCAACAGGAATTTGTCCACTATGATGTTCTTGTTGAGTTCCCTAAGGTCAATGCAGAGGCGTACCATCACATTTCGCTTGCGTGCGACTACCAAAGGGGCCAACCATTCTGCTCTCTCGATCACCCCATTGTCCTCCAGGCACTGTAGTTCCATCTGCACCCCCTCCCTCCAATCGATGGATGTTCCATACTCTATTGCATACTGGTGTGGCTCCTTCTTAGAGGCAAATTTTGTGCATGAACTTGGTGAGTTTGCCTATTGTGCCTCGGAAGACAGCTGGGAAGTCGTCCTTCCAAGCTCCGCCTTCGCACGTCTGGGGGTTGTCTGTCATGAGAACTTGCATAGCACCACCTGGATTTAGTTGAATCCCTAATGCCCCTTGGTCTGCCCACTCCAATACTGAGGGACCTTTTTCAGCCACACAGTTTACCTTCTGAGATCCTGTCTTTGAACTCGAAGCGGAGTGGGCGGGAGCCTACCATAGGAGTTCTCTCTCCGGTGAATGTGACGGGGTGAACATCTGTGGGGTGTAGGTGAGTGCCTAAGGTGCATGTAAAGTCTCTCTCCCAGATGTTGCATTAAATGATAGTGTATGGTGACCCTGAGTCTGCCACCATGGAGACAGGTATACCTCCTATTGTTAATAAGCAAGCGGGTTTCTTGGTGCTAGTACAATCAATACCCAGAACTTAGTCATCGATGCAAAGAACACTGGCCTCCTCAACTTCTCCTTCCACCCCACCTGTGTCGGAATCCTGTAGGACACATTTAACGGAGGAGTTGCTGGGCTTGCATCTACACACATTCCCAAAATGACCCATCATCCCACAATAGGAGCATTTACCTCGAAAGGCTGGGCACCCTCTGTCATTGGCTGCATGCGTATGACTGCCATATCTGTAGCAGCCACTCTTGTGGTCACTGGGTGTCCAGTGGGTCCGGCCGCTTTGGATAGTGGCTTCCTGCTGTATTTAGCCCCCGCTGTGGTTGGGGTTTTGCTGTGCTGGGGTTTGGAGTCATTCTCTTTGCACACTGTAGTCGCACTGGCGCAGTCTTTCTTGGCAGCTACAGCGCACCGTTTAGAGAGCTCTGTCTTCTTGACCAGGGCTATGATCTCATTCAATCAATCAATCAATCAAGGCATTTGTATAGCGCGCTACTCACCCGGAGGGTCTCAAGGCGCTAGGGAGGGGGGGGTCCGCTACTGCTCGAACAGCCAGGTCTTGAGTTGCTTCCTGAAGGAGAGGTGGTCTTGGGTCAGGCGGAGGTGGATGGAGAGAGAGTTCCAAGTCTTGGCTGCCAGGTAGGAGAAGGATCTTCCTCCCTTGGTGGCTCTTCGAATGCGTGGAATGGCAGCGAGGGCATGGCTGGTCAATCGTAGTGTAGAAGGTCAGGCGGTTGTTGAGGTACCTGGGGCCCAGGTCATGGAGGGCCTTGTGTGCGTGGGTGAGGAGTCGGAACGTGATTCTCTTGCTGACGGGGAACCAGTGCAGGTCTCTCAGGTGTACGGAGATGTGGCTGTGTCGGGGGATGTCAAGGATGAGTCGTGCGGAGGCGTTTTGGATGCGTTGGAGTCTTTTCTGTAGTTTGGCTGTGGTTCCGGCGTAGAGGGTGTTTCCGTAGTCCAGTCGGCTGGTGACGAGAGCCTGGGTGACCGTCTTTCTGGTTTCGGTGGGGATCCATCGGAAGATCTTTCGGAGCATGCGTAGGATGTTGAAACATGATGATGAGACGGCGTTGACTTGTCTGGTCATCAAGAGCGAGGAGTCCAGGATGAAGCCCAGGTTGCGTGCGTGGTCCGTAGGTTTGGGTGCGCTGCCCAGGGCGGGGGGCCACCAGGAGTCGTCCCAGACAGAGGGTGATGATCCAAGGATGAGGACTTCCGTCTTGTCTGCGTTCAGTTTCAGTCGGCTGTTCATCATCCACTCGGCTACGTCTTTCATCCCTTCGTGTAGGTTGGTTCTGGCGGTGGCTGGGTCGTCGGTGAGGGAGAGGATCAGCTGGGTGTCGTCGGCGTAGGAGATGATGTTGAGGTTGTGTTGGCGTGCGATGGCTGCGAGGGGGCTCATGTAGACGTTGAAGAGGGTGGGGCTGAGTGATGATCCTTGTGGTACGCCGCAGATGACTTCGGTGGCCTCGGATCTGAACGGGGGGAGGCGGACTCTCTGGGTTCTTCCGGCGAGGAACGAGATGATCCAGTCTAGTGCCCTCTCTTGGATTCCGATGTTGCTGAGGCGCTGCACTAGGGTGCAGTGGCAGACAGTATCGAACGCTGCGGAGAGGTCTAGGAGGATGAGGGCCGCTGTTTCCCCGTTGTCGAGCAGGGCTCGGATGTCGTCAGTGGCTGCGATGAGGGCAGTCTCGGTGCTGTGGTTGGCTCGGAAGCCGGACTGCGAGTGGTCGAGGGATCCGTTTGTCTCGAGGAAGGCGGCCAGCTGTCTGTTGACGGTCTTCTCAATGACTTTGGCAGGAAAAGGGAGGAGCGAGATGGGGCGGTAGTTCTTGAGGTCGGAGGGGTCTGCTGATGGTTTCTTCAGGAGGGCGCTGAGTTCGGCATGCTTCCAGCTTTCCGGGAAGGTGGCGGTGCCGAAGGAGCAGTTGATGATGTCCCGGAGTTGGGGTGCGATGACGGAGTTGGCCTGGTTGAAGACGTGGTGAGGGCAGGGGTCGGTTGGTGATCCGGAGTAGATGGTGTTCATCGTGTGGATGGTGTCTTCGGTGCTGACCGGGGTCCAGGCGCGGAGGGTGGTGGGGGGGGCGTAGGTTCGGTGGTTGGTTGCGTGGTCTGTGCGCCGAAGCTGTTGTGTATCTCGGCAATCTTGCGGTGAAAGAATGAGGCGAGTGAGTCGCAGAGGTCTTGTGAGGGAGTGATGTCGTTGTTTCCGGCGCTGGGGTTGGAGAGCTCTTTGACGATGCTGAAGAGTTCCTTGCTGTTGTGTGCGTTGTTGTCTAGTCGTTCCTTGAATGCTGTCCTCTTGGTGGTGTGGATCAGCTGGTGGTGTTTGTGGGAGGCGTGCTTGAGGGCGGTCAAGTTGTCAGTGGTCGGGTTTTTTCGCCAGGCTTTCTCGAAGGTACGGCAGTTTTTCTTGGAGTTCTTGAGGTCGTCGTTGAACCAGGAGGCTTTCTTGCTGCCGGGCCTGCTGGGATGGTTTTTCAGAGGTGCGAGGTCGTCAGCGCAGTTAGTGATCCACTGTGTGAGGTTGTTGGCTGCTTGGTTGGGGTCCGTTGAGCTGGCGGTAGGGTTCTGGCTCAGTGATGTGGTGAGCTGGTCGGTGGTGATCTTGTTCCAGCTCCTGCGGGGAGCCTGTTGCGGGTGGTGGTGAGTCGTGGTTCTTCTGAAGCTGAAGTGGACGCAGCTGTGGTCTGTCCAGTGGAGTCCGGTGGTGTGGCTGAAGGAGATGTACTTGCTGGAGGAGAAGACTGGGTCCAGCGTGTGTCCGGCGTAGTGGGTGGGGGTGTTCATCAGTTGCTTGAGTCCGAGGTTGGCGAGGTTGTCCAGCAGGGTGGTGGTGTTGTTGTCGTTGTTGTTCTCCAGGTGGAAGTTGAGGTCCCCTAGGAGGATGTAGTCATCTCCGCTAACCCACAGTTTCTCCTGTATTTTCGTATTGACTGTGTGCATTATTATCTGGTCACATACTAGTCCATCGTGGACGTGTCCAAATTTGCAAGTGACCGCTAACCGTCTAAGCGCGGCCAAGTAATCTTCCACAGATTCCATTTCTGATTGTTTCTGCTAGAAGAAAGTATAGCGGTCTATGGCCGTGCAGACTACTGGTTGGTAATGGCTATCTAAATCTTCCAATGCATGTTGAAAGACATCATCATCATCAGGGACTCTAGTCTTTTTCACCATGTTCTCGTACACTTGAAGACCTTCCGGCCCCAGATTCTGCAAAAGCATTTTCTTCCTGCACTTGCTGGAAAATGCCTCTTTGCCCTCGTCCTCCAGAGCTGACAAATAATTCAAAAAATACCCCTTCCAGTCCTCCCACTTCATGGCTGGTTCTCCTGGTTTCGGCAGGAAGGGGACTGGATTTGTGAGGGAAAATGTCTGTGCACACATCCTGAAAAACTGAGCCCAAGGTATTGGGTTCGGAGACCTAGCTTGTGACAGGGCTACCGGCCAATGTAGTCAGACAAAGCCCAAAAGAAAGAAAAATGGTGTAGAATACTGTATGTCAGCCTATAATGGAGATGGAATCAGTGTTTTGGTCGGACCGGCGGGGAAGCAGAGTAGGTGTTCTGGCGCGGCGTCCCCCAGTCTGAAGAGTTTTTCGAAGGGAGACACCGCCCCCAACCCCCCACCCCCAGACCGTGAAATGCAATTAGGCACTTTCACAAATATACTGCGAAGAATAGAAATCGTATGTATTTTCACGCATGCTTTTATTAGTAGCAGCATCTATCTATCCTTTAATATTTGTTTTCCTATTTAGGATTAAAACAGGAGTGGCATACACAGGGCTGGTCCCTGTGTGGTCCTGAAGAAAAGCTAGGGGAAGCTTGAAACATGTCGATCAAAACACTGATTCCATCTCCATTATAGGCTGGCATACAGTGTTCTACTCCATTTTTAAACCATACCAACCTAGGAGCAAGAATAAAATTGTTAAGGCCGACTAGCACGGTATTGTTAAATCACCTACACCCACTCCATTACACTTTGCAACACACATAGTCCTTCACAATAAAAGTGCTCCTACGTAGTTTGCAAGTCGTAGCACGCCCCAGTTCGTAGAGAGCTGGGATGGCCCCAATGATGAAGCATGTCACCGTGGGGCAACCCTGGTGAGTGAGGGGACTCAAGAAAGAAATTTTTCTTTCTTTTGGGCTTTGTCTGACCACATTGGCCGGTAGCCCTGTCACAAGCTAGGTCTCAGACCCCAATACCTTGGGCTCAGTTTTTCATGATACGTTTTCGGAGGGCGATCTAGCTTTGTATACCTCCTTCTCCCCCATTTACATGTACTGTGCACACATCCTGACTGGGCGATGGGACTGTGATCAGCCAGACGGAGACTGGTGACAGCTGGACAGTGGTAGACTGGGAGGATTAGCAGCACATGGGTAGCATCCCTGTAGGAGGGCTCTTCTATATGCTGGGCCGTAGGCACACCAGGCACCCACTTGGAGACGCAACCGTCTGTAGCACACTGTGTCACTGCAGGGCTCCGGGCTGTCGTGCTCAGCCCCATGGCCTATGGCTGCGTCCTCGCGGTCTTGGCCTGCTGGGTGGTTCCTCCCGGTGCTGGTCAGCAGGCACTGTAGGCACTGACTTGGGATGTGCCCTCTGTCCTTGGCACGTGATGTGGCACTGCAGGGCTCCTGGGCGCTGTAATTAGCTCTGTAGCACGTTGTGTGGCACTGCAGGGCTTCTGGTTGCTCAGCTCAGCAGCTCGGTGTGAGGTGCTGTAGTGCTCCTGGTTGCTGTGCTGGGCTCTGTGGCATGTCGTATGGCCCTGCTGTACACCTGATTGCTGAGCTCAGCTCTGTGGCATATTGTGGGACACTGCAGGGCCCTTGTTGCTGTGCTGAGCTCTGTGGCACGTTGTGTGGTGCTGTAGGGCTCCTGGTTGCTGTGCCCAACTCTGCAGGTGCTGTCCCCACTGTTGTGGGCTACTGAAGGCTGTTCCCAAGCGGGGGGCAGGTCCTCACACCAGCGACCGCACTGGAGCCCGGGGGGGGGGGGGGGGGGGGAGGGGGCGCTGTACTCGCCCCTTCCAACCCGTCTGCCACGCTCTTCCTTCCGCCGAGGATTTCACTGCTCTGTGTGCGGCAGGCCGTCCTGGTGCTTGCGCGGGTATCACGCGGTCGTTGCACGTGGTGCGAGCCAGCCTCGTCGCCAATTGTAGGATGCGGTTTCCGCACATACATGAAGCCGTGGGACAATAAGTGGTGGTTCAAGTAATTTTTTATTTGGAAGAGAAAGCGCCGGGGTCACTCCCGCACAGAAGCACTGCTGCGCAGAAGATGGCCTCCGCCACTACCAGCATGCCTTGTCTGGTCACGTGATCGAGCCACTAGAGCTCTGCACCACACCTGCGCCCAGTGCAAGGACCCCTAGCCCTCCTCTCACCCACTGCACCCACATACACTACTCTGCCTGTACTCGGCCACACTACTCTGCCACAGTACTACAAGCCCTGAACCCCATGCTATCCTCCCAAAACTGCAGCCAGGCCTCCTCTGCCAACACTGAGGGTGCGATCTCCTGAGTTATCTGCCACTATGCCTGTGCGCCAACTTTCTGGCCTTACCTCCCAACGAACGTGACCACACAGACCGCATCACCTTCCCCCCGCACCACAGCTCTAAATCCACCCTGACCTGCTTCCTCCTCAACACTCGCTCATCAGACATGCCACAGAAGTCCAGAACCTCATGCATCTTTCTCAGTGCCACCCCAAAAAAAATGACACACGTGTCCTTAAGTACTGAATGACATTCCAGGCGTTAAAGGAATGCAAGTGGGAATGTTAGGTTTGACAGCACGTCAAAGAAATGATAAAGTCTACTTGGTCAGGTTATTCCAACATTTATTTTTTGATGATATATTGACACTGAAGCTTTCACCATCAACCTATGAGCCACTGGCTAGTACTGGGTTTTATTACTGTAATACGAGTTTAGGAGTACTTGACTTTCAGGGTGCACGCGGTGTAATTATCCTTGTGCAAGTGAACACAAAGGCCTTTTGTGAAACGTTTGACAACATCTGCATGCACAAATCATTCACTTTTTTCCGAGTTGTTAAATGAATCCACTGAGGTAAGACACATATATGCACATAGAACTCACTGGAGAGTAGCCTTGGCGTTGATGGCGTTTTTGTCTGGTTCAACGTCATCATATAGGGAGGTGACATCTTTGAGTGAAAGATGCTAAATAGATTCCTCGTGAGCTGCGCCCAGGCCGTGGGCAGGCATGCCAGTGCTTGAAGCGTTTCCACTGGCACCTGGTTGCCCTGCACGTGCTACAGAATGTCAGGATGAGAGTTTGGAAGAGGCGTACATTGCCACACAGGATCAAGACTCCAGTTGGATCTAGGACAGGATTTCAGGAATGCAATCTCTTCTTGCACCTGCCATACAAGGACCTCACCATTTTTCTGTGGGAGGGCGTGGTTAGGGTTACATTAATTCCTAACCAAGATGGTAATTTTCCCAGTTTGTGCTTCCAGAGCTTTCCTGTACAAGATAGCTTTCATCCATTTTCCAAGGATATAGGTAAGGACACATTTATAGGTAGAGGGGTTTCAGGATCAAGGGTACATTTTCCATGTATTTACATGTAAATGTACCTAAATAAACTTGCCTGCCATCTAATGTCTCCCGTTGTAATGACACCACCAATGTGGTGGCTTCAGATAGAGTTCCCTCGATGGATTGATTTAAAGTTGTTGCCATCAACGTAGGGGCATGCAAACATGGGGCATCCTTTCAGAAACAGAGCGCGGGAGATCCCCGTGCTCCTGTGGCGACTGGGTCATGGGAATTTAATGCCCCTTATCTCTTTGCTCGAAAGCCTTGCCCAATGCCAACATTTAAGCCAGGTATTCGAGAGTACATTGATGTCTCATTCCTGTCAACGCTTTTCCTGCAGCAAGTGCAGTGTCTTTAAGGACTTGTGACTATGCCTTTGGAAAAGGTAGGAACATTCCAAAAAGAAATACATAAAAGTAACTGTAGAGCAATGGTAAAATAAATACAAGTTCCATGCTAATGTGCAAGGGTTGCATACCTGCAATATCAATAAAGGACACATGGTGGCAGTAGAGTATTGTGAACATGTTTATGACCTCACCGAGCCCATCACTCTTGGCATAATGACACGTAATTGGCATGTATATTTTTGACTATTTTTACAGCGTTTTTTTTTTAGGACGAACGTGCTGGCATGATAGAAAGTGAGCAGCATGTATTTTTTTTTATTATTGCAGTTTTCTGCAGCATGAACGGGCGTCACAGCGCTTTACAAGGGAATGGACGTTCATAAGGAATGACGATCACACATTAGAAACAGCTAGCATATGATCAGTCAGTACAGCCAGGTCGGCACAATGGAGATTAGATAAAGTAGCTTGGAACCGTCATTAACCCAGTGCTTGAAATGGAAAAATAAAAGTGCAGGTACTCTGTGTAGCGTCGCGCTACTAAATCACACGGACACAGTGTATTAATTAAGGAGCTTTATTCTAAACCTCTTACTCCGACCCCGTCCCTACTCTAACCGCCCTTTCCTGTCCTGTCCCCTCCTCTTCCCCTCTGCCCACCTAACTCCGCCCACCCCAGCTACTGGACTGCTAACTTCGTTACATCTCCCCCTTTCTTAATAAAGCAACAAATGAAGAAAAATAGAGATTAGTCCATCTCTGCAATCAGTCTCTTGGGAGGCCGCACGTGACGGCGGGGTCTCGCTGGTGTGGACACGACAACTTCAGATGAGGATTCCTCTGCAGGTGAAGGTCCGGTGTCGGGTACGACAGTCTCAGGGCTGTCCCTGCTTTCAAGTGTGGGGACCACAGGTATACTTTCAGGGATTTCAGGAGAGCACTTCTTGAAATGAGAAGCGTTGCGGGTGACTCTTCGTGTCTCTTATTCTGCTGTCACCATGGTGCCCTTCTGTTGGGTAATTGTTAGTGGCTCATCTTTGAAACGACAATCAGTCTTTTGGCGTTGTTCCTGCTTGACAACAACTCTGTCACCTTCTTTCAGGGAGGGGGACCGGGCCCTTCGCTTGCGGTCCGCATACTCCTTCATCTTGTCCTTGCGGTGTCGATCCGTTATGGCCATGTCTCGGTGTTGTTGATCCGACAGGGGTTTTCTCAAGGCTCCGTCCCATGTGGGGATCCGATTTCTCATTGTCCTCCCAAGCATGAGAGTCGCAGGGCATTGGCCCGTTGTAGAGTGGGGGGTGGTCCGGTAGGCACTAAGGACCTCGTTCAATGCTGACTGAAGATCTTTCCTTTCAGCTGTGGCTTGTTGGAATGTTCTCTTGATGGTGGACATGAATCTTTCCACGGTGCCGTTGGCCTGAGGCCAGAGTGGCGTGACTTTGCGATGTTGAAAGTCCATGTGTTTCGCGAAGTCGCTGAACTCATGACCGTTGAATGGGGGCCCGTTGTCCGTCTTGATGACCCTGGGGACGCCCCAAGTCGCGAAGACTTCTTCAAGTACCTTGAGGGTGCAGGTGGCATTGGTTGATGATATGAACTGGGCCACTGGGAATCTGGAGTATTCATCCAGGATGACAACGACATACTTCCCGGATTGCAGGGGGCCATAAAAGTCCATGGCAACTTCTTGCCATACCCCATCAGGCAATGGGGTCATCTGTAGGGGTGCAGGTGGATTGCTGTGGCTGGTCAGTTGACACGGGTGACAGTCTTTCAAGGTGTCTTCGACCATCTGGTCGAGGGCTGGGAACCAGACACGTTCTCTCAGTGCTCTTTTGGTGGAGACGACCCCTCGATGGCCTTCGTGGGCCAAGTCGATTACTCCTTGTCTCAGTGTCGCTGGTATGACTAGTCTGTGATCTCTGAGGAGGAGGTCGTCACCAGTTACGGAGAGTTCGTCAGAGACATGCCGGAAGGCTTGGAGTTCTTTCTTGGCGGCAGGGCTTTCCTCTTCCTCCTGCGGGTGGTATCTCCATCTGTTCGTTCGAGTGCGCTTTATTACTGCTTGTAGGATGCTGTCTTGGTTGGTCGCTTCCCGAATGGCGTGCATGGGGATGGCTGGTGGACGAGCATGAGTAGTCACAAAGTGGATGTATTCCTCCGCAATGGAGGGCACAGTCTCTGATGAGTCTCGGGGGTGGCGAGACATATAGTCAGCAGGATTCTCATCCTTCCCCGGTTTGTGAATGATCGAGAACGTGTATTCTTGCAGCCGCAAGCCCCACCTCTCGATCCTGGGAGGCATCTTGCACTTGGGATTTCCATAGATCGTGACAAGTGCCTGATGGTCGGTTATGAGTGTGAAGTGTTTCCCGTAAATAAAGATGTGGAAGTGTTCGCACGCCCACACGACAGCCAGGCTCTCCTTCTCCGGTTGGGAATATCGTTTCTCAGGGTCCGTTAGGCTCCGACTGGCATAGGCGATGATCCTCCTCTGATCCGACTCATGGTCGTACTGTGCCAGGATGGCCCCTAAGCCCACGGGGCTTGCGTCCACGGTGATTTCCGTTTTCCTCTTGGGATTGAAATAGGAGAGGCACTTGGCTGATTCCACGGCGTGTTTGATGTCTTTGAAGGCACGCTCACATTCCGGGGTCCATACAAATTGCGCGCCAGCTTTCGTGAGGAGCCTCAGAGGGTGACTTACGGTGGCGTAGTCACGAATGTAGCGGGCGCAGTAGCTTGCCATCCCGAGAAAGGAACGCAAGTCGTTGACATCAGCCGGGCTCTTGGTGTTGTTGAGCGTGGCGATTTTGTCCGGGTCTGGTTTCATGCCACTCGCTGAGAAGATGTGTCCGAAAAATTTCAGGGTCGACTGATGAAATTCACATTTGTCCTTGTTGAGGGTCAACCCAGCTTCCATCAGAGCGAGGCAGACACGATCAAGGGCGGTGTCATGCTCTTGCGTGTCCGAACCGTAGACCAGGATATCATCGCTGTAATTAAGAGCGTTAGGTATGTGGTGGATGACAAGACGTATGGCCTCCTGGAAGATCTCGGCGGCTGATGAGACGCCAAAACTGAGACGTTTGTAGCGGAAAAGACCAAGATGGGTGGCAAACGTCGTGATGGGGCGAGAGCTGTCGTCAAGCTCGAGCTGATGGTAGCCCTTGTTCAGGTCCAGTTTAGAGAACACGGTTGCCCCGTTGAGGGCCGTGATCATGTCGCTCAGGAGAGGGCCTGGGTGTCTCTCCCTCTCAATAGCTGTGTTCGGCAGACGCATGTCCACACAGAGACGGACTTTGTTTTGGGATCCTTTCTTGGGGACGATAACCACCGGGGACACCCATGGAGTGGGGCCCGCAGTGCGCTCAATGATGTCGGCGTCCAGAAGTTCCTGCAGTTCACATTCAACCGCGGATTGCAGGTGAAATGGCACTCTTCGCTGGTGTTGAGCCACTGGTTTGATTTGCTCGTTGATATGCAGGTGAATTTGACGACCCTTCAGCTTCCCCAGACCTCGGAAGAGGGAAGGGAATTTTCCGGCGCAGTCCGAGATGTCATGGACGTTGAAGAGGATGTGCACCAACTGAAGACGTTCCGCCGTGGGGAGGCTCAGCAGACAGTCAGCCTCAGGACCTTTAATTACATGGATAACTGCCGGGATGGAGAGCTTGCCATGCGTGAGGGTGGTGTCAAACTTGCCCAAGCATTGGAGAGGTTTCTTCGCCATCCAGGTGTAGACACGGACAGGCGCGAAATGCAAACGTGGTTTGGGGTCCATACGGTCGTGCTCAGCAACAGATATGTAGTTGAGCGATGCTCCGCTGTCCATCATGAACTTGGCGGCATGGTTGCCCACTTTGATGTTGAGGCGTGGATAGCGTTTGAACTGATCATGGTCAGCGAAGTTGACATATTCGGTGGTGTAGGATGAATGCCTGGATGAGGACGATCTTGAGTCTCTTGAGGGGGAACGACGGTCCCATCGGGAGCGCCGAGAGTCGTGACTGGAGTGTGAAGACGTGGGAGATCTAGGAGGCACTTCTTGAACTGCTCTGATGTGATGACGCTTGGCCTCCGATCGAGAGGGCCGCTGCGACCCACCCTGTCTGTCACCATCGTTGCGTTTTTCTTTGTGGTAGTCTCCACACATGGCCTCAAAGTGGTTGGACCGACCACATTTTCTGCACCGTTGGCCCATGGCAGGGCAGGAGTCGATGTGGGGGTAGTCGTATCCGCACCTAAAACAACGCCTCGTGCGTTCAGGTCGGCGATCTCTTCTTCCAGATACTTTCCTTCTGTAGTCCGGGCGTCGCCTGGGCGAGTACTTGGAGCGCCGCGATCTGTCTCGCGGGTGACGTCTTCCACTGTCGCGCCGATCCTGTCGTCCCTGCCGTCTCTCAGTGATGCGGTTGGCGTGTTCACGGCTGGTACTGGGTCCTGTTTCAATTTCTGCCGCATTCTCTTCGGCTTGGTCGTACAGTCGGGAGTTTTCTTCGATCTCTGCTAGTTCCTGAGGTTTTCTCAGCAGTCGCCGTCTCAGTGACTCCGAGTGACACCCCGTGATTATTTGAGATTTGATGGCTGCATCCGGCGAGAAGTTGGTAAAGTCACAATGTTGGGATTGCCGCCGCAGCCGATGTATGAAAGAGCTCAGTGGTTCTTCCTTTCCCTGGCGCTGCTGGTGAAACTTGTGTCTCTCATAGTCGACGTTTCTCTTATGCAGAAAACGGTTATTTAGAACAGTTCTTACTTTATCATAGGTGTCACCATCTGTGGCTGGGATCTCTCGAACGATCTTGCTGATTTCGCGCCCCCCTAGGTTGCGAAGAGCTATGATCTTGTCTTTGTCTGGTTCAATTTTGGACCCTTCAATATAGTCCTCAAAGTCCTCTAGCCATTCTTGCCATTTTAGTCCCATGCTGCTTCCTGTTGTGACTGACAATGGCTCCGGGGCTCGCAGGTGGGTGCCTCCCTTGACGTCCTTCTGCGCGGGAGGGTTAGACATCTTGGCAATGGGTTTTGGCGTCCACGTCCGCTTCTTGCGTCAGCGGCTGGTGTGCGTTTCCAAGGTTTGCTCTCTTGTGGCTATCAATGCTTGTTTGTGTTCCAATGCTTGTTCCTTTGTCAGGGCTTGTTTTGTGTTCTATGGCCAATGCTTGTTTTCTATTGAATGCCTGACTTCAAGATGGCCGCCTGTATTCTGCGCAGGGAGGATGTCCTTGAGGGTGCCTGACTCAAAGATGGCCGCCTCCAGTCACCCACGAGGTCTGGGCTCCTCTGCACTCTCAGCCACACTCGGTCACTCTTGGCACTCACCGAGGGTTCTTCCTCCCAGCAGCCAGGCTTTGGCAGTTCCTCTTCACTTTCTGGCCACTTTCCACCGTGCAGGTAGGCCAATGTGAGTTCCCGCGTCTTGCTTGCCGCAGCGTGCTGTTCCTCACGCATCGGGGGTGAGACCCGGTGTCGGCGGCATCAGCGCTTTGTCCTGGCGCCTCCGCGAGTTCCCTCACCTCTCGCTGCACTCCTCGCTCGTGCAGGACGCTTCAGGAGGGCTGGGGTAGGCTCCCAGACCCTTCTTTCTTCGATCTTCGTTTCGGGGCACACTCCTCAGATTCTTGGCGCGAGCGAAGCGCCGGACATCAGAGGGGCAGCGTCTCGTCTCCCGCTGCTCTAACGCGGCCACACACGATCTCCTGGTCGTGAACAGGTTCTCTACCGCTGGCCTCGGGCTGGAGGCGGCGGCAATTACGGGGCACCGGCGCCGCAGGCAGCGGTCGCGTTCAGCCGGGGTTCTGGACAGGTCAGCTTCTTTTCTCGCTCCCCGATGTCGCTGGTGGGTCACCTGATCCCACCCTCGTCGCCAGCTGTAGCGTCGCGCTACTAAATCACACGGACACAGTGTATTAATTAAGGAGCTTTATTCTAAACCTCTTACTCCGACCCCGTCCCTACTCTAACCGCCCTTTCCTGTCCTGTCCCCTCCTCTTCCCCTCTGCCCACCTAACTCCGCCCACCCCAGCTACTGGACTGCTAACTTCGTTACACTCTGTAGCAGAATACCTGCTTGTTTCTGAGAAGTGCCGGTACTCTCCAATTAAAGGTATTACAAAATAAATAAAGTGCAGGTACTCCACACCGGACAGTACTGGCCCATTTAAAGCACTGCACTAACCAAAATGTCTTTGGAATGGGAGTTTGAGTTCCTTTTTTCAAGGCGTAGAGAAGGCGGGTGACACATGGGCAACGCAATCCTTAAATCAGGTTTTCCAAGCCACGCACTGCGTGCCCCTGCAATGCTAGGTAAATCTGGAGTAACACAATCTGGAGTAACAAGTCACTGCCTCGCCTTACTCGGTGCCAGGCAGGTGTTACATGGGTGAAGAGAGGTGTTCCCTCGCTTCCACCCATCTATTTTGGCGCATTCCCAGATTTGCCAAGACAGGTAAACCTGGGAATGCGTAAAAAGTGCTACGCCTTCCAGAGAGAGGCGTAACAAGGAGAAATATCTATTGTTTTTCCCCTTTCTAAGTGTGCTGCAATTGAAAAGAGGAAAACCCATCTAATGATTGTTTTTGTGCAGGAAAGCGTCTCTTCCTGCACAAATACATCCTTGCCTGCAATGCAGGTACCCTTGCACCATGACGCATGGGTGCCTGCGTTGGCGCCAGGCTGCACTGACTGCACCAGTGCAGAGAGAGGTCAGGAATGCACCATATGTTAGTATATATGAGGCAGTCCCGCTCTCTCCATGTGACACAGCTCAGGGAGTTGTCTTGCTGCCTCCTGGGTGTCCAATAATGATAAATCTGGGCCCCACTTTTCAATTTTTACTGAGTTGCTGCCAAGCAGAAAGATGTTGGGAAATCTTCCGGTTATCCGCATATTGGTGATAATATATACCAGAGATTTTTAAGGCTCTCTCCGCGAGGGGGCAGAGGAAGGGTATGAAGGGTAGAGGGCAGAACAGTGAACAGTAGAACTGCTTGTGGTAGGCTTAAATTTCTAGAAACTGAGCTTGAGAGTGGTTAGATCGATAACACAACATAACGTGTATTTGACAAGTGCACGTTCACCCAAGGTGATCTTGGTGCAGAATAACACGTTTATTGTTACCCAACTCAATGGTACTCATTTGTGCTGGGACACACTTGCTAGTGTAACCAAGCGCTTTACAAGATGTATAAATAATAATAATAATAATAATAATAATTTTATCAACCTTAGAAGAATGAAAGACTGAGTTGACCCAGCGGGATTTTGACCTGTGACCATGAGGTTGAAGACAGATTGAATGTGAACCAGAGATTTATGCTTGACTGTGTCAAATGCTGTCGAAAGGTCTAGAAGAACACGTAGGTGAGAGTTATCCAACTCGTAGAAGTGGAGTGCGTACTCAACAACTTGAAGAAGAACAGTCTCCGTGCTGCATTATTATATAAATGCTGACTGGACATCGTTGCGGAGGTTCTGAGCCGGTAAATAAAGAGAGAGCTGGGAGGATGTAAAGCTTTCAGTCACCTTACCTAGAAATGGGAGGGTGGAGACAGGCTGAAAATAAAGTAGGTTGCTAGTGTCAACTGGTTATGTTTCCAAGAGGGGGAACCTTTGCCAATATTCAGACTGTCGAGGAAGGAATCTTGCATACGTGATGAGGTCACCAAAGTGACCTAATGGGGTAGCAGATGTTTGGCAAGCTCATTGCTGAGGATTCTAGATACAGTGGTGTTGAAGTGGTTTAATGGTTTAACCAGGAATGTAGTTTTAAGGCATTCTGTTTCCAAAATTACTACAAAATAAGGCAGGTCTACTTTGCTTTGCAAATTATCCTGTGGTCATCAGGGTTGATAGACTTGGGGGTGGGGGGGGGGGAAATTCATTTAACTTTACTTTTTGGGCACATTCTGTGCACTTGTCTTCCATAGTATATAGTTTCTGATAGATACATCTGCCGTGTGGATTCCTCACCTTGTGAATATCCCCTTGGGTCAGCAACATTCGGAAATTCTTTTTGTAGCCTCGCGCCGACGTGGACTCGGACGTCATAGAGACACGACATCGCTCGCGACTCCGCTGACGTCACCGACGCCTACAATAGGCCCACGCCGGCGTGATGACATCAGTTCCCTTTTTTTCGCGTCGTCGACGCTAACGGTTTCGGGATACTCTGTAGCTTCTAGTAACTCTGTTACTGTATTTCTTCGATTCTCCGTTCTCTGACCTCTTTGCTCTTTTGTTATGTCGACAAAGAAAACGGGTTTTAAACCCTGTAGAGAATGTGGAAAGATGATGTCCGTTACGGACCCACACCAAGACTGTATTTGGTGTCTGAGCTCTGACCACGACGTGGATGGGTGTTCGTCGTGTCAAAAGATGAATCCGAAGGCCCTGCGAGAAAGGGAGTCTAAGCTTCTTGTGGCTAAGCTGAAGGCCGATAAGGTTAGAAGATCTTCAAAACACTCGAAGAGGTCGAAGTCGAGGTCCAGATCGAGGTCTCGAGAGGCGTCGGCTTCGAAGTCTTCGTCAGATCACGCTTCCAGCTCTCGTAAGAAACATAAGAAGAGGAGGCATGAATCCCAACGTCATTCGGGTGATAAATCTGACTCGAGGTCGAAATCTCCCAAGAGGTTGAAGTCGAAGGTAATTCATCCACAAGTATCAGATCAGGAAGGTGAGGCCTCGCCTTCGGAGTCGCTAGTTCATTCTCCGACTCCGGTTCCCGATCCGACTCCAGCTCCCGAGCCGACTCCAGCTCCGTCTCCGGCTCCATCTCCGACTCCAGAAGACGCCGGTGGAGTTCCTGTTTAGGAGGAGGCTTCGACTCCTGTTATTGAAACAGATTCGAATCTACCTCGAGGTCGACCTGAGCATCCACTTTTTCCAGCACCAGGTCAGGACCCTTCGGCGTTTCTCAACGCTATGTATGGTGTTTTCTCGAGGTCATGTACCCCTCTGGAGCGCCTTCGGGTCCCATTGGTGCAATGGCATTTAATTTGGGTGTACCTCACTCCTATGCTCCGGCACCTTTCATGCCGTATATGCCGGCCCCGACCCCGCTGTGGCAGTACCAGGCTCCACCGAGGTCGACGCCGATGTCGACGCAGGCTCGACCGAAGTCGACGACTCCAGCACCAGCGTCGCCCGCTCCAAGCAAGTCTATGGAACATCCTTCTAAGCCTTCGGATTCGATTCCGACGTCGGCTCCGGCGCCGTCGGAGTCGACAGTGGATCCGGCTGCACTCCGCATTAAGCAGAGGTCTAGGAGAGAGGCTCAACGTCTCCTGGAAGAACAGAGGTATTGTGAGTCTCATTCCGACTTGGAAGAAGGTGAGCTGGATGAGAATTATTTCGAGGACCTAGCAGAGGCGAGTGGTCTTGAATTTTCTCCAGAGTGGGTTTTACCATCAGGCCCTGATGCACCCTCTAAGGATGTTCAGCCATATGATGTGGTTATGAGAAAGGCAGCGGGACTTTTAGGTTTAACTTTGCCTACTGTCGAATTTAAATCAAATTTACTAACTGAGGTTCTTCATTCTCCGAGCTCTGCTGTGGAGCCTTTGCTCCCGTTTAATGATGCTTTGACTGAGCCCATTATGGAAGTGTGGAAGAAGCCTTTTTCTGCTCCTGCTGTTTCGAAAGGTGTGGCTAGGAGGTATAGAGTAGCTCGTGAAGATCCTGCCTTTTTGTCGTCTCACCCTTCTCCTGAGAGTTTGGTGATTCAAGCGGCATGTTCTAAGAAGTCGGTTGGTGCTTTTCCACAGGTGCCTGGCGACAAAGAAGCTAGAAAGCAGGATCAAGTGGCCAAAAAGACTTTTTCTTCTGCGAGTATGGCATTGAAATCAACAAATGCCACTTGCCTTATGGGAAGATATGTGCATGCACTTATGGACTCTGCGTTCATTGATCCCTAAGGTTCCAGAAGATTGCAGGAATGACTTTGAGGAAGTTTTATCTGACACTCAAGCGGCAGCTCGGCAGGTCATCCAAAGCGGCCTCGATACTGCAGATTCTGTGGCAAGGATCATGGGCACGGCGGTTGCCACAAGGCGTTCAGCTTGGTTAAAATCATCTGATTTTTCGGCTGATGTACAGTCTGCTTTGTTGGATCTGCCTTTTGATGGTGAAGGACTCTTTGGCAAAAAGGCAGACACGGCCTTGGAGAGGTTCAAGGATAGCAGGGCAACTGCTAGATCTCTTGGTCTTCAAGTCAGAGGTTCTACGACCAGGAAATTCAGAGGTTTTGGTCGCTCTTCCTTTCGTACATTTAGACAAGGTCAGCAGCAGCAACAACAGCAGCAGCAAAATACCTTGTATAGGTCGTACAGGGGAAAGCAAAGGGCGCGTCCTCGAGGGCGTCAAGCCTCTTCCTCCTCCACCTCCTCCAACCCCCTAGCCACAGAAAAGCAGCCCTAGATCCGCCATTCAGGATCATGTGGGTCCGGTGGGGGGCCGGCTTACCCACTTTCTCCGGGATTGGGAATCGGTTACATCAGATCTTTGGGCTCTCAATCTCGTAGAAAATGGGTATGCCCTTCCCTTTCGGGAGTTCCCTCCCAATTACCCTCCTTGCCAAGGATATTGCTCAGAGGAACATCTGTTGCTTCTTCAGGAGGAAGTTCTTACTCTATTGAAGAAGGGTGCGATAGAGGTGGTCCCAGAGCAGGAAAGGGGTCAGGGGTGCTACTCCCGGTATTTCCTGATACCCAAGAAGGATGGCAGACTTCGTCCAATCCTGGATCTCAGGATCTTGAATTTTTATCTGAAGCAGGAGAAATTCAAGATGCTCACCCTTGCTCAGGTTCTTCAAGCACTGCTGGAAGAAGACTGGATGGTGTCGCTCGACTTGCAGGATGCGTATTTCCACATCCCCATCCTGAAGTCGCACAGGAGGTATCTCCGTTTTACGGTGGGATCGCAGCACTATCAGTTTGCGGTCCTTCCGTTTGGTCTTACTACTGCGCCTCGAGTCTTCACCAAGGTGATGGCGGTGGTGGCTGCGCATCTCAGAAGGTCAGGGATTCCTGTACTCCCTTATTTGGACGACTGGCTGATCAAAGCAGAGTCGTCAGAGAAAGTGCTCCATCATCTGCGAGAGACAACCCAGTTGTTGTACAGGTTGGGTTTTTCGATAAATGTGCCCAAATCTCAGCTGGTGCCCTCCCAGCGCATCCTGTTCATAGGTGCTGTTCTGGACACAACTGTATGTCGTGCATTTCCTCCTCCCCAAAGGATTCGCGACATACAGGAAATGATTCCTTTGTTTTACAATGGAGCGGTTGTTCCAGTCCTGAAGGTCCTTCGCCTGCTCGTCTGATGGCTTCATGCATTCTGTTGGTCAACCATGCACGCTGGCACATGAGGGCGCTCCAGTGGTGCCTCCGCAGGCAGTGGTATCAGCACAACGGAGATCTCAGGGAGTCAGTGAGGATCTCCAGAGAAGCTGCGGCGGACCTATCTTGGTGGGGCGTGGAAGGCAACCTGTCTCAGGGGAAGCCTTTTCAGTTGCCTCCTCCAGTGGCCACAGTGATAACGGATGCATCCACTCTAGGGTGGGGTGCACATCTGGAGGATCTGGAGGTCAAGGGTCTTTGGTCTCCAGAGAAAAGGTTGCTTCACATCAACCTTCTAGAATTGCGGGCGAGACGTTTGGCGCTCAAGGCCTTCCTCCCTTCCCTTCGCGGTCAGTCGGTTCAAGTCCTGACGGACAACACGACCGCGATGTGGTACATCAACAAGCAGGAAGGAGTAAGGTCACAGTGTCTCTGCAGAGAGGCTCTGCGTTTCTGGTCCTGGGTTCAGGACCATCAGATTTGTCTGATGGCAAATCACCTGGCCGGAGTTCTGAACGTTCGTGCAGACAGTCTCAGTCGGCAGTTCTCTGCCGACCACGAGTGGAGGCTTCATCCCGAGGTGGTTCACGGCATCTTTCGGATGTGGGGGACTCCTCGGGTGGATCTATTCGCCACTCGCGAGAATGCTCACTGCCTGTCGTTCTGCAGTCTCCAGTGTCCGTTACAAGGAGCCTTGGGGGACGCGTTTCAGTTGGGTTGGGGAAACCAACTCCTTTACGCGTTTCCTCCCATACCTTTGATTCCTCGGGTTCTGAGGAAGATTCGCCAAGACCGGGCCCAAGTCATATTGGTCGCCCCGGACTGGCCAAGAAGGGTGTGGTATACAGATCTTCTCCACCTCTCCTCTCACCTGCCGCTCCGTCTCCCTCTCAGGGCAGACCTCCTCTCTCAGATGGAGGGGCAGGTTCTACACCCCCACCTCCAGACATTGCACCTTCATGCCTGGAGATTGAACGGGGCAACCTGAATTCCTTTTCCCTCCCGCCTGACGTTGTGGATGTCATCTTGTCAGCCAGGCGTGACTCCACTAAGTCCATTTATTCTTATAGATGGTCGAAATTTGTCACGTGGTGTGGGGAAAAGTCTATTGACCCTTTGAGAGCCCATTTGTCTCATGTTCTCCAGTTTGCCCTTTCTCTGGCGCAACAGGGACTTGCTGTTGCCACAGTGAAGGGCTATCTTTCAGCGCTGTCGGCATTTCTTTGTTGCCTCACCAGCCGTCTCTTTTTAAATCTCCTATTGTTTTAAGATTTTTGAAGGGCCTCACAAATAAGTTCCCTCCTACTCCTTTTATTGTGCCTCAGTGGGACTTGAATCTTGTATTGACCTTTTTGATGGGTGCTCCCTTTGAGCCTCTTCACAAATGTCCTTTGAGGCTTTTGACTCTCAAAACAGTCTTCCTCGTGGCTATAACCTCGGCAAGGAGGGTAAGTGAGCTTCAAGCTCTTAGTTCCAAGCCCCCATTCTTGACTATTCATGCTGATCGAATGGTTCTTAGGACCAGGGCTGCTTTTCTGCCTAAGGTGGTAACTCCCTTCCATCTAGGGCAGTCCATTACCCTTCCTACCTTCTATCCTCCCCCTCACCCTTCTAAGGAGGAAGAGAGACTGCACCGTCTGGACCCCAAGAGGGCGGTGTCTTTTTACTTGGACAGTTCTAAAGACTTTCGTTTGGATGACCAGCTCTTCATTGGGTTTGCTGGCTGCAAAAAAGGAAGAGCGGTCCATAAGAGGACTTTGTCGAGATGGATCGTCCTCTGCATTAAGATCTGCTACTCTTTGGCCGGTAAGGAACCACCAGAGGGTATGAGGGCTCATTCTGCAAGAGCTAAGTCTTCGACCTCTGCATTGGCTAGAGGTGTGCCTGTAGATGATATTTGTAGAGCGGCAACTTGGTCTTCCCTCCACACATTCGCGAAGCATTACTGCTTAGATTCCGAAGTGAGGAGGGACGGTCACTTTGCGCGCTCAGTCCTTCAGGATTTCCTGGTCTAGAAGGGTGTACAACCACCACCGGGAGTGGGGACTGCTGTGGGACTCTATTCACAAGGTGAGGAATCCACACGGCAGATGTATCTATCAGAAGAACAAGTTACTTACCTTCGGTAGCGCTTTTTCTGGTAGATACAATATCTGCCTGTGGATTCCTCACTGACCCACCCTCCTCCTCGTTGTCCACTCTTCTATGCCAGAGTTACTGTAATGTAATGTAATGTATATATATTTTGTTGTCAGGGAAATGTTTCATTTGCTTTCCTGCATTTGCTTTACACTGTGTGTGTACTATTGTGTACTGTGTATACTGTATACCTTTCTACTGTCATTGGTCCATCCGTGTGCCTCGATGGCACGAAAAAAAGGGCGGAACTGATGTCATCACGCCGGCGTGGGCCTATTGTAGGCGTCGGTGACGTCAGGGGAGTCGCGAGCGATGTCGTGTCTCTATGACGTCCGAGTCCACGTCGGCGCGAGGCTACAAAAAGAATTTCCGAATGTTGCTGACGCAAGGGGATATTCACAAGGTGAGGAATCCACAGGCAGATATTGTATCTACCAGAAAAAGCGCTACCGAAGGTAAGTAACTTGTTCATCAGGTTATCACACTGTTAAATCACTGGGAAAAGAGGTTTTAGGGGTTTCTTGGAGGGATTCGGAGTGATTTCATGTGTTTAGTTCTGAAGATATGAAGTTTACAGCTTCTTCTGATGGCCCTTAGATGAGTGAAGGTTAAACAGCAATTTTGACTGTCTCCAGGTCTTTTTAAGTTTTCTTTCATCAAAAGATCTTTCAAGAATCAGGGAAGTGAGAGTTTCGGTCTTTTCTTCATGATCTTCATCATGGCAAAATCCTAGATCTTCGTGCAACAGTGATATTCATTTGTCGTAGCATTAATGTCTGGCTGGGATCCATAGCAGTAGGTACACCAAGCTCCGACAGCGAAAGAGCTAATGTCTATGTTCTTGGTGTTGTGAAGCCGCAGGATCTCTGTTTTTTGCTTGGCCTGAGATTCTCTGGTGGAGTACGGCTATCCTTAAAGGAATCTGAAGATGATATGACTCCTCTATCGAAATGGGCTCGTCTGCAGTCCTTAGGGTATCCTTTGAGATAATCAGGTCAAGGGTGACTCCTTTGCAGCGACAGGGGGGGGGGGAAAGCCATTGTTTAGGAGATCATTGTTGATTAGGAAAAAAGTAGAACACATTGGTAGCTTTATCAGTGTGATGCCCTTGTGTAAACTGAAGTCACCAAGGAAGATGCAATTGGTGGGTATTGGCATTACCTCTGAGAGTAGATGTTGGACGATGCAGAGGGTGGGCGATGATATTACCTCTGAGAGTACATGTTCTGTGAGCAGATATTTCCAGAGAGAGGCAGTGGAAGAAGTATAATGAACAGTGGGAAGTTTTACGCGATATGGGACCCTGTACTGTGTGGAAAGTATTAGCCTCTGACAACAGTCAGTAATGGCTGTCTATAGCCAGATACTAAAAATAGAAAAGATTTTACTGTCACAGATGAAAATGTTTACAGAAGGGAGAGAGTACCCCACTAACACCAGGGAACAGGGTACAGTGACAATCAGTCAAGGGAATATCCCTGGGTATTTACTGACATAAGAGCTTGTTGTGTTTCCACACAAGTTCTATTCACTCACACACATCTACTGACATTAGAGCTTGTTGTGTTTCCACACAAGTTCTATTCACTCACACACATACTATAGTTCTAGAATTGGTGCAAGGGATCAATTTCCACACTAAAAGTGAACGTTCACAGTCTTATTTTATTCTTTTTCTTATAAAAACATGAGGAATACCCTCTCTCCAAAGAAAATTAAAATTTCAAAGAACAATCTTTGAACATATATAGTAAAATCAACAGTTAATTACAATTAATTACATGCATGAAAGTAAGTAACACCAAATACATTCATTTTATACAATAAGACATTTTTTCCAAATTAAAACAATAATTGCAGTTCTTTACAAAATAAAATTACATTTGGATCCTTACACACAAAAACCCCTAACACAATGTGGCCTTGATATTCTCTCACCACTCTAATTTTCTAAATCCAATGGCCTTTTTCTAGATAGGTGGTGTAGTATACAGTATCATCACTATATGAGTATCTGTTACTCCAACGACCCTACTTGGATTTTATGTAGTAACAAATGCGTCGACGCGTTTCGGTGTTCTATCTCTGGATATTTTAACACCTTCTTCAGGACTTGCCGTTTCTTTTGGGGTCACCGGCTTCGTAGACTATTGGTAACAATCTCCCTGGATTGTTTGCTCTGTGCACTCTGATACGAGGCTGTTGGGAAGGACACCTCCAGAAAATCACTGTAAATGTGGATGTCGAATCTTCCTCCTTCTATTAAAATTCCTGGTCGGTGAATGGATTTTTCTGTAGTGTATTGTTGAGTGAGGCGTAGTTAGCTCCTCTGATTTTTATGCGTAGTATCTTGTAAAGATTAAAATTCCTCCTGAACGGGCATATATTCGCCTGGATTAGCTGAAGAACTGGATATGTTCTGCGTTCTGATTATGTGACTCCGCGTCTGCCTCGTTCTTTCCTGACACATCCACATTTACAGTGATTTTCTGGAGGTGTCCTTCCCAACAGCCTCGTATCAGAGTGCACAGAGCAAACAATCCAGGGAGATTGTTACCAATAGTCTACGAAGCCGGTGACCCCAAAAGAAACGGCAAGTCCTGAAGAAGGTGTTAAAATATCCAGAGATAGAACACTGAAACGAGTCGACGCATTTGTTACTACATAAAATCCAAGTAGGGTCGTTGGAGTAACAGATACTCATATAGTGATGATACTGTATACTACACCGCCTATCTAGAAAAAGGCTATTGGATTTAGAAAATTAGAGTGGTGAGAGAATATCAAGGCCACATTGTGTTAGGGGTTTTTGTGTGTAAGGATCCAAATGTAATTTTATTTTGTAAAGAACTGCAATTATTGTTTTAATTTGGAAAAATGTCTTATTGTATAAATTGAATGTATTTGGTGTTACTTACTTTCATGCATGTAATTAATTGTAATTAACTGTTGATTTTACTATATATGTTCAAAGATTGTTCTTTGAAATTTTAATTTTCCTGACATCAGGAAAGAACGAGGCAGACGCGGAGGCACATAATCAGAACGCAGAACATATCCAGTTCTTCAGCTAATCCAGGCGAATATATGCCCGTTCAGGAGGAATTTTAATCTTTACAAGATACTACGCATAAAAATCAGAGGAGCTAACTACGCCTCACTCAACAATACACTACAGAAAAATCCATTCACCGACCAGGAATTTTAATAGAAGGAGGAAGATTCGACATCCACATTTACAGTGATTTTCTGGAGGTGTCCTTCCCAACAGCCTCGTATCAGAGTGCACAGAGCAAACAATCCAGGGAGATTGTTACCAATAGTCTACGAAGCCGGTGACCCCAAAAGAAACGGCAAGTCCTGAAGAAGGTGTTAAAATATCCAGAGATAGAACACCGAAACGAGTCGACGCATTTGTTACTACATAAAATCCAAGTAGGGTCGTTGGAGTAACAGATACTCATATAGTGATGATACTGTATACTACACCGCCTATCTAGAAAAAGGCTATTGGATTTAGAAAATTAGAGTGGTGAGAGAATATCAAGGCCACATTGTGTTAGGGGTTTTTGTGTGTAAGGATCCAAATGTAATTTTATTTTGTAAAGAACTGCAATTATTGTTTTAATTTGGAAAAAATGTCTTATTGTATAAATTGAATGTATTTGGTGTTACTTACTTTCATGCATGTAATTAATTGTAATTAACTGTTGATTTTACTATATATGTTCAAAGATTGTTCTTTGAAATTTTAATTTTCTTTGGAGAGAGGGTATTCCTCATGTTTTTATAAGAAAAAGAATAAAATAAGACTGTGAACGTTCACTTTTAGTGTGGAAATTGATCCCTTGCACCAATTCTAGAACTATAGTATGTGTGTGAGTGAATAGAACGTGTGTGGAAACACAACAAGCTCTAATGTCAGTAGATGTGTGTGAGTGAATAGAACTTGTGTGGAAACACAACAAGCTCTTATGTCAGTAAATACCCAGGGATATTCCCTTGACTGACAGATGAAAATGTGGCAGTATTTCAGCATCATGAAGGAATTGGCAAGGTGTGCAAAGATTTGTAAAGATTATTTTTTTATATGGAAGCAGCAGCATGTTACTTGATGAAAAAAAGGCAGGATCTAAGATGGTTCTTTGGAGGGGTGTAGGGGGGTCAGGAAGTGTGGCGTACATTTTGGAGTCCCTGTAATATCATACTGAGCAACTGGAATTTAACATCCTATTGACATTCATAGGCTAATAAAATATTCAACTACTAGCTACACATGTGAATGTATGCAACAATCAAAGCAAAAATACAGCGTAACCTTCTAAACTATTCGGAAGGTTAAATGTCCAGTCAAGAATTTAAATTATATAATTATTGTGTACAAATGACAAACTAATTATGAAAAGGCACTATGTAAGACCTCTTTCAGGTCTACCTGAGTAGCTTTAGCTAAAATTAAGCAGTTCGTTTTTAATCATCGATAATGTCCAGTACCCCATCAGATCCAGAGCATGTGGTGCAGCAATGGGTTTTACTCAAGGATAGATAGACAAAGCATCACAAAGAATGAAAACGGTTCCCTTTTGGAAAGCAGCCTAGTAATGCTCCCCTTATAAAAACATCTGAGTACTCCGAACAGGAAAGAAACAGCAGTGAGCTATAAAAAGCATTGGTGTGGTCCAGCTGGCAGAGTCCTGTGCTCCAGCTCCAAGCAGTTCCTGTGTTCACTTGTTGGTTGTTGTTGTTGCAGCTCTTAGTCTTTTCTGGCTGGTGACGCAAGTGCGTAGAAGACACTTACGTGCACTGTAAGCTCTTACCAGGATAGCTCACTTAGGTGCTGAGGCAATACTTTACTGAAGCAAACTCAGTTCACCTGCTTCCCGAATGAGGCAGTTCTTTGTTAGATGTGAAGGCAGTGGAAGGGATGTTCATAGGGACTGTCCTTAACCAAGAGACAACCGTCGCTAAATTAGCATTACAAATCCTGGAATCTTGGAGCGATGATACCATATGGCCACAGGCAACAGCCATGGTAGGATGCAGAAGTGTAGCCGGGTTCAATGAACTAAGCAGCAGATTTTACTTGTACCTGGTTAAAGAGAGATTCGTAGCAGCTTCAGAGCATGTGTGAGTTGTTTCTAGAGCCCATCCTGCAATGAAATGCTGCCAATGTACATCACAAAGGAAATCCACATCATGACTGGTTTTGGTAAGACATGCAAGCGTGGATGTCCAGTTCTACCGTGGTACTACTTTCAGGTGGATTCCATCCTTGGGGCCCACAATCGCTGAACTGTTCACCTGGAGAGGAATCTGGTTGGGGAGAAAAATACAATTATTGTGTGCAGAGTAAAGAAATGACCATTTGTGCGTGAAATATGCAACCAATAAATTAATTCAGGGTAACTGTGGAATAACATGTATTACTTTTGTTTATTAATAAAGCGTATTTTATTCCATTATTTAACTTTTCTTCTTATTCAGCACACAGTCTTCCTGCAATACGACCCCACAGTGGTCTCATCAGCTCATTGACCTTGGATCTGCTAGAGCATTATATGAATGCCCTCTCATGCCCTGTGTAGTACCTTGCACATGTGCTCATACCTCAGTCCCTCCTCATACAAACCTTCTGGAAAGTTACGAATGCTGGAGCATTAGAGGGAAAGATAGGGGGGTGGGGGTCAGAGCACAGAAGGTCAAAACATATCTGGCAAAGGATAAGAGACACTGGACATAGAAGTTTCCCAGATCCTGCTCGCCCCCACATGTGACATTAAAGAAAAATTCACTGTTTCTGAACAGAACCAAGCTAAAATTCAAGCTGCTTGTGATGGCTTGGAGGAGAGGCTGGCAGACATCACAGAAAGGCTACTTGTTATGGAAACCTCTCTGGGATCACTGCAGGAGGAAGTAAAAATAAACCAAAAGAAAATAATTGCATTGAGGGCAGGAGAAAGGGAGCAGAGAGACCAACTTGAAGTGTTGGAGAACAATTCCAGAAGGAATTATCTAAGGGTTCTAGGCATTCCGGAAGGCATGGAGGGAGGAAATGTAAAGAATTTTGTAGTAGAATTCTTCACGGAAACAGTAAAATTAGATCTACAGAATGACATTCAGAGGGTACATCGTGATCCTTTTAGAAAACCTCCAGAAAAGGGAAAGCCTAGATTCTGATCAATTTCCACACATACACTACCAAAGAGCTGATTCTCTCAGCGGCCCTCAGGAGCAAGCAGTTCCAAAAGAAGATTGGTCCTTTATGATTAGGTCAGACATCTCAAAGGCTACTCAAACTCGCCAATGGGAATTAGGAAAGTACATCGAAGACTTGAAGACTTTAGCGGCAACTCTTAGAGTTATGTGGAACAACACAATGTACAATATGAGAGAGGGGGCTTAGTTAGAGAGCTTGTTAAAATCAAGACTCAAAGATTCCTAAACTGCTTTACGTCATTGTATAAGGCAGAGGCACGGAGCTCAAACAGGGTATGTTGGAATACCCAGATAGGATACAGGGAGGGGGGCATGCAGACATTTTTGTGTTTTTTTGTTTATTTGAGCACAGGTTGGAGCGCAGATAGGGAAAAAAATAAAAAGATATGGGTCTCATTAGTGCAAAGGGATAGTATTTTAGGAGTGAGAGGAGGGTTTGAAGGTTGGCACTTTATAGGGAAGGGAAGGAATGACCAGAAAGAATGGCTAACAATTTAAGAATAATGTTGTGGAATGTGAATGGTTTAAGGGTGTCTTCCAGGCAAAAGAGGATTCTCAAATTTATTAAGCTTTCTGATACTAATATTATCCTATTGCAAAAGATACATCTACGCCGTGAAGAGTGGCTAGAAATCTTAAAGAGGAACAGATGGATTTTGCATCTGGTGTGTACAAACCAGACTTGTAATGTGAAGGGAGTAGCTTAACATGGAATGTGAAAGGCCTTAATTCCCCTAATAAAAGGAACCAGGTCTGGAAATCCTTACACGATCATCAGATTAAAATTGCGGCTCTGCAGGAGACATATCTCCCATGCAAGGAGGAACAGCGGTTGAAGCATAGGGCCTATCCGCAGATTTTTCGCTCCTCAGAACACACAAAGCACAATGGGGTGGCGCTCCTTTTTCATGACTCGTCCCATTTATTCACCATGACACTAAAAAGGACAAAGAGGGGAGGTTCCTGATGGTTAGGGGTGAGTTACGAGGTCGAACCTGCACCATAGCTACGATTTATGAACGTAACACAGGGAAACATGATTTTCTGATCTCTTTTCTTGCCGCGCTAGAGGGGTTTCCACGGGGTGACATCTTATTGGTTGGAGACTTCAACCTGATATGGGACTTCGCATTGGACACCTCACACTTCCAGAGGGCACCAGGGGGATATTCAGCAAAACACTTAAAGAAGCTCTTATGGGGTTGGGGTTAGTTTGGTGGAAAACCATTCAGCCGTTCGGGCTAAAAGTGAGTCCAACCGCCCTATGGAAATTAACATGGGGAAAACACGTTTTGGGACCCCCCTTTTATCTCGGCCCCCGCTTGACGAATCCCCCCCAAACTTTCAGGGAAGGAGCGGAGCGCCGCGAGGCAAAGTTAAGGAAAATTTCAGGAAGATTCCTCAACCGGCGCCAAAGTTATTCCTAATAGAATGTTGCGATTTCCCAAATGGAAAACAATCCTAACTATATATACCTACTGGCTATCGCCAGTAGGTAATATATATATATATATATATTTATATATATATATATATATATATATATATATATTCACTGAAAAAACCATAGGTTATACACCATATATAGTTAGGAATTAGCATTTACAAAACCTTGAAAATTCACTGCAAAAACCATAGGTTAGAGACCATATATAGTTAGCTGGACATTTTATTGACATAAAACCAATGAAATTCCATATATAGTTAGTTGCACTAACTATATATCGCGCACCCGCAATCCACTGCTGATGATGTCACATATTACATCATTCATGACATGGTCAGTGACATCACTGATGACATCACTGATGACATATCAAATGACATCACTGATGACATCACTGATAACAACATCCAGTGATTTTTTGTTTCTATAAAGTTTAAATATGTCTTACATATTGAAGAATGAGTGGATGTGTAAGTGTCTGGACGAAGGATTTACTAGGTGCATGACTGACTGTATGAGTGAGTGATTAAATGTGTCTCACTGAGTGCATGGGTTAGTGACTAAACTGTCTTAATTTGTGCATCATTATGTCTGTTGTTCTGTAAACTGCTGCATGTGTTGATCAGTAGCTATATGAGTAACTATATGGGTTATTGATTGATTGCCCAAGTATTTGTATGGGAGACTGAGTGTGTGTGTGGCTAGCTGGGAGGTGTGTGACTCTGTGCAGATCAATCTGTACTTGTATCAATGATTGTATAAGAAGGTAAGTATGTGTTAGTATATGTTTGAAAATGTAAGGTGCTCTATGTTTAACTGTATAGACAAGAAAATGGAAGTCTCATTGATTCTTTACAGGACTGACTAGGTGTGTGAGTAACTCCATGGATGAGTGGCAGACTGTGAGTGTCTGTATAGGTGTATGAGTGCATATGATAGTGTTGTAAAGATGAGTGATTGTATGTATGAATGATTGTATGGGTGAATGAGTGAAGGTGTGTGTAGACGTAGCAATCAGTGAGTGCGTATGTAGTAACTAGTATTGGTGTGTCAATGGTTTCAAAATTATACTCTTTTTAACACTGGGTGAAACAGAGGTTATATTAAAATGTGAGGAGATGCATTGTATTGTCACATGAATGATATCATCAGTGATGTGGTCATTGATGTCAAATGAGATGTCATCAGTGATGTCATCAGTGATGTCATTTGAGATGTCATCAGTGATGTCATCAGTGATGTCACTGACCATGTCATGAATGATGTAATATGTGACATCATCAGCAGTGGATTGCGGGTGCGCGATATATAGTTAGTGCAACTAACTATATATGGAATTTCATTGGTTTTATGTCAATAAAATGTCCAGCTAACTATATATGGTCTCTAACCTATGGTTTTTGCAGTGAATTTTCAAGGTTTTGTAAATGCTAATTCCTAACTATATATGGTGTATAACCTATGGTTTTTTCAGTGAATTTTCAAGGTTTTGTAAATGCTAATTCCTAACTATATATGGTCTATAACCTATGGTTTTTTCAGTGAATTTCAATGGTTTTTTAATAGCAAATATCATAAGCTGTCGAATGTCAAGTACGTGGTAAGTAAAAACATTTTCGTGTTTATGCACACTGATCTGCTTTGAATGCTGCCCCCCACCCCTCATTTCTATTAGGAGTACTCTCTCTTTGCAGATAGTGAAGGGTAGTTAACGCAGCCCTTTGCCCCCTTTGTAATCCGTCGTGCCTGCTTCTCTCTCCATTTGATTGATTGTTCTCTTTGGTTCATTCTCTATTTACAAACAAGCACAGAGTCGCAATACTCTGTTTAGTCTTTGCAGATAGCGAAAAATCGTGTAAAAAAACAAAAGGAATCGAACAAAATCAGTAGGCCACTAATGGGATCTCTTTTTGACCTCGCTAAAATAGAAATATTAGGAACAACCTGTTGAAAATAGCAATGCGTATGTAGATAAGCGGCGTTCATTTGTGTTCACAGTACCCCTTGTTGATTGTTTCAATCGAGCATTGAATTGTTCGAAGTTGGTTCTCTTAAGGATCTTCTCTGCCTGCAAACGAGGAAGAATAGGAATATTCTCTCTCCCTTTGCAGATAGTGAAGGGTAGGTAACGCAAGCCTTTAACACGTCGTACCTATTTCATTCCTCATTGATTGATTGATTGTCCGAACATTGACTGTTTGGGAATTAGTTCTTTTTGGAGGTATTCCCTGTTTGCAAATAAAAGTAGGAAAATCTTTGCAAGTAGTGAAAGGGTACGTAATGCGGACCTTTCTCCCCCGTTGTAATCTGTCATGCCTATCTACTCCCCACTGATTGATGCACCTGTTTCACCCGGACCATTTACTAGAGATACGTTATCTGACCCGACCAGAGAGCACCCCTAGTGAAAAGGACATATGCAATAATAACGAAGTGATCACTGTATCCTGTTAACAGAAACTTTAGCATGAAACAACCTGGAAAGAAAAGAATAGGAAAACGAAAATCAGTAGGCCACTGATGAACATGAACTTTTATTAAACAACGAACAAAGAAACGATAACATAACGTAATGATAAAACCTATTAATGTCCTAGAAACAAGAAAACGTTAAAATATGCCAGTAGTGAGAGACCAGAAAAACAGTAAGAGAAACCAAATCACCCCTCGCTGTCCCACCGCCTGCCACGCCAAAAAAATCGATAGACTAGGGAAAATGCAAGTCAGTAGAACATCCGCCCCCACTCTGGAAACTTCCAAGGTGGGGCAGGGTTGCGGCTACGCCCAGCCGGGAGCAGCCCATATAAGGCAGGTCCTGCTGCCACGCCTCGGCCAGGAGATCCTAACGTAGGGTGTAGCCGGAGGAGAGGCCGAGGCCAGCGGGACCCGGCCAGGGGATTGCCTTTACAACGCTGAACAGTTGCAGGGGGGGGGGAATGTCTCCTCGACCCTCCCGTCTCTCTCCCAGTCCGGCCGCGGTGGCCCTTGAGAGTTGCAGGTACTCCCGCCACATGCTCTTCCGGTCCGGCCACCAACGGTCGGGGGGCCGAGGACGACGGGATCCGGCTGCAGCCGATAAACCAAGAAACCCGTTCATGGGGCCAGAGCCAGGGGCGTCCGGCCGACATCTACCGGAAGCCCGGCCCGAAGACGGACGGGACACTTCTTCTTTCTTGAATAATGGCTGCGACAACACTGGGGGGGGGATTTCTTCCACATGCCTCCGACCCCCCCCCCCTCGTCCTCATCGCCTGGTCCGGCCATAACAAATCTCAAGCGAGACGCCGTGGGGTGCACTGGGAGGGAGAGACGGTGCGAACAGGCCTCTCCCGCCTCCCCAGGTGGAGGCTTCCCAGCTGCACCCTCAGCGCTCCAGGCGCCCGGAAAAGGGTTCTTCCACTGTGGCCATGCTGCAACGTCTCGCCCGGCAGGGTGGAGCCCGTCCGCTCATTTGACCCCGCGATCGCCAGTAGCTACCGAACTCTCAAAATGGCGGTCGACCTGGCAAGAGCGGGCCCAGCATAAAGAAATGGCCCGGTCACTGCTTGACTCCACCACCGTAGTCCTCCACGACCTTGAAGATTCTAGAGGAGCCGCGGTAGTCTCCGACCCCCGATGGGGAATGACTGCCATGATCGCCCGTGGAGTGAAGAAACTGTATCCGCGGGACGTCGGCGCTCCCATGCTGGCGCCAGCCTCACTTTGAATTACTAGAATCCTGCAGACCTCAGTTCCGGTGAAAGCACAGTGTGACCCGGTAGGAAAAATTGTTGCACCCCCTCCCCTTTTTCACTGATAGTTCAAACCACCGATCCTTTCCTTTGCCCTTTTAACGGAACTTTGGACTGCCTCCCCCTCTTTTACATTTTCTAGAGAAAACAAAACATTAACCACTACATTAGCATAGCAGTTGACACCAGAACTGTTTTCAAATTTAAAACCAACAACATCTTCAACAAAATCCTTTTTGTTTCTGCTGTGACCCTGCTACAGCACAGGCATTGTCCCCAGCAGTAATTCTGCGATGCCGGTAAGAATAGCTGTGGTGCCTACTGGACTCACTCACCCCCGCGGCGCCCCACGCCGTTATTTGCTGGGCGGCAACTTACTAGACATCACTTTCGTGCCATCTAGATTTCAGCGCGTTCTGCTGCCTTGTAACTATTCGCACAACAGACCGCTACTGACAAGAATATTTCATTATTGGTGCTGTCAATTTCAATAAATCTATTGGATAATTCAAAAGAAATTGCCACGGTCTCTTCGTTGTTTAAATGTTTTTACTGTTTTTGTTTTGTTGTATATATTTATATGTTATTAAAGTTTTATATTCCTACTACTTTGTTGGAGTGCTACATATTTTTAATGTGACACATAATTGTAAAAACTTTGATGTACCAAGAGTCATTCCTGGAATCTTCCGCTTCAGGCTCGGTCCCCTCCCCAATCACAATACAGGATGGTTTTCAGATAGTAGGAACGCGTGTGGTGTGACGGATCTCATCGGGTGTGGGCCTTGATCTACTATAACTCCTTTGAAGAGGGGTGATTCTTTACAGCTGGGGCCATAAACTACATCTGCAGGGCTAGCTGATAGCCTGGACAATCGGACACAGAGGAAGAGGAGTGTCAGAGGGTGCGGTAGTGAATAGGGCGAAAGGGAGGTGTCGGCCGGGCACAGAGTGTGATTTTCAGGGAAGAGCAGCGCAGATGGGGGGAGGTTTATTGCCCATGCATAAGACAGAGAGCGGGGGTGACCAGTGCCTGGGGAAGATGCTTGCGAGGGTGAGGAGCCATGCTACGAATCGACAGCGTGCAGAGAGTGGGTCTGGTCAAGACATCTAAAATGGCTGCCGTGCACCACAAAAGTGTGGCATTTCAAAAAAGGCAAGATGGCGCAAACAATGTTTTTCAACACTTCCTCATTTCCTTCGAATCGAACGTTAACAGACGTTGGGGCATATTACCAAAGTTAAGCGATATTTATCGCTAACGATGCTTACCAACGAATTTTTTACCGCTAAGCATCGTCAGAAATTATCGAAGATAAACCTTGCTATTATCAAGGTTTATCGCAAATGCGATAATAAACGGCCGCAATGCATCAATATCGCTAAAAACTCAGCGATATTCATGCATTACCGAGCTAATGCTCTTAGCCATGTTATCCACCTCCCATTGGATAACATGGCTAAGAACTGCTCAGGGCAGGTGTTACTTTTTGGAGATATTCGCGCTTAGCGCGAATATCTCCAAAAGGAGATAGATATCTTGCATGTTGTAATGCAAGTTATTGTGGTATATGGAACTCATACCATAATCTCTCAGGAAAGCAGAAACTGATCCTTTTGGGACCGCCTAAAAAGGCCTAGGGGGTGAGGAGTACTCTACTTTGCCCCCTTTTCACGTTCCGAACTATTTTATTTTACTCTCTTCTGTAATTACACAAAATAGCAGCGATAAGATGCATCGGAGACACAGTGAGAGAAAGGAGGCCGGAGATGAAGAAGAGATGTCAAATACACATTGGAGATAATATAGTGGCAGAAGGGAAGTAAATATGAGTAAACTTACCATGTAACATAAAAATGTTGCACTCTATACTATAAGTCTCATTTTATACTACAATCACTTCGCTACAACCTCATAAATTAAAAATAAAAATGAATAATGTCTCAAACAATTTTTGATTTCTAAATATAAATTTATTCTTCAGAATTTTCTAAATTTGAAAGAACTAGTAACATGTCCTCATCAGCAATGTCCTCATGAAAAGTCTGCAATGATGATTCTTGTAACTCTATGGTCTCCAAACATTCGATAAATTCGCCATCAAGAGATTGATCAAAAAAATCATTCAAGTCATCTCCTCCTTGTGACAATATTTCATTATTGGTGCTGTCAATTTCAATCAATGTAGTGGAATCATTCAAGTCATCTCCTCGTGACAATATTTCATTATTGGTGCTCTCAATTTCAATCAATGTAGTGGAATCATTCAAGTCATCTCCTCCTTGTGACAATATTTCATTATTGGTGCTGTCCATTTCAATCAATCTAATGGAATCATACAAGTCATCTCCTCCTTGTGACAATATTTCATTATTGGTGCTCTCAATTTCAATCAATGTAGTGGAATCATTCAAGTCATCTCCTTGTGCCAATATTTCATTATTGGTGCTGTCCATTTCAATCAATCTAATGGAATCATACAAGTCATCTCCTCCTTGTGACAATATTTCATTATTGTTGCTCTCAATTTCAATCAATGTAGTGGACAATTCAAAAGAAATTGCCACGGTCTCTTCATTGTGAGCCATTTTATTTTGAAATTGCTTGCTGTAAATTGCAGAAAAAAATAATCACTTTCATTTATCGTTTTTAGTAATACATAATATAAAACTAACTTTATCAAGTATTTAGTATAACAGAAGGACTGCAAATAAATAACAGAAAACATTTTTCAAATTATCTTCAAGTGTACAACATAGTTCCCCTTACAAATTAACAACTCACCTTTTTAAAAGTAGGAGAAGTGTTAGTACTGTGTAAATCAAACACCAGAAATTCACCACCAAAAATTCCTCACAAATGTACCTCAGACAGTAGTATCACAAAATGGCTGTGGTTTCCTCTCATTTGAAATATATACATAACCAATTAACTTTCATCACACACAAATACAAAACCAAACTAACATTTTAATTGGTTCTAAATTTCAACACTTTCAAATGTGTTTTCCCCATGCAATTTTCCATAGGACATTTACATACGTCTACAGCCTGAATGGCTGAACGGAATTACACCAAACTTGGCAAAATGGTACATCAAACCTAAGAGGTCAGGAAGGATCTACTATGCCCCCTTATGGTCATTTCCCCCTTCGCTTTGGCCTCCTCTTGTCTCTCAATCCTACCGAGAGACAAGATGGCGGCCGCTACGGACTGTTTGGAATGTTGACAGACGCCGGAGAACCAATCAGCTTCGCAAAGCTCCGTAACGCGAAAAGTACGCGAAGCGGAGCGCTGTTACAGATATATATCTTTTTTTGAACGTTAATTTCTCAAAATCCACTGGAGCACATATATTGAGACCTAGCAAAGGCACATCGGGCTACCAGTCCCTAATATTTTGCCAAGTTTCGTGCAAATCCATTCAGCCGTTCGATTATTATTATTTTTTTTTTTTTTGCCCCGCGGGGCCCTTTTAAAACCTCCACATCAAACGTAGGGGGTCAGCGAGGATCTACTATTCCCCCTTATGGTCATTTGCCCCTTCGCTTTGGCCTCCTCTTGTCTCTCGATCCTACCGAGAGACAAGATGGCGGCCGCTACGGACTGTTTGGAATGTTGACAGACGCCGGAGAACCAATCAGCTTCACTTCACAAAGCTCCGTTGCGCGAAAAGTACGCGTCCTGGAGCGCTGCCCGGTCTGCTGTTACAGATATATATCTTTTTTTAAACGTTAATTTCTCAAAATCCACTGTAGCACATATATTGAGACCTACAAAAGGCACATCGGGCTACCAGTCCCTACAATTTTGCCAAGTTTCGTGCAAATCCATTCAGCCGTTCGGGCTAAAAGTGAGGCCAACCGCCCTATGGAAAACTCAATGTTAAAAACACGTTTTGGGACCCCCCTTTTTTCTCAGCCCCCCCTTGACGAACCCCCCCCAAATTTTCAAGGGCTGCTCAGAAACAAAATGTGCCATTTTCCTGAAAATTTCAGCCAATTCCGTCCACAAACGCCAAAGTTATTGGACATAGAATTTTCAAAAAACCCATAGAGAAAAAATCCTAACTATATATACCTACTGGCGACCGCCAGTAGGTAATATATATACATATATATATATATATATATAGTTTCTCATGCCAAATAAACATGCTGAAAACTAAATTGCGCCACTGCTCTGGTTTTTCTTTCCCGGATCTGTAGAAGTGTGAACCAGGAGTGGTTTGTGTAAATATATATAAATATGTTCTTCGTCTTGGGTGGAGTGCATTGACATTTTTTCCCCCGCTGACATTTGGACCTGTACATATGGGGTTAAAGCGGTCTGGGGACCCGAGGAGGCACATTGTTTTTACCTTAAGCAGGGGATACAGAATTCATCTTGGGCTACTCCTGCCACCCGCCCGACCACTGGGTTGATATTCCACGCCAGCACCCACCTGGGATCTCGATGTTGCATCCTGGGAGTTGCAGTCAAGGACTACGCCAAGAACTGCAACAGGTGGGCTGATTACATTATGGGCGGAGCTTGGGTCACACGGCCATTATAGGCAGCAGGAACTTGGTAGCGCCTCGATGAAACACCTCCTGGATTCTTATGGCGCTGAGGAAGGCATTGTTATGCCGAAATGCATTCGCCGAATTTTGTGAAAATAAATGACCCCCTTGATGTCCCCTACTGAGGCTCCTGCGCTTTTCTCACGAAGGTGTTGTTTGGACATTTACTGCGTGTTGCCAGACACGCATTGGGAAGCCCCCGTTTTTCAAGTTGGCCTGGACCCTTCTGGCGCTGCTTCGGCGTTTTGTGTACTATGGACTGGTATGGTCTGGGCCCGCCTCGCTGTGCAGGAAAAGACAACGCGGTTGCGAAGACACTGTTCTTCGTCTTGGGTGGAGTGCATTGACATTTTTTCCCCCGCTGACATTTGGACCTGTACATATGGGGTTAAAGCGGTCTGGGGACCCGAGGAGGCACATTGTTTTTACCTTAAGCAGGGGATACAGAATTCATCTTGGGCTACTCCTGCCACCCGCCCGACCACTGGGTTGATATTCCACGCCAGCACCCACCTGGGATCTCGATGTTGCATCCTGGGAGTTGCAGTCAAGGACTACGCCAAGAACTGCAACAGGTGGGCTGATTACATTATGGGCGGAGCTTGGGTCACACGGCCATTATAGGCAGCAGGAACTTGGTAGCGCCTCGATGAAACACCTCCTGGATTCTTATGGCGCTGAGGAAGGCATTGTTATGCCGAAATGCATTCGCCGAATTTTGTGAAAATAAATGACCCCCTTGATGTCCCCTACTGAGGCTCCTGCGCTTTTCTCACGAAGGTGTTGTTTGGACATTTACTGCGTGTTGCCAGACACGCATTGGGAAGCCCCCGTTTTTCAAGTTGGCCTGGACCCTTCTGGCGCTGCTTCGGCGTTTTGTGTACTATGGACTGGTATGGTCTGGGCCCGCCTCGCTGTGCAGGAAAAGACAACGCGGTTGCGAAGACACTGTTCTTCGTCTTGGGTGGAGTGCATTGACATTTTTTCCCCCGCTGACATTTGGACCTGTACATATGGGGTTAAAGCGGTCTGGGGACCCGAGGAGGCACATTGTTTTTACCTTAAGCAGGGGATACAGAATTCATCTTGGGCTACTCCTGCCACCCGCCCGACCACTGGGTTGATATTCCACGCCAGCACCCACCTGGGATCTCGATGTTGCATCCTGGGAGTTGCAGTCAAGGACTACGCCAAGAACTGCAACAGGTGGGCTGATTACATTATGGGCGGAGCTTGGGTCACACGGCCATTATAGGCAGCAGGAACTTGGTAGCGCCTCGATGAAACACCTCCTGGATTCTTATGGCGCTGAGGAAGGCATTGTTATGCCGAAATGCATTCGCCGAATTTTGTGAAAATAAATGACCCCCTTGATGTCCCCTACTGAGGCTCCTGCGCTTTTCTCACGAAGGTGTTGTTTGGACATTTACTGCGTGTTGCCAGACACGCATTGGGAAGCCCCCGTTTTTCAAGTTGGCCTGGACCCTTCTGGCGCTGCTTCGGCGTTTTGTGTACTATGGACTGGTATGGTCTGGGCCCGCCTCGCTGTGCAGGAAAAGACAACGCGGTTGCGAAGACACTGTTCTTCGTCTTGGGTGGAGTGCATTGACATTTTTTCCCCCGCTGACATTTGGACCTGTACATATGGGGTTAAAGCGGTCTGGGGACCCGAGGAGGCACATTGTTTTTACCTTAAGCAGGGGATACAGAATTCATCTTGGGCTACTCCTGCCACCCGCCCGACCACTGGGTTGATATTCCACGCCAGCACCCACCTGGGATCTCGATGTTGCATCCTGGGAGTTGCAGTCAAGGACTACGCCAAGAACTGCAACAGGTGGGCTGATTACATTATGGGCGGAGCTTGGGTCACACGGCCATTATAGGCAGCAGGAACTTGGTAGCGCCTCGATGAAACACCTCCTGGATTCTTATGGCGCTGAGGAAGGCACTGTTATGCCGAAATGCATTCGCCGAATTTTGTGAAAATAAATGACCCCCTTGATGTCCCCTACTGAGGCTCCTGCGCTTTTCTCACGAAGGTGTTGTTTGGACATTTACTGCGTGTTGCCAGACACGCATTGGGAAGCCCCCGTTTTTCAAGTTGGCCTGGACCCTTCTGGCGCTGCTTCGGCATTTTGTGTACTATGGACTGGTATGGTCTGGGCCCGCCTCGCTGTGCAGGAAAAGACAACGCGGTTGCGAAGACACTGTTCTTCGTCTTGGGTGGAGTGCATTGACATTTTTTCCCCCGCTGACATTTGGACCTGTACATATGGGGTTAAAGCGGTCTGGGGACCCGAGGAGGCACATTGTTTTTACCTTAAGCAGGGGATACAGAATTCATCTTGGGCTACTCCTGCCACCCGCCCGACCACTGGGTTGATATTCCACGCCAGCACCCACCTGGGATCTCGATGTTGCATCCTGGGAGTTGCAGTCAAGGACTACGCCAAGAACTGCAACAGGTGGGCTGATTACATTATGGGCGGAGCTTGGGTCACACGGCCATTATAGGCAGCAGGAACTTGGTAGCGCCTCGATGAAACACCTCCTGGATTCTTATGGCGCTGAGGAAGGCATTGTTATGCCGAAATGCATTCGCCGAATTTTGTGAAAATAAATGACCCCCTTGATGTCCCCTACTGAGGCTCCTGCGCTTTTCTCACGAAGGTGTTGTTTGGACATTTACTGCGTGTTGCCAGACACGCATTGGGAAGCCCCCGTTTTTCAAGTTGGCCTGGACCCTTCTGGCGCTGCTTCGGCGTTTTGTGTACTATGGACTGGTATGGTCTGGGCCCGCCTCGCTGTGCAGGAAAAGACAACGCGGTTGCGAAGACACTGTTCTTCGTCTTGGGTGGAGTGCATTGACATTTTTTCCCCCGCTGACATTTGGACCTGTACATATGGGGTTAAAGCGGTCTGGGGACCCGAGGAGGCACATTGTTTTTACCTTAAGCAGGGGATACAGAATTCCTCTTGGGCTACTCCTGCCACCCGCCCGACCACTGGGTTGATATTCCACGCCAGCACCCACCTGGGATCTCGATGTTGCATCCTGGGAGTTGCAGTCAAGGACTACGCCAAGAACTGCAACAGGTGGGCTGATTACATTATGGGCGGAGCTTGGGTCACACGGCCATTATAGGCAGCAGGAACTTGGTAGCGCCTCGATGAAACACCTCCTGGATTCTTATGGCGCTGAGGAAGGCATTGTTATGCCGAAATGCATTCGCCGAATTTTGTGAAAATAAATGACCCCCTTGATGTCCCCTACTGAGGCTCCTGCGCTTTTCTCACGAAGGTGTTGTTTGGACATTTACTGCGTGTTGCCAGACACGCATTGGGAAGCCCCCGTTTTTCAAGTTGGCCTGGACCCTTCTGGCGCTGCTTCGGCGTTTTGTGTACTATGGACTGGTATGGTCTGGGCCCGCCTCGCTGTGCAGGAAAAGACAACGCGGTTGCGAAGACACTGTTCTTCGTCTTGGGTGGAGTGCATTGACATTTTTTCCCCCGCTGACATTTGGACCTGTACATATGGGGTTAAAGCGGTCTGGGGACCCGAGGAGGCACATTGTTTTTACCTTAAGCAGGAGATACAGAATTCATCTTGGGCTACTCCTGCCACCCGCCCGACCACTGGGTTGATATTCCACGCCAGCACCCACCTGGGATCTCGATGTTGCATCCTGGGAGTTGCAGTCAAGGACTACGCCAAGAACTGCAACAGGTGGGCTGATTACATTATGGGCGGAGCTTGGGTCACACGGCCATTATAGGCAGCAGGAACTTGGTAGCGCCTCGATGAAACACCTCCTGGATTCTTATGGCGCTGAGGAAGGCATTGTTATGCCGAAATGCATTCGCCGAATTTTGTGAAAATAAATGACCCCCTTGATGTCCCCTACTGAGGCTCCTGCGCTTTTCTCACGAAGGTGTTGTTTGGACATTTACTGCGTGTTGCCAGACACGCATTGGGAAGCCCCCGTTTTTCAAGTTGGCCTGGACCCTTCTGGCGCTGCTTCGGCGTTTTGTGTACTATGGACTGGTATGGTCTGGGCCCGCCTCGCTGTGCAGGAAAAGACAACGCGGTTGCGAAGACACTGTTCTTCGTCTTGGGTGGAGTGCATTGACATTTTTTCCCCCGCTGACATTTGGACCTGTACATATGGGGTTAAAGCGGTCTGGGGACCCGAGGAGGCACATTGTTTTTACCTTAAGCAGGGGATACAGAATTCATCTTGGGCTACTCCTGCCACCCGCCCGACCACTGGGTTGATATTCCACGCCAGCACCCACCTGGGATCTCGATGTTGCATCCTGGGAGTTGCAGTCAAGGACTACGCCAAGAACTGCAACAGGTGGGCTGATTACATTATGGGCGGAGCTTGGGTCACACGGCCATTATAGGCAGCAGGAACTTGGTAGCGCCTCGATGAAACACCTCCTGGATTCTTATGGCGCTGAGGAAGGCACTGTTATGCCGAAATGCATTCGCCGAATTTTGTGAAAATAAATGACCCCCTTGATGTCCCCTACTGAGGCTCCTGCGCTTTTCTCACGAAGGTGTTGTTTGGACATTTACTGCGTGTTGCCAGACACGCATTGGGAAGCCCCCGTTTTTCAAGTTGGCCTGGACCCTTCTGGCGCTGCTTCGGCGTTTTGTGTACTATGGACTGGTATGGTCTGGGCCCGCCTCGCTGTGCAGGAAAAGACAACGCGGTTGCGAAGACACTGTTCTTCGTCTTGGGTGGAGTGCATTGACATTTTTTCCCCCGCTGACATTTGGACCTGTACATATGGGGTTAAAGCGGTCTGGGGACCCGAGGAGGCACATTGTTTTTACCTTAAGCAGGGGATACAGAATTCATCTTGGGCTACTCCTGCCACCCGCCCGACCACTGGGTTGATATTCCACGCCAGCACCCACCTGGGATCTCGATGTTGCATCCTGGGAGTTGCAGTCAAGGACTACGCCAAGAACTGCAACAGGTGGGCTGATTACATTATGGGCGGAGCTTGGGTCACACGGCCATTATAGGCAGCAGGAACTTGGTAGCGCCTCGATGAAACACCTCCTGGATTCTTATGGCGCTGAGGAAGGCATTGTTATGCCGAAATGCATTCGCCGAATTTTGTGAAAATAAATGACCCCCTTGATGTCCCCTACTGAGGCTCCTGCGCTTTTCTCACGAAGGTGTTGTTTGGACATTTACTGCGTTTTGCCAGACACGCATTGGGAAGCCCCCGTTTTTCAAGTTGGCCTGGACCCTTCTGGCGCTGCTTCGGCGTTTTGTGTACTATGGACTGGTATGGTCTGGGCCCGCCTCGCTGTGCAGGAAAAGACAACGCGGTTGCGAAGACACTGTTCTTCGTCTTGGGTGGAGTGCATTGCCATTTTTTCCCCCGCTGACATTTGGACCTGTACATATGGGGTTAAAGCGGTCTGGGGACCCGAGGAGGCACATTGTTTTTACCTTAAGCAGGGGATACAGAATTCATCTTGGGCTACTCCTGCCACCCGCCCGACCACTGGGTTGATATTCCACGCCAGCACCCACCTGGGATCTCGATGTTGCATCCTGGGAGTTGCAGTCAAGGACTACGCCAAGAACTGCAACAGGTGGGCTGATTACATTATGGGCGGAGCTTGGGTCACACGGCCATTATAGGCAGCAGGAACTTGGTAGCGCCTCGATGAAACACCTCCTGGATTCTTATGGCGCTGAGGAAGGCATTGTTATGCCGAAATGCATTCGCCGAATTTTGTGAAAATAAATGACCCCCTTGATGTCCCCTACTGAGGCTCCTGCGCTTTTCTCACGAAGGTGTTGTTTGGATATATATATATATATATACATATATATTCCAAGGATAATCCGTCAAAGCGCAGATTTTCTCCAGGCTGCAAACACGGACGCGGATCAAAGATAAGTGCAAATAATTGTTTTATTAAGTTACGGTGCTCCCAGTCATCACATATATATATATATATATATATATATATATATATATATATATATGGAAGCTCCGTGGTCCTCCCCAGTCAAAAGGAAAACTCCAAGCACTCCGGGTACAGCAAACAAAGATTTTATTACGGCTTACAGCAGGCGAGAGATGACAGACGCGTTTCAAACACAAAGTCCTTCCTCAGTGTCAATGCAAAGCTGCGCGCGGCTTGTATTCATACACGCCCTCACAGAAAGTGAAGGCGGACTCATGGTATTGGTATAGGTGTTAATTCATTAACATTACAGGGATAACGTGGCGGCCATTGCACAGTCTATAAAACGTCATAATACCGTTTTCAAAAGAAAGATGTATGTATGTGCAACAAGGTTCATTACCCGCTTTTGCCTGAACAATTAAATGTACAAAAAATAAGGCATAAAAATAAACGCCTAATTATGCCGAGGATCGGCTTGTAACTGGCTTATCCCCCAATTTCATTGTAAACACCAACAAGTACCAAAAGATAGCAAAAAATTCACCGTAGATTTCGGACCAATCATGGCATGACTTGCACCAGGGATAAAAATTAAATCTCGCCGTGTATCGGCACTTCTCCGGTATTATAATACATATTAGATTACCGGAGACAATTCATAATATCAAGCTAATGCATGTCTTACCCTAAATTTAGAAAAGATGAGTGTATAAGAGAGAAATATATTTACATATGGAAACATAAATTGCAAAGATTGCATCAAAAGTTCAAAAATTCCTTCAGCTTTTGTGAAATATATACCACAGGGATTGTTTACAATAGACATATTTACAGGATGTTTGAACTTATACGAGAGACCCATCATGGATCGAAAATCAGAAAACCAGAATCAAAATCAGAAATCACATTATATGAACAGATCATTATCGATCATAAACTGAACCAGAATATAGAACCAAATAATAGTTTTCAGTATATAGTTCCGAGGTATAATACATACAATGTACAACATTGCTATCGTTTGGTCATAACTAGGTGGAAGGGGGCGATTGGAGAATTAACTCATGTAGTTTTTAATAACATGCGTAAGAATACTCATTTATCATTATTCTCCTTGTTTCTTTTGATTAGATGTTATTCTACCCTCTCTATATCCCACTTTTGCTAGCGACCTAGATGTACTGTAAATTCCTCCCCGATATTTAGCCCAAAGGGGCTCTTGGTCTGCAGATCTATAATAAATCTGGACTCTAATCTGCGGAGACTCAAGAGTCTATCTCCTCCTCGAGGATGCAAGGGTACATGGTCGATACCAAAATACCTTAGCAATTCTCTATCACTACCATGGACTTTCGCAAAGTGACGAGCAACAGGATAAGCTGCATCCTTGTTAGTTATTGCTCTCTGATGTTCAAGTATTCGGAGTTTGACGTTGTTTATTGTGCTGCCAATATATTGAAGTCCGCATGGGCAGACCAGACAATATACAACGTAAGGAGTTGTACAGGTAATGAATTTATTGATTGGCCTTGGTTGACTCAAACCAGGAACATTGTATTTCAATGTCCTTCTGCTATTTTCGCAGGCACGGCACTTTCCGCATGGATAGAAGCCCTTCATATCTCTCAGTTTCCCACTCGATTTTTGCTCAATCGGTTTAAGGTGGCTTTGTACCAGATTGTCCCTAAGGGATTTCGATTTCCTAAATGTGAGGAGAGGTTTGTCGGGGATATCGTTTCCTATCACGGGGTCTGTGCGTAATATGTGCCAACTTTTGGTGAGTATTTTCCTCAACTGATTGGCCTCAGCAGAATAGGTTGTGACCATTCGAAATTTACCTGTAATCTCTGAATCTTTCTTAGTCTCCATGGTTTGGACTAGAAGTTGTTTTCTGGGGATTCTCAGTACCTTATTATAGGTGTCATTCAGCAGTGTTTCATCATATCCTCTGTTCAGAAATCTAGCAATGCATCCCCTTGCTGCGATGACGAAATCTCTCTCTAGAGAGCAATTCCGTCGTAATCTTAACAGTTCGCCGTAGGGGATACTGCGAATAAGACTGGGAGGGTGACTACTGCCGGCATGTAAAATACTATTCCCGGCAGTGGGTTTTCTATATAGGGCTGTTTCTAACCTCCCTTGATTGACAAAAACCCTTAGGTCAAGGTAGTGTACCTCAGTCCTACTTATGTCAGAGGTAAACCTCAGATGTAACTGGTTCAAATTGATGTCCTCGATAAATTCCTCTGCCTGTGTGGAGGAGCCTCTCCGCACTAGGAAGAGGTCGTCGATGTATCGACGCCAGACCACAATATATTTGGCCCATTTTCGATTTTGCCCCGATAGGGCCACCTGCTCCTCCCACCAGCCAACGAAGAGATTTGCGTAGCTGGGGGCGAAGCAGGTTCCCATCGCGGTACCACTGGTTTGCCGGTATAGATCATCCTGAAAAAGAAAAATGTTATTTCTTAAACAGAAGTTCAGACATTCTAATAACATTTTGCCATGCTCCAGATATTTTGCTGGTCTTTTTTCAAGGAAATATCTAACAGCCTCCACCCCATGTTCGTGTTGTATACTGGTGTACAGGCTGGCAATATCCATGGTTATTAATAAGTACTCAGGGTCCCATGTGATCTGTTCGATCTGTCCGATAAAGTCTTTGGTATCCTTGACATATGATTTAAGATCAACTACGAAATCTGAAAGAAAAGAATCAATGTATATAGACAGATTCTCTGTAAGGCTTCCCTTGGAGGACACAATCGGACGTCCAGGTGGACACAATAGATCTTTGTGTACCTTGGGCAATTGGTAAAAAGTGGGCGTTGTTGGTTCCGGGTTTCTGAGAAATAGAAATTCATTCATGTCTATCATCTGTTTATTGCGCCATTTGGTCAGGAGATCATGATAGAGTTTGATACTAGTGATGTAGGTCTCTTTATCAATTGGCTCATAATTGAGTCGATCTTGTAACTGTCTTAAGGATTCCTGACAGTATTGATTGCGTGATAACAAGACGACATTGCCTCCCTTGTCGGAGGGCTTCACAATAATCTCTTTGTTGGTACTCAGATTCTCCAGAGCCGTATTTTGCCCTATCGTGAGGTTACTCCTATATTTCAATCTCTTGGAATTGGATAACCTATGTTGCATCAGATCTTTTGTCACTGCTTCTGTGAAGGTGTCTATGGCATCATATGCCATTTGAGGGTTAAACTGGGATGGTGCTTTGAACGCCGTGATGGGTGATTGTTGTTCAATGTAGTGTGCCCCTTGTGTTTCTGGGCTATCATTTGCATCATCAAACAGTTGCTCCTCCCTTAGATCCTCCAAGGTTCGTGCCGTGTGTAGGTCCCTTATGGACAGAACATCCGTTGCAGTGATTGTCGTTTTCTTTTTTGTTTTCTTTGTCTCTCCAAGTTGGGGTTTCATTTTGTGAAATTTGTGTAGTTTTAGCTTGCGGGTTAGTTTGAAAAGGTCAATTCGGGTTTGGGTATACTCTAGTCCTTTGTGAGGGCAAAAGCTGAGCCCCAATTGTAAGGTTTCCTCTTCTTCTTTTGTTAACACCTTGTCCGTTAGGTTGATAATGGTAGGGCTGATGTCTACCACCTCTTCCCCTTCTTTTTGCGGGCCACTTGGGATGGTTGGGATGTTGCTTTGCCCCTTCCTCGTCCTCTGCCAGCCGCCTCGTCTTGTTCTCCGTCGTTTTCTGGTGGCTTGAGTTTGCCCCCTCTCAGCCACGTGCGACGGATAAGGTCGAATTCCCGTTGAAAAGGGGTCTTGTCGCCTGCATTACTCGACCCTGGTCTCTCATCCTCGGTTTCCTCCTCGGTAGCTGATGATTCAGATGTTGGGGGCTGTTCAACCGGTCCAGTATTCTTCATTTTGTCAGCAGCCTTGCGTGGACCATCACATTTTTTGGAGAAGGTAAGGATTCTACCTTGAGCGTAATATATATGTATATATATATATACAAAAAACGGAGTGCCGCCGAGCACTAAGTTCGCATAAATAACACAGGGTACCAGGTTCGTTAAGCCAAAAGAGCGAGGTTTATTGCAGTCATAAACCTTGAGACGCGTTTCGCGCTCCACAGATATATCAAACTCCGATTCCTGTCACTTGGAGTGAAGCAGTGATCACCTTAATTCTCAAGCCAGATAAGGATTCAAAAAAATGTGAATCCTACAGACCTCTCTCACTCCTAAATGCAGATTATAAAATATACTCACAGGTTCTGACTAGACGACTAGATAAGATTTCAGGAGATATAATAGGTATAAAGCAAAAAGGTTTCAAGAAGGGAAGGCAGCTCTCAGACTTGACACAAGATCTAGTGTGTGCGATAGATGCAGCTTCGGTAATGGGGATTCCCTTAACGGTTATTATGGTCGATGCTGCTAAGGCATTTTACAGAGTGAGTTGGCCCTACTTATACGGGGTGCTAGAACAAAACGCTCTTGGAGGTAACTTCCTTCAGGCTATCCAAGGCATATATTCTTCCCCTACAGCAAAATTATTGATTAATGGTCATTTAACTCCTAACTTTCGGATAAACAAACCACTCTTGCTGTCACTATTTAATTTGTATTTTGAACCTTTGGCAAGGAAAATAAGAGCAGATCAAATAATCCTTTTCATTTCAATAAGGGGAGTAGTATATAAAAGAAGCTCTCTACGCGGATGAACTGGTAGTTTATACAGCTAACTTGGGAACAGCCTTGCCAGTAGTTATGGAGTTAGCGGGAGGCTTTGGGCGAATCTCGGGCTACCTAATCAATGAAGACAAGACCGAGACTATGTCATGGAACAATCCCATCCCCATGCACCTTAAACATCTAGATAAGACTGAGTTTAGATATTTAGGGGTAGGAGTAACAAAAAATCTGGAGCACATGGCATTGGTAAACTATACTTGACTTATGCAAGAAACCAGAAAGCTTTGCAAAGCTGGGATCTCCTTCCACTCTCTATTTTAGGAAGAGCTAATTTAGTAAAAATGACAATCTTCCCTAAATTTACATTTATATTTAACATTCTCCCTTTGCTCTTTAGGCCTGCCTGGTTTACAAATCTTCATGGGCAACTTAGCAGTTTTATATGGAAGAGCAAAAGTGTGAGAATTTCCCGGAAAAAACGTAGGAAGAAAAAACTGGAGGGAGGCATAGCACTTCCAGATTTCCAACTGTATTATTGGGCTTTCTTTTTAAAAAACACCAGGCGATTACTGATGACCCCCCAGGATATTCCAATGAGATATAGGGCTCTCATAAGCATCCTAGGAGAAAAAAGCAAAGAATTTCTGTTTAAATTTGCCCATGCAAAATTCTTTAAAAAAATTAAGACACTAATTGCAGCCTGTAAAATCTGGATCCAGGTCAAAAAGACTCTAGGGATTCCTTACTATAGCTCTATGGCTCCAATTTGGAAATCCCCAGGAACCCCACCATGTATGATGGATAGTCTAGCTTCGCCTTTGGTAAACACAGGTTTGTTAACATGGGGCCAACTTATGGAGGAAGGCACGATATTAACATGGACTGAACTAAGCCAGAGGACGGATTTAAAGTTATCCAGATTTAAGTATTACCAGTTGGTTAGTTGGTCCTGAACCCAGTCAAACCTTGGGGCAGACTTGGAGGCAGAGAAGGACTTATTTAAAACACAAAATTATAAGAAGGAGGTCTCCAAGTGGTATTGGGTATTAGTTCAAGGAGATGATGATGTGATCTTAGCTGAAGAAATCTGGAAGCTGGACATGCCGGACTGCGATATCCAAAATTTATGGCAAGTATCTGCTGCTTCATTATGGGCCGCATTAACTTCTGCTTCAGTTAGGAGGAATTACTTGTTCACCCTATACAGAGCCTACTGGTCTCCCAAGAAACTCACTAAGGTGGGAGGTACTAGAAGAAGCTGTTGTCCGAAATGCCAATTGGAAAATGCAGACGACATACACCTTTTTTGGCAGTGTCCAGCCATCCAGCTCTTCTGGCTAGAAGTGGGTAAAGCATTTTTAAAAATCCTGGATTGAAAATTTGAGGTAAGCCTTCCCTTGGTTATATTTGGAGTACATAAAAATAGCAGGAGGGAAAACATTAGGGGCCCGATGTAGGTAATCCCAGATTACCGATTCTTAAATACCGAATCATACCGATTCGGTATTTAAGAACTGGCAATCGGGATTTAGGTAATTTTACCGATTTCATTACAGAATCGGTAACATTCGGTAATTACCGAATCGGCATTTACCGATTCGGTAATTGCCATTCATTCCTATGGGCCTGTAGGCCCATAGGAATGAATATCAATTACCGAATCGGTAAATACCGATTCGGTAATTGGGGGAAACATTGAAGGGTGGCAGGGTGTCACTTTGACACCCTTTTGCACCCCTCAATTGTGCATGGGTGCACATGTTGCAGACATACATGCCCTTAGCTAGAAAATTAAGCAATCTAAGGGAGTGTAATCTGAACTTCTATGTACCTTTTGGAGGCTTTTTGCTTCCCACTAAAGAAACCCTGACGAGTAGTCTCATCTGCACTTGGATAATTGTGCAGCTAGGACCCTGCTGGTCAACTCCCCCTACCCTGTTTGGAGGCTGTGACTGAATTCTGTATCAAGTATACAGAGTTTGACATGTCGCCCTTTCAGATGGTCATGAGAACAAGAGTGGGGTCTTGAAATGTGGCATTCTTGAAGAAGGCAAATGATGCCAAAACGTGCGTTGAAGACATTGCATCTAAGCCACAACACTGTGTGAAAATATAGTTTTTGCCACCACACTTGAATTTATAGAGGAAGTAACAGATTAAGAAAAATTGCGAAATTTTTTAATATTGAATGAATTTATGAAAATGCTCAAGATCAATTTTGATATAGTTCTAAGACAATGTTTTAGTATGTGTATAGATGTATGAAAAGTGTTTTGGGTGTATGAAGGGATGTAGTATGAAGGTGTATTGAATTAGGAACTTTTTAATTGATTATGTACGTTTCTCATGTAGACCTGTATTGAGAATACTTAGGACAAATGCCTATGTTTATGAAACCTAGCGATAGACATTGAGAAATAATTGATCAAATGATAGAATTATTTATTGAAAATAAAAATGAAATGATAACTATATTAAAAAAAAGACCCCATTGGGTCATACATTTATGATGTGTGGATATGAGGCATATGAGTTTTTATGGAAAGATAAGGATTATGCTTCTAATGATAGCTTTGCCCTGCCCAAGGAACCTTACAGTGAAGCAGGTGGTCCTGTTCTTAATATAGATCTCTTATGTTATGCAGGATGGAAGCAAAATAGAGTGTAAAATTCAGATCGGTTGACAGAGGTATCAATCATGATCGAGAACTACATTAAGTTCTTATGGGTTAGTCCCATTATGCTATGCCTCTGTAACTCCAATTTGTATACGAGTCTCTCAATATTTTAGGACTAGTAGTTCACTCCCTATCACTTGATATTATTCAATCTTTCTTCAATCTTGTTGGACATTTCAACTGTTGTGTACTTATTGGTTTTCTACAATATACAGCAACAACTTATTCTTGTTATCATCAATCGACTGAATTATCATGCCACACCTTTTTAGCCTATACACGTGGAGTATTTCTGTGTTCACCCCCCACTTTTCCTTCCCAAAAACCAATAAGACTTGACCCTCTACTAGTTTCAAGGTCCTGTTTCCTGTATTTCACAATCATGTACATTTGCTCTACTCGCAAGTAAGGTTCTCATTACCAGAATCATGCTTCAATCATACTCCATGGAGTAACAATACAGTTTCTGTCAACATTCTTGGTCTTTATTGTCTCTTCTCCCAAGTTTTTTTTAACTGTCTTGATTCTATAGACGACCACCCTTATATTCTCTGAGCTTCTCTTTTTTGTAAATATTTTTTCACAGTCTGGTTCCTTTTATACTTTTGGTATCCCTTATCTCACAACATCAACAGGATTACACTTACTATTACCATAAAGCCAGCTAGTCTCACACACATATTGTTGCTGTTAACAGATATATCCTTATCTCTTCTTTACTCACTTTGTCTCATTCCCTTTTTACTGCCCTTCTACTTTAGTTTTTTCACTTTTTATTACAAAGATTCAAATCATATTAACCCCATTATGTAATTTAGCCATAAATTGATACAATACTTGTGGATTGTTTAACTTTGAATACAGCTTCAAGACTCTCCAAATTCTGTCACACTGAGGTCAGACCCTTCCAATATGGTGCCTGGCCAAGTCTACCCATAAAACTTCATTTACTCCTCCATCCTGCACTTCCTGTTCAGCACATTATATTGTTGTTTTCCCCACTGCTTCTGGAACCGACCCTCCCAATCGCAGCTGAAGAAGTCAGTACCTGTCTGTTTCTTTCTTTTCCTCTAACATGGTTGCTTCCTCCATCCAGTTATTTCTCAATTTCATGCCTGAAGTAGCTAATCACTCAATTCTTTAACCTTCTCACTTTCCTCTAGTTTACTCTGTTTTTACTAATTTCACAAACAGCATTTCCTACTTTTAGGGACTCTGGCTAAGCAACAACTTAGGATATCTGCTAAATATGATTAAGCTAGTTTTTTCAATGAACGAACTACGTTCTATGGACTATTACTAGCAGTGTATCATTTTTAACGCTATTTCCAAATTTCCCATGTTACTGTGCAACTAAAGTGATTATAATCCCCAGATAAATGTCCCTGTCATAGGCTTCTTTGTTTCTAACCCCTTCTCGCGTACCACTATTTCAGATGTACCCTTTAAAATTCTTTTATACCAGGCTTACCAGACCTGCTCCATTTTCGGCTTATAACAGACTGAATTGCTGAGAACTAACTTTCTACAGCACAACGCCTATGACAGCGCCAACTAAAATTAGTTAGTGTTTGCCTAACTACAATAAACGAAGGTGGTTTATCTTACCTTTTTCTGACTTTTCACTCCTACATGTCTACCTGTATAGACCCCTAACACATTCTATGGCTGGTACAGACATCCCTTCCACTCCTTTATCCCAGAGAAGTAAGCATTCTTTATCTAAAAGCATCATTTTTGCCTTATATCTTTTAGTTGAGGTTTCTAATCATCCACAACTTTTCAGGCTACTTCATAATTAAGTGATTAAATCCACACATAGACCATGATAGGAGAGGTACACATCGGATCCTTTCAAAATATATCCCACTTTCTTGGCACGTGACTGTCTCTACATCACAACTATTTGTCTACTGTATTATTTCCTTTGAGGTCTGGAATTTGCTTTCAGGCCCTTTCACTCTGAATTTATTTTTCACAACATCGTTTTTGATATGTCACTTTAGGGTAACACAATCTGATATCCGATACACTTTTACCATAGAATATGGTGTGTAGGACTCCAGCATCCCCTTGGCACATTGTACTGCTGTGAGGAGCATCACTCAACAGAAAGGGTGGAGAGTACAGAGAGCGAATATAAATTTCCTCTCTACATTGATTGTATAAAAGTGGAAGCTGCTGACCCATTTTTTGTTCCAGTTCCAAGTTCTCTTTGACAAAGGAAGGGAGTGCTCCTCAGAGTACAGTTAGCGGAAACAGCTGATCCTGGATCTGAGGGTCTGTCCACCAAGAGAAAGTGGAGTGAGAGTGATCTGTGTTACTCCTAGGACCGGAGTGAAGGCAGTGTTACCCAAGTAGCCTGTACCTTGACACTGCCCTAAGGTGTGCCCAAGCGCACAAGTTGCTGTAACGCTGTAGTTGTTCCTGAGCATGCTGCACTGAGTCACCACCCATAAGTGTAACCACAGTTACTGAACCACTGTATTTGTGAAGCAGACAGCACAGTGGCACTGCCATGAAGAGTACCCAAGTGGACTGTGCCACTGTGAACTTAAACAGTGTGCCAAGTGGCACAGGCCACGGCAAGTCTTGAAGTTGTGGTGGAAGAGGACTGCACCGCTATAATGACTTTCTGGACAATGCAGATTGAGCCACTGTCACATCACTATGAGCCAAAGAAGTGCCTGTTGCCTCAATTTGACCTTTGACCCAGCAACTCACCCTACATCTAGAAGCGGGCCTGGGACCAGGCAGAGAAAATCTACAATGCAGGGCCGGCCTGCCAAAACAGACTGTGGGTGGAGGCCTCCACCACTGCTTCGCATGACTGGAGCAGAGTACTGAAGCACTCTCAGCCAGCGCATCTCCTCCCAGCGGAGGGAGGGGGAAGCAGTCATGTGCTACGGGCCCCAGCTGTGACTGGACCTTCCGAAGAGCTTTCATTGGTGAGATATGAACATTGAAACTGAAATGGTTATCTGAGCGCACAAACTCTAAAAGAAGTGGGTAACACTGAACCTGGGCTTGCAATCCAGCATATTAGACCCAACCCTGAGTTTAGGAAAAAGAGGCAAGGAGGAAGGAGGGAACCCTGATCCCTTGGAAAGTGTCCCAGCACCAATCGGTTTTGTGGGTGTATATTTTAGTGTGTAGTATTTAATTTTTTGAGCCTACAAAAGGACTATCTTCCTATAAAAAGTAAGCACTGGTCTGGACAATAAACTACTGTATTGATGGCTTCTGGTTAAGTTCTGTGCTTGAAGCGCCCTAACAGTGTCTCCCTGAGAAGTCTATGACTGCTTACCATCGCTACCACTGAGAGTCAGGTGCTGCAGAGGTTGTACATAGCCCAGTTTGTAGAGTCATAGTAAAACTGACCCCGGTACAGCAGAAGCAAACAAACCCAGAACCCATTTCTGATGCTCAATAGCCCCTGCTTGCTTTGTAACCCCCTCAGAACGGTATCTAACAATGCACATTCTCCCAATGTTTGTAAGGCTACAGTTAAAATAGTAAATCTGACCCCCCTGCCCATTGTTTGCACTTTCCAAAATGTTTGTTAGATTGGCTTTTGACCAGCAAATCTGGCAGCCCCGTCCGCAACCCCCACCCAAATGTATTTTCTTTCCTCAAGGTTTGATATAGTAAATCTGACACTTTCAATCCCCTTCTCCCAAATTTATGGAGTTTCCTCAATGTTTGTTAGACTGGAGTTAGAATATTAAATGTGATCCCTCAATTGTATGCACTATCCCCACTGTATGTTGGACTTGAACTTGAACAGCATATGTGACCCGATAAATATATTCACTTTCCAGATGTTTGTTATTTTGTTATATTAGAGACAGAGTAGGAAATTAGATCCACTATCCCTATATGCACACTATCTTGTTACCTGGTTCTGTAAATGAAATTGGACTTGATCAGCCTGAACGAAGTATAAACTAGATGGCTGACACCGTCAGTCTCCGCCAGGAAGGCTGGATACAATCTTAGGGCCCGATTAGGATTGCGGTGAATCCGCATCCTCCGGGCCGGCGAAAGCCACTGCCGGCCCGGAGGATGCAGATTCACCGCTGCGTTGACAGAAAAGACCCCCCGCCAGATTAGGATGGCAGGGGGGTCATCTGCGGACGGTGAGACCGTCCGCCGCTTTTCCGCCGCAAGACCGCGGCGGAAAAGCTCTAATATGGTGGCGGTGTCTATCAGACACTGCCAGCCATATTAGGATTTGCATTGGGATATTCATACGGGATAAGGCATACGGTCTTTTCTTTGGTGGCCCGTTGCGGGCCCCCAGGGTGAAGGGGGATGTGGGGGTGCACATGGGGGGTACCTATGGTACCCCCCTGTATTTGCATGCACAAAGCAGCAGGCACAGCGCGGTGCCTGTCGATTTGTGCATGCAAATGCACTGCATGCAGTTTTAACATTGCGGCGGGCGCTGCTTCAAGCAGCACCCGCCGCAATGTTAAAAATACAGGATGTGACCGCCAGGGTGGGGATCACATCCTAATTCGCACGGAGGGACCCCCGCCTACCCTGCAGACGGTCCCTCCACCTCTGGGGTGGCAGACTGACGCAGGTCCGTCCGCCATCCTAATAGGGCCCCTAATCTGTGCTTCCATGGGTGAAAACAGTCCTAGGTTGCTTGTGGTCCAGTTCAGGGAGGACCTGACCTGGCAGTTTGGGCTGGACTGTTCCTATTTGAGCAGGGTCAAGACTGATTTGCATAATGGTTGCATCCAAACTGAGTTGGTATGGTGGGTAAAATACCAATGGACTGTGATGCATGCAGCCTGCCTAATTACCAGTGACTGAGATCAATTATCGCATTCCACCCATCACCTTTTCTGTATGCCCTAGCAAAATGGCATTATGGAGTGTCAGGCAACTGGTTTCCTGTTAGAAGGTTCAATCTAGCATTCACCTCCTGTCATCTTTGATGGTGGCTTAGTGCGTTTTTCATTACAGAATTGGATGTGTGTGAAGGGCCAAAAGTAATTGTGTATCTGGTATCGTCAATTTCCATTCAGTAGCAGAATACCCAGAATACCCTTCGTGATCCAATCTGGTGGACAACAGTGGTAAGTATTTTCGGCTATATAACTGGGGAGCTACATTAGAATGTCTTGCAAGAGCAAGATACTCCATTAATGTGAAACAATGTGATAGAAAGGGGCAGCAAACTCTGTGTCCAAGATATAAAAACACAGGTCTATCTGGTCTGATATACTGAAGAACAAAGAAGATGGAGCCTCTGATGTGAGAAAGGGAAGGGGATTAGTGGAAATAAATGTAAAAGAAACAAGGCAGCTGAACTAGAATGTCAGTGACAGTAGGGCTTTACATGGGTAGAGGAGGTATATATAGGATGCGTGCTACAAAACATAGTGGATAGAGGGGTTTGAATGTAGTAAGAAAGGAGATGCGTGACTGCTGAAGCAGGGTTTAGATATTGAATGCTTTGGGCTAGTAAGTATAGTGTGCCAAAAAGTAAACTGAAGATAGCTTGAGAAAGAGGGAGGCACGGAATACTAATATATTAAAAATGTTGAATGGATAGCAGATACAGGGTCCACTATGAAATGTATGTATGACTTCAAGTAGGTCTTTTATAAAACAAATTAATAGATGCATGATCTGAGAATCAGAAAGTATGGGGCACAGGGTCTGGAACATAGAAAGGTGTGAAATATCGAGCCTTTGGTGTAGAAATGTAGCTGTGCAAGGCTTGAAAACTGAAGGCCAAAGGACGTAATGTAAGACATAGAAACTGACCCTTATACACAATATCTTAAAAAGCTAGCGATAGGTGCTTGCCTAAAGGATTTGGGCCCAGATGTATAAAATTTTTATTTTGAGTGTCTATAATAGCGAATTTTACCGATTCGCTATTATAGACTCGCAAAATGCAATGAATGTGGGTTTCTGCAAATATTTTGCGATTCCTAGGCATTCCTTAATTGCAACTCGCAAATTGTGAGTTGCAAATAAGTTATGGCTTACCATTAATTTCTATGGGTCTAGAGGCCCATAGGAATGAAGTGCACTTGCATGCGCAATTTGCGAGTACCCAATAGGTACTTGCAAATTGCGCAAGGGTGCCAAAAGGACACCCTGTTGCACCCCTGAAATATGCATGTGTGCACATGTAGCGCACATAGCGCACATACATGCCCTTAGGGCCGGGTCAGGTGGCTCAGTGGACTAATGCGTCCACTGCAGGGGCCTGTGTTCAACCTCATGGTCACAGGTTCGAATCCCGGCGGGTCCACTCAGCCTTTCATCCATCTGAGGTCGATGAAATTAGTACCATTGACTTGGGTAACAACAAACATCTGTTATTCAGCGCCAAGATACCCATAGTGGTGAACGTGCGCTTTACAAATACACATGTTATGTTATGTTATGTAAGGGCATGTACGTACGCTACATGGCACTTAGAATAATGCTAAAAAGTGCATTTTTCTAGGAATTTGCAAATTACCTCCAACTAGATTTTGGTGGTAATTTGCGATTCATTAATGCTAAATCGCAATTTGCGATGTCCACAAGAATTGCGTTTAGGGAATCTCATATTGCGATTCCCTAACTGCATTCGCAATTTAGGTAATCGCAAATAATTGCGATTACCCATATTGCGATTTGAAAATGTTTCATACATTGCTAAACGTCTTTTTGCGATTGCAAATGGGCCAATTCTGCGAATCGCCCCGTTTGCGATCGCAAAAAAGCGTTGATACATCTGGCCTTGGTATCTCAGGAGACAGTAAGGCTTCCAGGATATACAAAGGCTATGTAAAAGGGGCCAAGGTTGTCCAAAGTTAGAATATACAGGTTATAACATTAAAAATGCAGGCAAGATTGGGCCTGGCGCACATAAATATGGGTGTTGTAAATAGGTACATTACTTGGTTAAAATAAATGTGTCAGGAGTGGTAATTAAAAAAGAAGGCCATTTAGGAATTTGTTATAGCTAGAAGCAATGTATGCATTCTGTTAGGAAGAAAGGTGGGTACACAGATTTGTAGTAATGCCAGACTTGTAATGTACAAACCAGAAATACAGGGCTTGTGATTTATTTAGGCTGAGAGGCTATGGTCTGGGGCGCAGAATGGTCAAATGTGGAGTATGACGTATTTAAATGCTTGCAGGGGCTGGGATGGGTAATAAGGTACTGTATACAAAACATGGATTATAGGAAAATGAGCGATGTGTTGTTGATGCTAAAGAAAAGGAAGAGTGGCCCTGCAGCATGGAATGTTAGGATACAGAAAGCTTGGAACCGGACAAGAAAGATACTGCATCTGATAAAACAGGGGGTAGTAGACTAGACACAATATGATGAGCTTCGGTAATAGGCAGCCAATGAATACAGAAAAGGGATTCATATATTCTCTTCATTGACAGGCCTGCATTTCTCCCTTTTCTGTATTCATTGGCTGCCTATTACCCAAGGATAAAACCCCACTGAAAGAGATATAGCCCTCACCAGTGTAAACATATAAACACTGAAAAAACACCTGCACAATCACAAACTAAATGGAATTTGAAAGAAAGGAAAAGGAGAGTGAAGGAGTCATTTTATTTCTGCCTGTAGGGACCAATACAATGTAACTTTGCTACGCAAGCTAGAAGCAAGAAATACTGGGCTAACATTATTCTGCTTAAGTTTTGTTGTTGATGGATGTTATTAAAATATCCTTTCTTCTTCCTTTTGCTTTTTTCAGTTTTGAGGTCTTTGGTCTAAAGATGTAGGGTTCAGAAGCATGTTTTAGGTCTTGTTTAATTATTTTATAAAAGGTAGAGAATCAGGAAATATCAAAATTGTATTTGATATTTTTGCTGCTTTTGATTCTTTCACTGATAGGTAAAATGGCTGGTTTCATAAGAATCTTCCCCAATGTGTGCCATCACGTTTACCCAGAATGAGTAAAATCCTTGATACATCAGCCCCCAGTTTCTAGTGAGTCAGTATTGATCATAGGTGAAGTGCCAACACCTCAGGCTTTACCTCTTCGCCGTGGCAGACATTCCGCCGCGGTGCTGAAAAAATGTACGCATGAGCGGTTTGGACGGCTGGGGCCCGTCCGACGCATCGAAGAGGTTAAACATTCAATGCAAGGTATAGTGACAAGAATATGTGAAAAGAGTGCTATCACAAAGCATCTGGGATATTGGTGAAAACATAACACCAGACTTTTGGAAAACATAGAACCCAGTGTCACTTGGAATGCTGCTGCAAAAATGTTCTTTCCAAGTTCAACAAAGATTGGAGTGATATTGTTTGTATTTGCAATGATTTAGCTATGTTTATAAAAAAGTTGTGTGATGGCCTGTCAAAATCGATAGCTGAGCTGAAGTGCTTCCCTTTAAGAAATCCTTGCTACTTGTTAGATGGTATGCTGAAAGCATCTTTACAGTCTTCAGTTAATGAAGAATGCTATTGACTTTTTAGTCCATTCTGGTGCACAGTTTTGTTATGAGCAGGAACTAAATAAAAATATTTCTCATTTTGTGATTTGTGTGGCATCAAAGAAAGAGTCATCCCAACTGTGTAACTTAGCTGATGGTTCTCAGTACAAGGGGCTGTGAATACTATATTATCCATGTGGCACCCATTTACAGAACTTTTGGTGAGTGATGATACTAAAGGCAAGAAATGTGAGGATCTTTGGTTTCATATTGATAGTGATGTGAAAAAATACACTCTACTGCATGCTTAGAATTTTACAAGAAAACAGAACTGCTGTACAGGTGATAATAAAAAAACTAGAGTCTGCCAACACCCTTGCCTGCCAATGTTCAGCATAATTGGTGTACATGTGAAACATCTCCTTGAGAATGGACCTCATATACACTGTACATACACGGTCTACATACCATGCACTTTCAGTGCAGAAAGCAAGCAATAATAAAAACAAAACGTTCCATAAACACTGTAAAACACTGTTTCTGTTGTTTTCAATGGTACGAACATGTGTAACCACTGATAACCACAGTTTTTAAAGGTATTATAATCACTTGAAAACACTGAAAAAAAACCACCAGAATTTACCAAAAATAGAAACTGAAATAGGAAAGCCTACATATATCCTAGTTGTAATAGGTTAAACTTATGTCATATCCCAAACCACAATATAGACAATCCCCTTACTGCATCTGCCAGCCATAACGGCCCTGGCAGACTACAAAACTCATCTGTATGCTGTAGCTTTTGGCAACAGAGAGTCTACAGATTAGCGGAAAAAAATCAGAATGGAGCCTTGCAGGGTGTCTTTCAATTAACAAAATCTCCTTCTAGTGACTCCCTTTTCCTGGATAAATGCTTATAGGAAATGGATCACAGCGGAGAAAATGTGATGAAAATCATGGTAGGAATATGATATTTTAAAATGTACTGTAGACTTGAACACTTTAGAGTTTCTTCGAATGTTTCTCTCTAATAAACATTGAAACAGTGTACATTCAGTGCCTTTGGAATGGAAAGGTAGCGAACATGCTTGGTAATATAGAATGACCAAATGTACTGTTAAAAAAAGTTGCAAATCTGAAGGAAAATGGCATAATTCAAATCCTTATATTAGCTTCTGCCAAGTGTCAGTTGTATTAAGGTAAGGCCTCCCCCCTCTGACCCGATCTCCTCAAGAGGGGTAAAAGAAATATGCATTCTATAAACAGATATTCCTCTAGGAACTCCACATAGAAGCATGGATAGCTGCCAGCATGGAACTAACCTGGGTCTGAGGGCAGCATTCAAACCTGTACTTCTGCAAGACCCGCACAAGGGTGATCTTTGCTTGCAAAAGTGCCAACCTGACACCGATGCAGCACCGGGGCCCGGCACCAAATGGAAGATACACAAATGGATGGCGCTTCTTCTTGGCATCTGCAGTAAAGCTGTGGATAGAGAAGATTGGATTATTCATCAGGAAGGCAAAGTGTGGCATCCACTCTTAAGAGATGCAGTGTTGTTCATGGTTAGGGGCCTGGGGTTTGCTAGGTGAGCACACTCTCTTGGTTAGCGAGTGGTGTCAGCATAATGGCGAGAATCCTTGGGGTGGACAAGGAAGCGTAAATGTCACTAGCACAGTGACGTTCATGTTAGAAGTGTAATAGTTGGCGAGGGGAGCAGACCCTTGGGCTTCACTATGTCATTTATAATTATGAACTTGTGAGGCCGCTACGGCAAAGACCCTTCATCAGTGCAGTACTGTCCAGTATTGTTAAGGATGAGAAACCACTTAGATGGCTCACAGAGTAGATCTTTGAGCTGTTCTGCATATGTCAAGATTAGAAGTTTCCTCTACCCAACAGATTTGTTGGGCAGTAACCTGGGGGCTGTCATTTTCATTTGTTTTATAGTTAGTAAAAAGTGTTTCTTTTACCTAATTAAACTATCTGTTTTCATCAATCACAGACTAAATTGTTGGGTGGAAAATTAGTCTTGTAGTACTAGAGTCTTTACTAAATAAAATATGATATACGATTCCTAATCCATCGAGCTAATACCAAGTGATTATTACAGTATGTACCTTAAATGCAATGGCTGGAGAATCCTTTAAGAATAACAGATTATGTTAAATACTAGATAAAGGATGGCAAATCCCACCATCTAGGATGATTGATATTGTGCACAATATGAGGCGTGTATGTCATCTGGAACAAATCTTTGTAGTTATTTATAGGCTAATCAATATGCGAAGAAAACTGGCTTTCTTGAAAACTCATATTTGCCACTCTCTAGAGAGCAAGTACAATTGGTTAGTTGTGAAAACGCATACGCAGTGGAAGATTTGGGATTTAGTGAGAATGACCAAATTAGAAATTGACCATGATTGTCTGACTTTATCCATAGATATTGTAAGATTGGGCCCACAAAATCTAACCAAATGAGCTCTGGCAAATTGTTGAACATAGTTCCTGATTAAGTGTCAAAATCTGCATTGCAAAGCTGGTTGCATCCGAAATCAGGGTATTGCTTGATCACTCACACATATATGTCTTTACTAATATGATAACAGAGCTCTGGTGATGGATTCTTATTCCTTTCTTTATCTTGGTCAGATCTTTATGAGAGTGTTTATGACCTCTGTCTTTTACAACTGTTTGCCAGTTACCTAAGAGGTTGAGGTGTGACTGGTATAGTGACTATAATAAACACTATGTTTCTCATATTGTGTTGTTGGCCTGCTCACTTGCATCAAGGAAGAGTGTTATTCAGAGTTGGTGATCCACACTTGCTTTAGTTTGAGGTTTTTTTCTTTCTTTAATACTGTGGTTATTGTTATTATGTAAGTGTCTGGGCTTTTCTCTTCTTCCGTGCATAATTTTTAAGAGCATACCCACTTAAAGCCTTAGCTTAGTACAGATTATTTTTACAGCATTTATTTATGGGGTTGAGCTCTGCTTTCTTCTGACCTTCTATTTTGTTTCAAAAGGGATTCCCAACTACGTATAGATCAAATCTGTTTATTGAACATTTTTAGGATCTTGTACAAAGCCACCACCTACGAGCTGAGGGCCGGCTGAAACAAGAAATCAAAGAAACGAAAGAGACAAGAAAAAAAAATAAAGGAAAAACAACTTCCCCATACCACCCTCTACCCACCCGCCCTTACTTATTAGCTTCTGGATACAGTACATGCCTCCACCAGTACTTCCTTGAGCCATGTCTGGTAATGTCCAGATTTCTACTCTAAGAATATCTTCTTAACCCTCCCGGCAGTTGATTTACTACTACTATGTCTTCTACACGGGATGGAAACTCCACACTGGTTCCACACAAGGGATCAGCATCATACTGCAATAAGTCATCCTCGAATAACGGGTAGACCGCCAGCCTCACTAGGAGGCACCACATTTTATCAAGGTCCTGAAGAAGTGCCGTCCGACGGTTGGGCCTGAATGGCACGAAACATGTCAACAATGCATTTATAACTCTATCCTGGTACCTAGGGACCACAAGATAGCACCACTATTTTTACCTAGTCCTGGCACCCAGATTTAATTAAATGAATTTCTTACAGTTTCCGGTGCCTATTTTAAGTCACTTTCTGTACACCACTATCCACTACTCATATTGCCCATTTGCACCCACCACATACGGCATCCTCAGATCTAAATAACTCCGCCACAGTAGCCACCAGGCCCATCAGACATTGCAGTGCTGGTCTGACATGGAGCGCCCTATGATGAAGCCTGACACCCTAACAGGTGTGTGAGGGCATCACGATCTGAAATTCAGATCTCCCAGCAATACATACTCTGGCCAGATAGCACCTACTAGTGCATCTGCCCGATAAGGGAACTACCTCCTTTCTGTGATATATCTGAAGTGGTAAGACAGTCACTCCTCTTACATTTCATTAGTTCTCCCACCTGCATTATGTCCTACTGTTAAATACAAGGTTAACGTTTTTTTGTTATTCTTCTGTAGAACATGATTTTTTATTTCTGGTATGGTGCCCTGTATGTTTAGAAGACTTGGTGAACTTGATTTACGTTTGAGTAAGTGGTGTCTATGGTCTGAGTCCTGGTGCTGTGATAACCCCAACCAGCTTGGTAAGAGTGTCAGGGGCTTCTTGAGCACTGGACATAGGTCTAATGTCTCAGTGTAATCGATAACACTGGAGGGTGTGGGTTGGACTGCCAAGATAGCCTAGAGGCTGACGTTTCCTAAGATTACAGCCTATCTTTGTCAGCCACAAAATATGAGAGTAGGGTAATGAGTTCTTAAAACTGCTACCTGCTTTGGCTGGTGGATACATCCGTATTTGTATTTGTTTGTTGTGTAACACAGCTTCCAGGGTAGGACTTAGAATGTTTTGTAGGATGGAATGAATACCACCTGTAAACTGACCAAATTGTGAAAAATGATGCCACACCCTTTTCCTACACTCTCTGCCTCTGAAATCTGGACTACAAATACTGTAGATACCAGTATCCTGCTGAATAAGCATGTTGATTCAGGCTTTTTAGGTGTGTCATTAAACCAGCAGGGTATGATGACAAGTATGTCAAGATTGGGATTTTCAATCAGGTTTGTAGGTCTCCTGTGTTTATAGCTAAGGATTGAATATTATGCATTGATATATTGTTTCATGGGCTGGGAGACCTAATCTTCTCTGACATTAGAGACAGCGTCCACTGAGTATTTGTTTTTTGTTTGCTCGAGAGATTTTTGTTTGCGCTTTGTTTTGACGTTTGCACTTTATATTTAGGAGTGTTTCGCTTTGAGGTTCGGTGCCTGTGGGTGCTGTTGGGTTATGTTTGTGTGTTGTTTTGACTGTTGTTTTTTAAACTGTACTGAACAGAACCATGTGCACACCATACAATAAGATTAATGTAGACTTTCTCATTGACTAGCATTTCTTCTTACTGCAGACTACTTGCTAGATCCCTAAAACTTTTCTGTTGACCTGAAAACATATTAATCCACTCTGAATCAGAAATTAAAATGTCACTTTCACTCCTAAGAAGCAACTGAAAGTAAAGATAGTCCTCATTACAAATGAAGAAATTCAGAAAGTCCTTTCCTACTTTAGCCTTGTTGCCTAGAAGCCACAGAGGAATCAGATGAACAAGTTTCTTAACAAAGCCATTGGTCAGAAGTTGTATCCATGCCATGGCAAATAAACACTTAAATATACAAAAGTACAGTGCAAGTTTCCTCTTGACTGGTTTCTAGATATTTCCCACGAAGTAGATCACTGGAGAAAATTTCAATGGTACATAAATAAAGTTAGCTATCATGCCTGCAACGTTTGACCAAAGCTGAGCTACTTGGTGGTTTCATTCGAAAGATAGGAAGGACTTGTCAGTGGGAAATCTCAGGCACCTGTCAAAGAAGCTGGTCTCAATGTTGTGCTGTTTAATTGGCGTCATTGGATCGGTTTATATGTTGCTCGTATAAAGACTTTCTTACCCCTTGCATAGCGATCATTCCATGTAGAACATGACAGCTCCAGGCCCAGATTCACCCGCCTTCATCTTTTGTGACAGTGTATGGTCTATTAAGGGCATTGCATTCACCATGCAGTCTAGATTCCTGTGTGTTTGACAACTCTATGCCACACGGCCCTGATCAATTTCTAGTAAACATGATCCTGTTAGCACGTTGTTGAGAATTGTATATAGTTTTAGGAAAATATTGTAAGCGACCTAAGTGTTGCTGCATCCTCATATACAGAGGATAATTAGGTCCTTGCCAGAGTGCTGCCAGTTAAATATGGACCATGTTACGCCACATACATTACGACGTATGAGACCAATACGCCTCCTTCTCTAATAGCAGCAGGAGTATATGGAATATGACATGCAGGCCAGGCCAAACAAACCAAGTTTTATGCTTTGCGAAGTGGTTACAAAACATCACGGTATACGAAATGGAATGTTCTGTACATAATAATACTAGTGCGATACATAAATAATAGAAGTATTTTCCCGCATACACCTAGCTTCTTTTTACCTTTGTTAAACACTGAAAGTTTGCAGTAAACCTCTAGTCATGCACCACTTACCTGGGAACTTAGATTTCAGAAATCAGTTGTGGACCAGATACATTAGCTACATCCTTGTGATTCATGGAGGTCAGGAGAAACAACAGCAACTTTAAATTATTAGAAGGAGGCCAGATACCATATAAAAATCCTAAAAAGATCAAGGAACAGACTGGGGTGTAGATCAATTGTTCTATTACCTAAAGGAAGATGTCTTCTGAGTGTAATGATGCCAAGCTCTTCCTCTTTACTATCTTAATTACCATACCTCCGAATTGTTGTTTGATCTTTCATAAGGTTTCTATAACTAAAGAGAAAAGTTAAAGGGAGATGGGCATCTCCTGTCTGCTACCTTAGTCACTACCAAGGCCTCAGATTTCTTCTTATATATACAGACCCAGCCTGAGAAATTACTATTGAGCATTCACACCCATCATCTGACCCATCAGCTTACCCTATTGTGACACTAAGTGGACTATGCAAATTCAGAATAGAGGAGCATCAAAAACAAATGCAAATAGGTTAGTACTCATCAACCGTGCGAGCACATCTAGCCAAAACATTTCCAAGTATTTTCATATCTCTGCCAGCGTGCAAGAGACGAGGCAGAGTTGATCTCCTTAAACAACTTCAGCACCCACAGATCCAGCTCCTTGGAAAATGTTGGGCACCTCACGATCCTAGTAATAATTTGTCTCTCAATCCGGGTGGTGTGTCGCACCATCAAAGGCAACTCTGCACCTACTCTTGAGCATCTCATCAACAGTCCCAAAAGCGGCGTATCCCCCTAAGTACACCGGAGTAGTCGCTTTTCACTGATGTCTGTATCAGCCACCCATTTTGCCACATATTGAATGTGTGATGCATAATAATACAGTTCCATATCTGGAAACCATAGCCCTCCCTTCGCTTAGTCTAATTTTAAGGTGTAATGTGCCACTCTGCTTCTCTTCTCTGCCCATACTAAAGAAACCAACAAGCTGTTTAGCTTCTTGAAGATGGCCATAAGCAGCAGGCACAAAGTCCTGTGTAAAGAAGCTTGACCCAAGCCGAAAATTTTAGACTGATACCCTTTCTGTTTGGGACTTCAACTAGCTACTGCCAGTCTAGCGTGTTAAAGGCTTTGGCTATATCTACAGATGCCAAAGTCAGCTCCATATCCCAACCCAGCACAGAATACATAGCAAAATAGCCTTCGTAGATTCATAGTCATACCTCAGCCAGGTACGTATCCACACGTGGACCAGGAGTTCCACCACCCAGTATCTTGCAAAATTGTCATCAGTTGACTTACTGCACTCAAATTTGAGGGTTTTCAGCCCAAAATAAAGAATGAGGTTAATTCTCTGGGTTTCTGCATTTACTCTAACCTCTCCATGAACTCTCATTTTGACCTCACCAACAAACCGACATAAGAAGCTTTTTTCTACCTAAAACACCTCAGACCTTCCCTCACTCAATCAGATTTCTGTTACGTGATCCAACAATTTGTTATCTCAAAAATTGACGACTGAAATGTTCTCCTCACTAGAGTTAAGAAAACCTCTCAAAGCCCTCCTTCATTCCGATGTGTGCCTAACCACAAACACCAGGACATTTTAACACATTTCCCCCATCTTGAGAGACCTTCCCTGACTCCCACCAGAGGCAAAGATTTAATTCAAACTCACCTTTCTGACCTTCAAAGCCTTGAAAGTAGTCTAGCTGACCTACCTTCACTCCCTGCTCCTGTTCTGTTTGTGAAAGAGAGCTGAGAAACAAAGTCTTTCCTCCATCTTGATTGCAAAACATAGTGGGCCCGATTCACAGAATGAACTTAAGACTCAATCCTAAACTTACTACTATTTTGGTATTCACAGAATGCACTTACTACTTTTGGCATTCACAGAATGAACTTACTACTTTTGGTATTCACAGAAGTTAGGATTTTGTCTTAAGTCTGTTTTAAGACAAACTTAAGACAAAATCCTAACTTCTGTGAATACCAAAAGTAGTAAGTTCGTCTGTGAATGCCAAAAGTAGTAAGTGCATTCTGTGAATACCAAAATAGTAGTAAGTTTAGGATTGAGTCTTAAGTTCATTCTGTGAATCGGGCCCGTAAATCCTAGCAAGCCTCAAACAAATCCTTCTCAGGAAATGCTACTCTGATCTCCTTAAACTGTACTATTTTTGTTGTCAGCGCTCTCGCTATTACTTTACGTATACCCCCTTCAATCTAGTTACATTGCTCAAATACCTGGTTGTAAGATGATCCATTATTGTTTCATAACTCTTATATGTGCACTAGGGAAATTTATGTGTAAAAGGCTCTAACCCCTTGAAAGTGGAGTTGTGCTACTTAAGAACCTTACATAAATAAATATCTGATACAATCACAGCCATATTTCAGAAAGGGAAGATTTGTACAGGCAGTTTTAGATACCTTGGCCATGTGGGGTTGAAGTGTTAGGTGGTTTTCTGATGCACACCTTGCAAATTTCACTTTTGAGGAGAAGGTTGGGGAGAGTTTTTCAAGCTAAGCGATTATGTCATTCAGGGCCTATGGTTTATTGAGTGCAGGTGTGGTGCAATAGCCGAGCAGCTTGCTTATTTTATCCTGCCTCAGAAGACTCAAGATGTAAGGATAGGGACATCAGGCCATGTGCAGTTCCCTTCCACCCTAGCCTGAGGCTAACCAACCTGGGCATACAAAAAAGACGGACAGTCATTCAAAGCAATGTAAAAGCCTTGAATTGAACTATCATTTTTCCAGAGGAGCTCAACAATTTGTTTAGGCCAGATCATGTCTGGTTTGTTCAGTGGTTATGGGTATCTGAGGGAAGATCTTTCCCGATTAAGAAGCATCTTAGTGCTAGACTCACACTTAGGACACAGTGGATTTCATGCACTATGTCGCACTATCGGGTATAGGTTACTTCCACCTCTGGACATGAACCACAATGTCATATATACTTGCACTCAGGTGGCATTGGTCATGAACATTGAGAAGTAGAGTGCAGCGTCTTCATTCTGTGGCAGCCTCCATAGTCCCATGTGAGCTTGCACACACCACTCCCTTCAGATCATTCTAAAAAAACTCTAGTTGAAAGTAGAGGCCAAGTTTGTGAATGAAAGATGGTTTTTATCCAAAGATAAGCAAGCTGGGGAAAAGAAAAAAAGAACTCCAATGGTTTTGGAGCTGATACCTTCAACACAAGGAAATAGCAAAAAAGCTAGGTCTTGCTACTACAGGTGGTGGATATTGGTGCTTTTCTAAAGGCGCTTAAGCACCGTGAACTCTGTGAGCATGCCTCGAACAGAACTGTACCTGAACCTGTAATGTCACCATAAGCCTATCTCCCTCGATAACCCGCAAATACAAAAGCTAAAATGTTAGATCCAGACAGACCAGTAGTTATGATGAGGTCAATGACATACGCAGATGAATTGCACCCAAATATTACATCTTTTTCCATCCTTTCCAAGTCTCTTTAGTATCCACTGGGACATTATTACTGAACCCTAATAACAAACAGATATTGTTTTTAGGGTAATTAAAGCGTCACCTCCATGTGGAGGTTGACATGATAAGGGAAGGTCAGTATATGTTGTAGCTGCAATGTTTCAGTGACTATTATGACAACTAGAATTAGGTTGACATAAGGCTGGCCATGGCAAGCTTATGATTCCACAGCAGACTATCATTTTTGAATAGCCAAGATTTTTTCCACCTGGACACTTCCATATTTCCACATTCAGAGAGTCTTCCACCCTCAAACATTCGTCCACTGGGAATTCATCAAGTATCTGGAAAGCCCTACTGACACAAATCCAATTGACCCTGTCAATCTCAATTTTTAAAAGGGGCTACAAAGAGCTCTTTCTAAAATTCCTTTCTTAAACCTGTACCTACCTATCATTTCCCATTGTTTCTTGTCCCTTGAGCCTGTACGACAAAGATACTACTATCTTTCTGAACATTTAGGTTTCTTGCTCATTAACTTAGTTCCTTGTTGAGAGTTTTGTGGACGGGATACTCTGTCAGAAACGAGGTGGTTGCCCCTTGCACAGTATTACAATTGCCAGAGTTTACAATGCACTTGTAATATGGGTCATGTGTCATGCTTCTGATGCAGTATACCATCTGCTGAACTGTAAATAAGGGCACTAATTCCAGTTTGTGGTCAGTGACTTGACATGTTAGTTCAAGAACCTACATAAATGAATTCCATTAGCTAACTACACCTCAGAGTGTTAAATGTCGTATGGCGCTAGAGCACAGTAATGGGGTACTGCCAAAGAAGCATCGTGGTCAGGGATAGGTCACTGGCAGAAAGTGTTCTGCGAACACTGCACAGCATGTTAAAATCATCAGAAAATTGTCTTGACAGTCAGATGCTCACCCATAGGATCTCCACACAGACCTAAAGGCTCTAATGTACCTTAAGTTCCAGTGGATGGACACACAGACAAAATGGCCAGCATATGACCCCCTAGAGGAACAAAAACTGATCAATTAATGGACAATCTACACAGGCAACCAGAGTCACATGATGGGTGCAGCAATTCTGAGATCTCTTACCACCATACTCCCACACCATGCACCCGACTAGCGTTAAAATGTCAACATCTGGATGTCTCCCCTGATGGAGGGACAATCTCACTGCAGCAGTGGAGTGGTAGTAGGGTGTCTGCGGTGCCCAGTCCCGCTTTTGGTAAGAGTAAACTTTCTAAATGAAGTAAACTGGTGTTCACTTCTGTCAGCAAGGCTCTCAGGGCCTAGATACCCTCGAAGGTGATTAGCCGCGCTCTATAAATCCTGACTGACTTACTGAGATGTGTGATTGAGTTAAATAATCAAACAGCAACTGGCTCTTTGCTGGGGCGCAGGGGGGAAGTCTCTGCAGCAATGACGGTAGTGGAAGGGAGTTTCCTGGTGCCTACAGCCCTCTGGCCAGAGTCTGAAATGAAATAAACTGGTGTTCACTTCCGGGACTCTTAATCGATTGAAATAGTCGATATAGCACCAGGCTCCTTGGTGGGAATCAGACACACAGGGCCCTATTTACAAGCCCCTATCGTCACCACAACGTCACTTTTAGTGACGTTGAGATGGCGATATGGGCTTCACCTTATTTACAAGGCAGCATTAAGCCACTTAGCGTGGCTTAACGCTGCCTTGTAAATGAGGCCCCCTTTCATGCTGTATTTAGTGTGAAAAAAGGGAGGGCAATGGGTGTTGCGGTGGGCGTAAATAGGAGGCAGCGCCAAACTTAAGACCAGGATAAACCTGTCTTAAACAGGCGAAATGAGGATAAATGCTTTATTTCTCTTCGTTTTTGCTGTTTCAATGAGAACTGCCATGTGCAGCACACATAGAAACAGCAAATTGGCTATGATTGTTTATGTGCAGGAAGGTGCCCCTTCCTGCACATAAACAATAATTTTTAAAAAAAATGCTGTTTCGCACCTTCTGAAAGCAGCACACTTAGAAGTTACAAAACGGCATTTAAAGATTGTTTATGTGCCAGAATGGGGACCTTCCTGCACATAAACAATCTTTTCCTCAACACAGGCACCCTTGCACTATGGTGCAAGGGTGCCTGCGGTGGCGCTAGGCATCAACAATTAGAGCCAGTGCAGGGGGAAACGCTGGCCGGCACCATATTCTAGTAAATATGGTGCAGTCCTGGGTTTTCTAAAGTGACAAAGCATGTCGTTAGCCTTCTTGTCTTAAAGACACGCTTTCCAACTTTATTGTAAATATACCCCACAGTTCCTTCCTCTCACATAAGAAACCTTGAATGCTCGAGCTAAAATCCCGATTCTGACGCAATCAGGAGTTTGCGCCTGGACTGGAATGTGCACTCCAGTGTTATGAGGGCTTTACTGATTTGTCTGAAACTTTCACCAAGCAGTGTGTGTCTCTCTGGCATTCTACCAACTCGTTGAGCCAGCTCTTTTGAGTCTGTTATTTGTAATTTGAGGTGGATACATATCTCTTTTAAACAAAATGGTCCTGAGAAAGGTCTCGTGTACTGCTGACATTGACGACTGAAACGTCAACTGTGTTTCCACTTCCTTTGTATAAATCTTTGGATCCTCGTCCTTGAATCATCTGACCTACAGATTGGATTTATTCCATAAACAAAGAGTGGCCTTAACATACATTGATTTATGATTTTAAACATCACTGCTAATCTACTTTGTATGCACATGATTAATGTATGAAGGTTATTTCTGTTGTGTACCCTATGCTTTTCGTGACTTGCATCATAAAATAATACTTTTCTTCATAAAATGTATATCGCGTACGGCTGCTTTCCTTTCGGTTGTCTCTTTTTGATAATTCACATTGTGTCTTATTGCTGGGTTGTGCTATATGCTTAACTCGGCTTGTCACCATTTTGGGACATGCAATTATGTTTAATTGGGTAGTAATAATTTCTGAAAATGAGTCCCTAGTTGGCCACTTACTTTTGCTCTAATTGCTACCCAAAGTCGCAAGGGGTTATCAGGTTGCCCTTTTAGTCTGTATACTTTATTCAATGGCATGCCACTGAAGAGTCAAGGCAGGCAGATTCCTGGCCAACCACCTAATCGATGCTGAATAAAGGTGAATAAAATGTTTGGTGTATTTAACATTAGCTAGGTATAGTATAAAAACCGCAATGTACCGCTCAGGGTTAAATCTCTCTGGTTCCGGCCAGTACTCTGGGTTGTTGTGGATATATCCTACAGGTATCTCTACTACTGCCCCAGCTGGGATATGCTGCCCCGCTATCGTGCAGTCTTTGGCCGCCTCCCGGGCAAACCTGAAAAAAAGAAGAATACACATTGGTCAATAGAAATAATTGGTCAACAAAGTTGAATTTGCCACTAAACAAAATAGCAGTTTGTACCTTATGGTAGTTTCACAAAAGGAACACAATGTAAAATCTACAGGAATTGGTGGAAATACACTTACGAACTCTAGAATGTAGTTAATCTGTTACTTCAAGAGACTTACATCATTCACAAATTTATTTTACGGCGGGTAAAGTTCTGGCATTTCAGTTGGAGTGGCCCCCAAAATAAAGTAACACTCACAAACCAAAGGTTGCAAAATTCATGATCATGTTGGCGTTCCCCCCTGGAAGTGGATGCACATATGTTTCTGTCAAATGTAGCAGTAGGTACTTAAATAAAGTGTTAAACGTAGAGAAAACATACTGGATGCAATGGGTGTGTAGAGGAGAGGGCTTACCACATGGAAAGGTAATTTCCCCGTGGAGGAACAAAATGTTACTTTTGGAATTCTTCATTGGAACTTCATGCAAACATACAGAATTGTCCAGCTGCTGGAAATTCTGCATGGATAAAATGTGAAATTTGAGTTCTCTTGAAATTTGTGATTGTTGCAGATTTCACAACGTAACCAACACTTCATGACATAATGCCTGTTAAATTCGTATTTTACTGCGGCACTGTACATCCAATTGTGCTTCATTATGACTTCACATTTAACTGTGTGATTACCATTGCAGCTCAAGAGAGACCTAGTCTAGCATATTCTTCCAGGCTGAAGAATCTAACAAGGAAAAACAGCTGCAGAAAAGGGGCAACATTTATATAAGGTAGGTGATGAACATGACAAAAAGAGGCATATAGAAAGTATGCAATGCCTCTTTTTCAGATTCAAGGAAAATGGTTTAACAATCTCTTAGACAGGGAAGCTCTGCAGCACAAACTAGAAGACAACAATCTTGGTTAGGAATGAATATAACCCTAAAAATAGACTTGATCACAGAATAATAGTGTTGTCCTTGTATGGTAGAAACAAAAAGGGAGATCCAATGCCCGATGTTTTGTCTCTAAAGGAACTGGCATCACCAACCCTCAGTACCACCATCCTTCCTACGAAATAATTCTGACATCAAGTACCATGCACAGAGCAGCCCTCCACCAGCTGAACCCTTTCGGGGCTTCTGTGGGGGCAAGCATGCCTACCCCGGCCCTTGTTCCTGAGTGAAGCAGTGAATCCTTCCTGCCTGTCAAATCTGCCGCCTCCCCTGTCTACCACACAACTGCCTCTATGGAATCAGATTCCACACTCCATTGAGTTCTGTCTGAGGATTTGGCAGTATCTCGTTTTAGGTGATACGCAAAGAGCTAGCTTGTCTCTGTTGTGTCACCTCAAACTAAAGCACTGTCCCAATTTGCAGATCAATAAATGGTATTGCTGTTCTTCAAAGTGCAAATATGGGGGTCCAACTATATTTGAAAACTGGATAATTCATTTCTAGGAATGCTGAAATAGACCCTGGTATCTGGTCAATGGACTAATCACGCTCTTATCTTTAGCAACCGCCTCGCAATATCAGAACGATGCAGCTCTACCAAAAGAACTTCAACTCCTATCCGAAGCCCAACTAGGCATCCCTGCTGTGTCAACCATGCCCTTGGGCCCTCATCATTTCATTTCCAGACTAATGGAGGTAGGACGGAGGACAGCTCATGGCCACGCGTTCACCTAGGGAGCTCTTTCTTAATCAGATTGGAAAAAAGGCCGTCCCTCACCTTCAACTGAACCTCATCCTTGTTCTCCAAGAAGGGCATGTATTCATGTTATTCTAGGTTTCAGGCAGCACTAACACTCACTTCCCAAACCTGGGTGGATGCCACTAGATGTATGCATATCCCACTGCTGTTTAATTGTGACTAACATTTCTGCTGCAGTTTTACATATTCTCCTGGAAATCTACTACTGGTTAACAGTTTAGTTCTTGGTAAAATGCAGAGGCCATATTTCAAAAGTGGACAAGCAGAGCCAATTGTTTCTACCTTTAAAACCAAACTGGTTTTGTAAATAATCTTTAGCCATGCTGCTCTGCAGCATGGCTAAATAAGAAAACAAAGGGTATGATGTGGCTGGCTGCCTTATTTTGGCGGGTCCCATGGGAAGGGCAAACAGAAAATCGACAATCTGGGACACAAATAAGAAGCAGACAAATGAGAGTGATAGGAAATCCAATCAATGGTAAGCAATGGGTGGGCTCCAAGCTCCTGTATGTTCTCGGTAAGCCTATAATATGTCTTGCAACAGACAATGTACGCACTGTCTAGTAGGTCTGAACTAAAAATGATATGGTGCTTGCTCTCTTCATTTTGTTGTCTGAATTTTAGTATAATTCAAAATGTTTTGGTAATAGCACAGTCTTGTAAACATTTTGTTGTTACTGAATTATTTAAAGGGCTAAAGAACTAATCCACCTTTTAGAATTCAGTGAATTCGAGTTTCGATCATATTAGTGCTTTTTCACGGCATGATAAAATATTCAAAAGCTTATGAAAACTGTTCTGCTGGATCTTTGCACACAAATAATGAGGTATCAGGTATACATTATGCGTTTCTTTCTTTCTTTTGGCACTCTCATTGTCTCTTTTCCTAGTTTGCGTTACGCACAATGGTGTATTATTGATTATAGCCTTCTATTGTATTGGTGTGTAGAGATTGCAGGAGATACCTGTGTTCACAGAATCAGCACTGTGGTGGTGGCAGGCTTAAGAAATGGGAGAGCAAATACAGAAACAGCAAAATGGGATCTTTTAGACACCAATCTGAAATCAGATGGTCACGCTCTGATAGTCGACCAATGCATAAAATAACCATTAAGTTTGTACTGTGTGGTTATTACATTAGGCGGCTTGGATTTTGAGCTCCCCTAAGAAACATGCACAGGTAACCTTTGAAAAAATGATGGAAGAAAATTGTTATTTGAAACTTTTGAACAAATCAGAATGCAGAATCTTGTGAATACACTTTTTAAGTACCAAAATAGTTTAGTTCAAGCAAAACAAATGTGGCCTGAATTTATTTATTAACTCTATACAAAGATTTTTAAAATACAGAATAAAAATATAACTCCTATAATAAAGTGTTAGTGACGAGAAAATTTAATTCCACGGTAGTACGACCAAAAGTATAGAAGATAAAGACCAGAGTGGGTTTAAATACACCCAAAAATCCAACCGCAAAAAAATACCAACAACTACAAATAGCGAGCATGAAATGAATAGTGTTCTTGGCCATTCCTAGTAGAGAAATGGCAGGCCTCTGCAGAGCTGGATTTTAGAGATGTTTCTCTTATTTGCCATCACTCAGGTATAGAACAGTGCTTGGCAGCAATGTTACTGGTGACAGTTCCTACAAAGGGTTGCCTTTTTTCCATTTTACTATACCAGTTGCCCACCGTCTTACACCCTACAAACTACTGAGAAACAGTGAATACCTGAATGCAGGTGGGTACATGCGCAGGGACTCTGAGAGCACCATGTCCAGGTAAGGCAGCCTTTGCACCGTTGTGTAGTCTGGTAGACTCTGTAATTGCAAAAGAGATATTTACCATTCAGCAATGAGCAACCTAAGGATAAAAAAAAAAACTGTTGCGGGCAGTCTACACCCGTTGATGCAACAAACCTTCCTGACAGCATAGGTGTTCTTTCGTGAATCGCAAACTGCAATGTGATGGCTTATTTCGTATGATTTGCAACAATTCTCATTTATGATGGAATCACAGACATAAAAATGTCTCTTGGTGCGACGGAAAACATGAACATTGCCGGGAAAAGCCCCCACTTTTAGCTTCAAACCCTCACTGATTCTGCAGATTCCTCTACGAAAGGCTTCACCCCAGGATTCTGGTTAAATTCTACTCAGGCAGCATTGGTTTTGATGCTGTCACTCTCGCTTGAGTACCTTGGATGGACGTGCTAACTCTATCCTGATTATGCATTAAGGAGCAATGTTTCTCAGCCTGTACCGCTAGAAATCCTTAACACCTTATCAAGGCTTGGCTCAGAGCCTGCCTCCAGTATCCCCAGAGCCCTTGGCTTACACAGGCTGTGCACAACGGTCCTCTACCTAGTTGTCTGTCTCCAGTATTCACTGAACTCAATGTTATCTTATCCAGTTCCTAATCTGCATCCAGTGTCTCCAAGGACAGCAAGTACTCAAGCTAGGCCATGCATAATGGTACAAGCATTATAGTTTGCATTTAATACCTTCACCTACCCAAAATACTCTATCCAGGCATTCTACAGCCTATTAGCATGCCCCCAACATCTATACTTGACTCTACTTATGCTATCCAACCTAGTTATCACTACCCCGATGCTGAGAACTTCCATCTAGTGCCTACAAAAAGCATGTATGCTCAGTCCCGGATGCACTATGGACCTACTTTTATTACCCCCAGTAACACATCCTATACTTCAGAGTCTTGTAGCCAGCTTTCAGTCTCCTCATTGCTTTTCAAACTGAGGGAATCTATGTCACTACCTCTACCTCTATTACTTCTATTACCTTATTTACCAGTCCGTTATAATTATTAACTTGCATATCATAACCTTAATATTATATGTTTAACATAAACATTATTTGTGTTTTTATGGATTTAGGTGTTTTAATCGAAATAATTGAATTCATGATTGATTAGAATGATGTTTGAAAACTCCTTCACCTAATCACATTGTTAACGTATTACTCCAGCACTTAACCAAATCGTTACAATTACTCTTTCCCTGACCTAAATCTATTCCTTATCCTGACCATTAACCTATACATTAACTCATCAGACGGATAGAGATAACACACTCTTTTTGCCATACATGATCTCCATACAAATTGGACATGTTCTTTGTCCCATACATTTGCACTGCCTCACACTGTATGTTGAACATTTAGCTAAGACAATTTTTGCCCTAAATTTACTATTACTATTTTTTCACTGGAGAAAACCATAAGCATGCATGCCCAATTGGTGGTTACAACCTGAATTTTGTACAAATGCGGCAATTGAGGGCACACAAAAAAAATCCCATACATCATTATATTCAGGCTAACAAAGGCTCTGTTGGGGACACACTGACTAAGTAGGAGGCCTTCGAGGTCTACATAAGAGGGTTCTGTATTAGAAAGACATTTGGGGTTTGCAATGTGCTTCAGGGAGTAAGGAAAAACCTAAGAGAGAGAGTTGATATTAAAAGGTTGGTGGGTAATTGTGATACTGTTACTGATATGATGAAAATTGTAACATTACTAGATAGACTGCACTCACTTAATTCCAGCACTATTGCAGTTGTTATTATAGGGGGATATTACAGCGAGAAGGCGATAGAGCAGGCCAACTGCAGGCGAGACTTGACCACTCTGGCACACCCCGTGCCATAATAATGGTGTTAGAGAGAGCTGACGATCTGCCCAAATAAACATTCATAAATGAATAGGGTCCCTGCCAAATATTAGTCTTGGTTACACTCTGTTCCCATATGGACAAAAAATTGGCATCACTTAGCAGTTATGTGGGTAGAGCTCAATTGGCAAGTCTTATCCATGACCAGGAAGAAACTCTGAATTCCTACCTCACAACAGATGAAATAAGAAATGCAGGGAAAGGTTGGCTTACAGGTGAAAATACTACATTCTACGATCTGCTGATACACCGTTTTCATGATATGTATGAGATAGTCAGGGGAAATGGTATTTTAAGGCCAGCTACACATAGGGCCTTTATTGTTTTGCCCAAACCCAGTTGTGAGCCATTCATCAGTTCATCCCATCACCTTTTGTTACTGCTGAATTAGAATTTAAGATGTTTAGGAAGGTTTTGGCACTGATGCTGTTGCGAGTCCTACCTGAGATGGTCCGCCAGCACAAGTAGGATCGTTCTGGGTTGGAGCATGTCTACGCATGTGAAAACTGTTTTCCCTTCACAAGAGGGATATCAGAAACTGATCAGAAATCGGTGGTGTTGTCACTTTATATGGAGAAGGCGTTTGATATGCTTACTTTTGAGGAGTTCTTATTATGGGTCAAGCTATTGTGTTCAGAACCCACAGCTTGTGTTAGGGCATGTGGGGTTGTATCTGGTTTGCATGGCTGAGATTAGCGCGCAGGGCGTGATCCATACTATTTCTCTATATGAGGATAATTTCTGCTTTAGATCCATGATATTGAGAAAGGCCTAAGGCTAATTATTTAAACTCTGTACTTTTGTAGATCTGGTCTCTTGGTAAATATGAGTAAGTCCTGCATATTCTGACTCCTAAGGTTGGTACATTTTAAAATGAATTTTACCAGTAGGCCATCTGCAACTGGTAACATGTGTCGTACATCTGGCCCTAAAGGTTTTAAGGAGCTCAAGGTTCAAGATCCTACAGTGTACCTTATTTGACGTCACACGTACATAAAAGTTACTCAGGGGTTACTCAGACCTGCCCTTGGTGCACAGCTATTACAGATTAGTTTTCCCTACAGCTTTGGCTTGCTCTAGACTGCACACATTTGGACAGATGATCTAATTAATAAGCTGTCAATTAGAAGGAATTCATGCTCTACTGAGATATACCTCTCAGGAGTATTGGGTGCTTATCGCTGTGACATGGTGTGCACTACGCCTCCTCAGGTGGCAGTCGGAGAGTGGAGTTAACTAAATGGGTAATATCGGAGAATGATTCACATTAGTCATTGCTAAAGAGGCCTGAATGGAGCTATTTGTAAAAAAGTGGAATACACTGAACTAGGACTAAAGTCTGATGACAGACTTATGTGAGTGAACTATTATGCTTGATAATTACCAATTCAATGTACATTTATCCCTGTAAGTGTATTTTTTACTCAGTTATAGTAGATCGTGATTGGTGAAAGACACAAGTATTTATCATTCTACCATCTTTTTTTTTAATTAACTTTATTTTTCAAATTTTACTTAAATGCAAAGGTTACATATATGCATATCTGTTCATTTTTGTATTATCATTCTGCCATCTTTCATGACACTACACTTATTAAGAAATTGTGTTAGTCCAACTATCCATGTGAATACCACAGTGGACGTAATGTTCCCTGCAAGGTATACAGTATTGACACCTGCCGTTCGCGCCCAGTTACATATCCTTGATTTTAAATTGTTGGCCCCGCCTCATACTAGTGTGTGTGTGAAGACCTACCCTTTACTTATGACTAGTCATCAACCTAGAGGAATGCACCAAGCAGGCTATCCGCAAGGACAAGAGGACACTGGCCCGGTCATTGGTTCATGCATGTAGTGCGGTGGTGGCAGCAGTTTTGTAGGGATTATAGTATGACAAGGCCTTTTTACCTTTGTCATGAGAACGTGAGCCTGCTGGGCATTCACCGAAAGCTCCACTGCTGGCTCTAAACCTGGGATCCTAGTGCCGAGATCTTGTGTGCCTGGATGTGTGCATGTATACCAGTGGCTTTTGGTTTGCATTGCTTGAGTGCCTTAGTGTGTCATGGGCCCGTGAGATCCATTTTGACAGCCCTTGGCATTTGCATCTGTATGAGATGGAGGTCAGGTATATCGCAGGCATTCCTTGTCTGATTGGTGGAAGGGAACCCAAACAATAAGGTGGGGAAAAGGAGATGCACTTCCCCTTAGAAATTCAATTAGGTCCTCTCTGATATGCAGGTTTGCTGAGTAGTCTTCCTGAGACTGCCTTTTGGTGAATGGCAGAGGTAAGTGGTGAGACTGTAGTTCCTGTTGTCAGGGTGTGACTGATTCTTTAGAAGAACAGACCTTTGTTTCTCTTCCTGATCACTAGCAAATGTGGCTGCTGATTCTCAGGTGCCTCTGTGTGGATGTTCCCACCTCGAGATGGCCAAGCTGTGAAAGGCATCACTCGAGACAAAGGCAGAGACTGGAGTACAGCCTGTGAAAGACCACGAAAAGGTAACTTAAGACATTGCAGTATTATTATTTGGGGTAGGTGACTACTCACCTTAAGGAATAATCACAACCCTGGTGAACCCTCATTGTCAGAAAATTAACCTGAGACAAAAGCCCTGGTAGCTGTGGCACCGAGCAGCCAGGCTTAACTTCGGGCAAAACGAATTAGAATAACAGAGTAAAAATTAATAAACATAGAGTAAAAATAGTGTAAAACTGAATCAACAAAATGACACCAAAATGCAATAATCCAATAAAGTGACCCAGCCAAGCCTATCTGTGAACCTGGGAGCTGCTTACACAAGGGTTGGTCAAGTTATCTCTGACCAAGGAAGAGGGGCTCCATAAAGTACCCACAGGACTACTGCACAACTAAGACTGGTGTCTGTCTGACCGCCAGGTAATGGGACATCACATGGAGTCCCATCTGAAGGAAGAACTGCCTGATTTCTCCTGGGAACCCAAGGAGTCCTAACTGAGGAAGAGGGAAGAAGCAAGTTAACCGTGCAGGAGATGACAAGGTCAGAAGCAGATGACTTTGGTTCAGGGTTCAGTCCACCAGAATCTCAAACTTTGTAAGTGGCAGGAATGAAGATACTGACCAGTGATCTTCCGAGGAACCACAGCACTTCCAAAGCGTTCCTGAGCACCTCCTGTTTCATCCCCATTGTGCCTGCCATGGAACGTGTGGAAGTGTGCCCGACTGAAGCCGGGACCAACAATTGCTATACGGCACCTGCTGCATGCCTGCAACCCCAAACAAAGTGAAAACAGCTCTGCCCAATCTATGTTGTGTGTTCCTGGCTGACCCAAAACTATTGAAGATTGTGAACCTATAGTGCCCAACTGAGGGTGCCCCCAGTGAGTGGCTAGCCCAGTACTCACCCCCAAGGATGGCATGTAGACTATGCTGCTCTGAAGCTCGAGCCAGTTGCCTTCAGGCGCTAAGTGCCAAATAAGTGTCTGGCATTCGAGGTACTTAAGACCCCAGTGTCTGGTAGGTCTGCTCCCATTGTGCATTGAACAGTGTCTAGAAGTACCCCGTCATTGACAGAGGCTGCGTTTAGAGAGAGAACTGCTACTTTGCCAACTATGTAAAGCGCTCTGATACCTTTGGGTCGAGTTTGCGCTATATAAAACTGGTTCAAATAAATGAAATAAACCACCTTCTAGCAGGAGGCCACAGCACCACTGACGTGTACTCTAGAGGATTCATGCCCACCGAGCATGCGGGATAGCCTGCACTGCACTAAGAGCTTGGAAAAAGGCCCCTGCCTGAAGCTTCCACAGCCATCTAAAGACTCACTGTGTGACCTGCAGTCATGCCATGTGAGCAGAACTTTGTGCTTGGTCCTGCGTGCCACCAGTGAACCTCTACGGCCCCATGAGAGGAATGGATGAGGGACTACACTGGCTATCTAGCTCCAAAGGGACTGAGAGCGGAGGGTGCGCTGAACCTGATCTAGAAACTGAGCCACCAGAATCCAAAACCCGTAGGGAGGAGGAAGTATGGTGGTGTGGGGGCTAGAGCATCTAGCAGGGTCCCACCTTGAATAAAATGGGACGCAGCCGAGCATTGGGTATATAACGCATTGTTGTAGTGTGTAGGGTTGTGCCCTTGTGAAAAATTAAGTACTTGCGAGTCTTTATCAAAAGAGAAACTCTGGGCTGGACAATAATATTATTGAGCTGCTAGGTGTGGTGTTGACAGCCAAGTCTATGTACCTCAACGCTACCCTCCATGAGAAGCCTGTCACTGCTCACCATTGCTATCACTTAGAGTCAAGCGCTGAAAGGGTCGTACTTAACCCAGTTCAGAGCCATATTCAACTTAATCCCGAAGCAGTAGAGGCAAACAACCCCAGCCACCATGGCTGTGGCACAGTAGCCCGTGCCTACCCAATGGTTTCCTAATAGCATCCAACACTCTAAATGCAAATATTGTATGTCAAATATGCTATAGAACATCTCTTGAATGACTCACCAGTTTAATTTGTTTCTAGTGGATTTTGTTCCTTAATTTAGTCTTTCTTATTTGGTTCTTTCTCAGTTTGACTCCAACTCTGATTTACACAGGATTATGTATGTACCTAAACTTTGACTCTTGTATTGTGGCATATGCAACAAACAAAGAAGAATTATATAAGAAAACACGCATTGGAAAAGCCAACAGGTCTTGTCTATAGACTGGGGCAATGTGGAAATATGTTGGGTTGGGGTGGCGGGGGGTAAGGAACAAGAAGCATTCAGGGCCTGGGGGAAATGAACACGAGGGAAGAAGCACATGGGTGGAAGCAACATAGAGCGTGGGGGGTGTAAGGAAAGCTACCGGGAAAGAAAGAGTAACATGGAGTGTGAGAGAGAGAAGCACAATAAGGAGATAGCTGGAAAACATATACACTTACATGGAGTGCTTAGGCAAAATGAAAAAAGTAACTCCATAAAAGTGAGCAAGGAAACGAGAAAAGTAAAGAGGTAATGATCCAGGAGAGGAAAAAATACAAGATGGACAAGGCAAGCTATTGAATAAGAAGCAAGCAAATGAGAGTGGCAATAAAACCAACCAATGGTAGGCAAGTGTGGCCTCTATGCCCACTATAGGTTCTTGGAAAGGTAATATTAGGTCCTTTTCAATTACATTACGAATATCCTTAACCTTCGTACTATCCTTAACCAATTTATCTTAATTGAATTCAAAGAAAGAAGTTAGGTCCAGTCAAATCTTTAGTACAGAAGCAGGAGATTCAGGTCCTGCTGATTCACAGCACAAAGAGCACTAAGCCCTAGAAGGTTCACTAGGCCTTTCCTGGGACCAACCTCTACTAAAGCCTGTGGGTCCGATTCACAAAAGTAATCTGAGACAAAATTCTAACTTTACAACTTTCGGTATTCACAAACGGCATTTAGGAGTAGTAAAGTTAAGATTTTGTCTTATGTTTGTCTTAAGTTTTGGTCTTAAAGCATTTTTGATGTTGGTGGGGATGCTGTTTTACAATATGTGTGTAGAAGGAGAAAGACTGTTTTCTAGTTTTTTTCTGTTTGCATCTCTTTGGCTCCAGTTTTGCAATAGCCTTGCTCTTGAATTGTCCAACTTGGGTGTTAAGGTTTTTTAGGTTCTTGGCAAAGTATACTGGGTGTTTCTGAGGGCCTTGTTGACCCTCTTACATGAGCAGCTGGTCTTGAAAAACACCTGGGACTGGAAGTAAAGCCTGTGTAGTTCCTTGAGTGTAGGAATTATGTGGTTGAACAACCTTGTGCTGTAGTGTGGTTCTAAGCCTGATTGTAGTCCGGTACAAGGTGTTCCTGCTGATTTAGTCCTGTAGCTGGGTCAAGACAGACTTTCCTATTATTAGGTGGGGATAGATCAAAAGTTGATGAGGTCAACGGTGTGCAGGCTTGGCTTCTTCAGTAGTGGAAGGCTCAGGCTAGTCTTGAAGGTGCCTGGAAAGGGTCCTTTGGTAAGGGAGATATTGATGATTTCGAGAAGGGTTGGAAAACATTTAAATATGCAAGAAGGTGGAAAGTTCTCTTCAGAGGAGATGGTCTTGAGTGAGATAGAATGTTGACAAGTTCCCAATAGAGCAGTGGGACATGGGAGATGAAGCTGATGTCTGGTTCATGTAGAAATGATGGCATCTGATTCAAAAACAATGTCTGAGCTAGCTAAGTGTCCACACACTTAGCTAGCAGAGACATTATGTGTTAAAAATAAAATCTGGGAAGCCTAATGTCTAACTAGCATTTAATGTAAAATAGCAGTTGGCAAAGCAAAAGATCAAAATACAATTTTTATTTCAACTAACCAGGGCTCTCGTTAGGAAACGGTCAGTTGGCGCTAAGAGGGAAAAAAACATGTTAAATCGACCTAGTATATACTCAGTTTTTCTCCATACAAGTCAATGTAATATGACCATGTGACAGAAACTTGTTATTCTCAGCAATAAGGCAACTAATGTACAAAGGTCAGGATCTCATCCTCCAGGAAGTGTAAGATTTAGAAAGACAATTATTCTCATAAAATCCCCTTTCTCCTGCCAGATTTGAAAACGAGAGTACGCTACTGGGAAATGTACAGTGTGGAACACAGGGCATTATGGCTTCTCGACTGCTCAGTCCATTAAATGTTTGTGATTAATAAAGTGTTTTGGGAAACTTCTAGCACATAGAAGACAACATTCATACTGATTAATACTAACTAGATTTGTGATTACATGTATGATTGTTAACATTTCTCTTCCTAGGTATATATGAACATGATACAAACAGATTTAAAGTATTTTTTCACAGGATATTTAACAGTTAAACACAAAAGATTCCTTAGATACATTTGAAACAGCAGAACAGGTCTTCTAAATACTGAAGAAAAAAAGTAACCAAATTTCATGTAGCAATTTGTCCTCTGACAGCTGTGACTGTAATTTGAGTGGTAAAGAGAGTCTAAGGGAGGATATCCGGTGCACATGGGCCAGAAATGAAGGATAACTACTCAATATATGATCAACTCTTGATTCAGACCAGTTAGGAGCCCATTACATGAGGGTCGGTAAATGTCCTGGTATCCCCCTTCCTACAAAAGTGTAAGTTACCAGAAAAGTAAGTTTGTGAATACCGAAAACTAGTAAACCTACTCAAACATGTAAGTTACCTTTGTGAATCAGGCCCGCAGTGTTGCTAAGGATCTGCTCTACAGCATGTGCCCATGTCTCTAGAGACACTTCCCAAGAGACATGCTTCAATAGATGAAAGCTAATTTCTAAAGCCATGATTTGTAATTGCCCATTATAATATTAACACTTATAATTCAGGAGGATATCTGGATTCTCAGCAGGCAGGCACTCAAGCGCTGAAAAGTGTTCTTGTTTAGTTAGGTGGATCCAACAAGTTGCTAGGAGCTATGGGAGCACTGGCAGGGTTTGCTTTTATTCTGTTCCACTGTTGACCGCCTGCTGCACCATATTGATGGGTCAATTAGTCTCAGTTAAGTGGACTCTGAATGAAACTTAATTTGGAAGTGATTTCTAGGACAACTGTTGTTGTCAAAGGGGTCCTGCAGATGACATCATAGTCCTGAAGCAACATGCATAGTGATATGAGCTTCTCTCCTAGCACTCAGAAGCCAACCGATGTTGCATGGTCATCAGCAATTCAGCCGTCAAGACCTCAAGGTAATGTAAGCTCCAAATTCTCTGCTTGGCACCTCCACCTGTAGTGAAAATGATAGTCAGTCTGTGAGACCCTAGAACTCAAGATGGCTGAAAGTCCCCTGCCTCCAAGTTAATTCAACAGGGCTTCGAAAAAATGTTGTGTCAAGAGATGAGGATCCACAAGGCAGGTGAATCACAACTGGAGCCGGTCTGACCGCTGAGGAACATAAGCATTCACAACCAGGTGCCTCCAGGACTTCATTAGGGGTCAACACGTCTATAACATCCTAGCCACTCCAACTCTCGGCTAAGGATGGCACTTTCCACAATTGGCAGTGACACTTTCCTAGATCACAAGCTGGATTTTATCTGCCCTGTACTGCCACCGCGTACTCGCGCATTAGAAAACTATTCTCTCTTTGCATCCCTTCACAACTGTGCAGGCATTAATACATCTCTTAGTAAACAAGCCAAACATATGTCTACAGCTGTGCAGAATTTTGTTTAGTGCATATTCTGTGATGTGCATTTATAGATGCTCGCATACATACTTCTTTATCATGGAAGTTATCAGTAATCAGTTACACTTGAGCTAATCTCGGGCACAGTGGTCTAGGAACTGTATGAGGCATAGCATGCAATGGTTTCAGACATTCGGGCCTGCTGTCACCCTTATCCTTCTTTACCCTTGGCCACCATAAGATATAAAAACATCCCTTCTCTATAAAAAAAAAAAAGTAGTAATATCTGGTTTATGTTGTTTCAGCTGTCACATGTCATAGGCTCGTTAGCAACTGAGGCTCTGACAGATGTGCGAAGGCAAGTGGAACAATGTAATTAACAAACAGAAACACACGTGCCAGAAAACGGGCACCTTGAAGAAACAAATCCTTATTTTATTAGTCCTCTGAATGAATCTGACATATGAGCAACAGCCAGACTCACAGAGATGTCCAACTCTCCCGTGTGATTCCACAATGTTGACTTTCTCCATATTGACATTCAACAATATCGACTGCACAATATAGCGAAGGTAAGTAGTTGTGGTGTTAGAACAGTAAATCCATTCTCCCCGGTGTATCATTATCTTGACAATAATGTGCAGGTTGCTATCTTGCAGTCAGTATTGTTGCATTTCAATATTTATCGTGTTGACATACAAACAACCATCCTAACGGTGATGTTATTCGTTGGCTCTTCCTTGCCGTGCCAGATCAATGGCTAAAAGCCAACAATGCACCGGCTTTAGATCTGCACCGGTCCTGACGGCTTACAGCCTGTGCCCAAAGGGAAAGGATTTACAGAAAGTCTGCACGTTGGTGAAGTCCAGTTGTATCTGCTGTTCCCCGTACAGCGAAACTGATCTTCTAGTTCGGGGTGGTATCTCCCAGAGAGATCTATACTTCACTGCTCCTGGTAGCCTCAGGCCACAGTAACCCAGGAGAGATTTACCCTGGACAGGAGTGAAACCTCCCAGGTGACCTCACATCATATGTGTGTTTGTGTGGACTGGGTTATCCACTAATGACTGGTCCTAATCTGGGGGTCCAAGAAGATTGGGTCAATTTGAGAAGAATCCCTAGTCTCCTAGAGTAGAGTTCTCTGCATCTGCCTGCTTTGTAATAAACCATTCTTGTGCTCTGAACTCCAAAAGCATTCAGTTGGTTATGTGTTTGTGCATAAATCTTTTTATACTCATCAAAGACTAGTTGAGACACTGACTTCATAAACAGAGGGAATTGAAGGACAGTAGATAGATCTCAATAGCTGTCAAGTAAGCAAGTACACGCGTTCACACTATGAGGTCCAAATATTTCTATTAACGAAGACTTACTCATACCGGTGAGCGTTCCTATGTTCTCACCTAGAGGGGAGGGAGCAGCACCCTCCTTAAAGTTAGCATTGACACCTAGAGGAGAGTGGCATGGCATGGGATACAGATAGCTTCTTCGGATGCAGACCCTCTTCTAATAGAGGTTTGCTGGTGATTAATAGTACAATAAGGATGTACAGGTAATTGGATAGGGGAAGACTTTATTGGCACGTCTCCCCTTGAGTCAGAAACTCATCAGAACCACCTTCCTTCCTGTGCCCCTTACTATTTCCCTTAATCTCCCCTTTTTAAACGGCGCAGGATTGGTGCTGCAGCAATGCATCAGGGACACTTTCGTTGAGGCTGAGAGGTGAGGAGAGCGCCTTATTTTAAAAACACAAAACTCAAAAGGTAGAGAAAGTTAGATGACCCATTGTATTAATTGAGACCTTATTATTGAGTCACACTTCCCCAGAAATGAAGCCAATGACAAGAGGAAGGATAGCTGACTAGAACAGTATATGGAGACAGTAGAGGAGAACAACTCATCGTGAGAAGATTATTAGTCCTCCTTGTGTGTTTTTTTACTACTTTCCTGTGGTGAGTTGTCTTAGAGTCATGTAATTGTGGTGAGGGAGTTTTCTATGATCACACCAATGCGGAGTACTGCGTAATATACTAATAAATATTTGTCATGTTTAGCCATACGTTGAAGCGTTTAACTTTGTACTGCACGCGCTTTCTCTTGCCATCAACCTTGGTATTCAGTTAAGTTTCTTGCGTTTATGCATCACCTGGCATTCGACTGCATCGCACTTGCTCACATAACCAATTGATTATGGTAGAAGGGGCAGAGGTTCTCTACAGAGAAAGAGCACAGCAGAACCTAAGCCTAAGTGTATTGGTCGATGAATGGCAGAGGGCACAACAGTCCCATCAGTGTTCTCTTGCCTTAAGAGATCCTGCTCGGTGTGGTAACTCTCTGCACAGTGTGATGCCCCGCCCAGTGGGACGCGACCACATGTCTAGCATCCCTCTTGCTGGTAGTCCTTAAAGTTAAAGTAGGGACTGAATAGTCTAATTTGGAATATCCCCTTCAATAGCACCGTTGAAGTTCCTTATGCGGGGAACGTAAGGAAGCTGGGGCTTTCTCAACCCACAGACTACTTATTCTTTGAAAATAACATTTTCTAATGCTCGCATGAACATTAAATGTGCAAAAGTGCCTGAAAGTGGTAGCATCAGCAGGGCATGCCAATGCAGTTACCGGTCTTACTTGAGGTGTTGTTCAATGAAGCATCTTTATGACAACTGTATACACTTAGCCATTCCCAATTGTTTAGGACATGTGAGAAAATACTTTTTCAACAGCAGAAATAGATGTATAACAATAAAGGCCCATAGTCAGAACTCTGCTCAGCCAAACATTGTACAGACTAAAAGGATTCCTCACCTGTCTGTCCGTGAGGGCATCCACTTCCTCGATAAGTTTCTCCTGACATTTTGGATTCGTTGCCAACAAGTAGGTTGTAAAGGAAAGCAAACTCCGCGTAGTCTCATATCCTGCAACTATGAAGACCATAGCTTGGGACAAGATTTCCTTGTCGCTCATGGACTTTTGGGATTTGTCTGGTGCAGCCACTGCCAGGGGTGCAGAAAATTCGGGTTTGTTAACAATATCGAAATTCTCCACTTGGATATTACTAGAAACTCTGCGCGTGTTGATCACCAACTGCAGAAAATCATGACGCCTCTGAAAAATAATCAAATGATTACAATTCATTTAAAATAATGAAAGCTAATAAACTTCATCTTTAACAAGAGGAAACCCTGTGTCAAGATAACAGAAAAACAATCAAGACCATGAAGGTGCCCAATGGCAAGATATACAAGACCACGAATCGGTGAGTTGCTGGATCAACGTCTACATTCACACTAGCTTGAATCATTTAAGGATGGTAGATTCAGAGGGCCAGATTTATCATACTTTCACACAGTGCAACACCACAAGCCACCTTGCTGCGCTGCGTGGAAGGGAAATGGCAGGAATGCACTGTATTTACCATTATACTGTGCATACAGGTCCTTTCCTCCTGCTGGTGCACTTCTGGCTGCCTTGCGCCAATGCAGGCACTCTTGAGTCATGTTGCAAGGGTGCCTACGTTGAAGGCAGGATTGTTTTTGAGCAGGAAGTGGCATCTTCCTGTACCAAAACAATCCAGAGAGGCATTTTCGTCTTGCTGTGTGTGATGCAGAATGCACCACACTTAGAAATAGGTAACAACGAAGAGAAATAAATATATTTCCCCTCATTGCGCCTCTGGTGGGGAGGCGTGCAATTCTAACGCATCTCCAGGTCTATCAATGTTGGTAAATCTGGGAATGCGTACGAATTCATGGGTGGATGCGCGGGAACACCCATCCTCTGCCCATGGTACGTTTCCCTGTTGAAGAGTAACACAGGCAGTGATTTGCGCTGTCTTGCGTTACTCTAAATTTATCAAGCCACTCAGGGCAAGGTGGCCTTGCGTATCTTGATAAATCTCATTTAGGTTTTGCGTTGCCTTTGCTTCCCCTTGTGTTTAGACAGAAGCAGAGACCAGAGGTTACAACTACAGCCTGATGCTCCCCATTGTAACCCCTCTGGCCCTCTTGTAAGTGGAACCCCGTGGTAACCCTTTCCCTTTCCCTTTCCCTCCCTCGGGCCTAGCAGAACCACCTCCTTTTTTCAACTTCCCTATCTCCCAACCCCCCTCACTCCGCCAGATGCCCGTTCCCTCATAGCCACCTCACCTAGCTTACAGGACCTCTCCGCCCCTCCCCCCGCTTCCTCCCAAACCTCCTTCATTCCTGTGTCTCCACACATTCCTACCCTCTCCCTCCACCCCACCTCCTCACTCCTCACCTACCTCCCCCTAATTATATCCTTAATTCCCTTCTTTCTTGCAACGCCAACAAAGACAACTCTCCTTTCACCTCTGATGCACCAACCACCACCTTACCCCGCCTCTGAACCCTACTCCCCAACTCCCCTCCCATCCCCCAACTTCCCCCTGCCTTCCACCACCAATTGCACCCCCTCCTGTTTCCATCGAGCCACCCAACATGCTGTGCTCTGCCCTACTCTCGCTGGAAAATAAGCTAGGCTCTCTCATCTCCTCCATCTCCCAACTTGAAGCTACCATTTCACTTCTATGCTCCAAGATGTCCACTTTTCCATACACCTTAACTCCTTTGGAAAACACTCGCCTTCCCACGAGATGCACCTCGCCCCCACACCCCATAATAGCAAAGCATAACCTGTAGTCTGCAAACATCACAAACTCACACAAGCCCTCGGACGCCACCCTTCTTCCACTTTCATCTCCAAGTAGCCCTACTATCTACACTATTCCAACCATCTCCTCTGTGAGAACCTCTTATCCACCTAAACCCTCCCGAGCACCCTCGTATAGGCACAACATCCCTATCACCCCTTATAGCCCAAGTGCCCCGTCACCAAAACAGTCTCGACAGAGCTGCGCTGTCTGCTCCACAACTGCAGATCTGCAATAAAACACAGACTTGAAATCTCCGACACCATCATACTTCACAATATTGACATGCTCTTCCTCACAGAGACCTGGTTCAACGCTACCTCTCGCTCTATGTTTGATCTCCTAGTACCCACAGGCTATTCTATATTTAGAAATTACAGAATCGACAAAGTTGGGGGAGGTGTTGCAGTCATCTGAAGAAACTCCCTTCAACTCAAGGCTTTTCCTAACAGCTCCTTCTGCACTTTTGAATGCCTATCCCTTGAACTTCGATTGCACCACCGCTCACCCCTCAGATTCCATGCCATTTACCGCCCGCCTTGTAGCCGCCCCTCGTTTATGGAGGAACTCACTGACTTAATTAGCGACCAATACTCGCAGAGTGACAATCAGATCTTCGTGGGTGACTTCGATCTCCACTGGGGCTCGTCTCAAGGCTCTTCTGTGAATTTGCTGGCTACCTTCCTCTCAGCAAACGATCTTATCCAACACTGCACAGAAACAACACACTCTAAGGGCTCAATCCTGGACCTTGTTATTTCATAAACAGGCATGCTTACTATCGCTACCCCTATTCATTTTAACTGGTCTGGCCACTTCCTCATCCCATTCTCTCTTCACCTATCACACTCTATAACTCTCGGCCAACCTAAGAGGGCTACCTCCTGGTTCCGTGACACTAAAATTATTGACCTCGGTACTTTCTATTAATCAGCTTTGCTATCACTTCCAAGGCTAGACCCGGACCTAGATGTTAACAAACTCACCCCCCAATGCCTCACAGTCCTTGCAGTCCAAATCAATAACGTCGCTCTTCTCCAAAGCAAAAAGAAAAGGCCCACTCCTCGGCACCTTGGTTCAACAAATCCCTCTAGGAAGAAAGGAAGTACCTAAGATGCCTGGAGAAACAATGGAGACAAGCGCCCTCCACCGATAATTTGGCCACACTTCGTTCAGCAAGATCCGAGTACCACAAGCACATCTTCCTTGGAAAAGCGACGCACTTCAGAACCCTCCACGACTCAGCCAAAAATAGACCCAAAAACTATTCGATCTCATCTAGAATCCAAACTGTTCTCCCCCAACCTCCAAGTTGGAGGATTCCCCAAAGAAAGCAGCGGAATTCGCTATATTCCTTGATGAAAAAGTGAAACCACTTGTGGATCAGGTCAGTCAGCCTACCCCTCCAGAGGACCGCAAACCCTTAGCCATTTGGCAGAACTTTGACCCCATCTCCGAAGATGCCCTCCTCAAATGCATCCTCGAAACAAAGCCCTCCAACCATTCTCTTGACCCCATCCCTAGTGCCATTGCCACTGACTTCTATACCAATTCTCTGTCCTATTGGACCACTTTGGTTAACCCATCCATCTGTCAAGGCTCCCTTCCTGTTTCCTTCAAAACTGGGCAGGTCACCCCTCTGCTTAAAAAACCCACTGCTGATGCAAACGACCGAATAGTCTTTCATCACCTTTAGCGGTAGGTCAAGGTGTTCCTCAAGGCTCTATACTTGCACCAACATTGTTCAATCTCTATTTAGAACCATTGGGAAATCTCCTAAGTAAATCCGGGATCCACTATCATCTCTATGCAGACGACACTCAAATCTACCTCAAAGTTGCCTCCACTCACGATCTCTCCATCCTAAGCTCTACTCTCGACCCCATTCAAAACTGGATGTTAACTCATCAACTGATTTTGAATCCCTCTAAAACTGAATTCCTCCTCCTCTCCTCCTCACTTTCTCCTCCCCGGTTCAATCATGGATGGATCAGATGAATCTACTTAACAATAAACCCATCATTGTCGACAGTGCAAAATCCCTTGGTGTCATACTCAACACAAAACTCAATCTACTCTCCCACATTAATTCCATTGCAAAATCTGCTCGATACCAACTGCGCCTTCTTTGGGAGATTTGTCGCTTCTTCCCGGAGCATGACCTTAAAACCCTGGTCCAATCGCTGGTTCTCTCCAGACTGGACTACTGCAACTCTCTTCTTACTGGCCTTCCCAAATCCCACCTGTCCCCCCCTTAAATCGGTTCTCCATTCAGCAGCTCGTTTCATATATGGGGCCAAAAGAAGCGACCACATCACACGCACTTTATCCACCCTCCGTTGGCTTTCCATCGAGGCGAGATCTATCTACAAGACTGCCTGTATCACCCACAAAGCCTTGCACTCCTCCTCTCCTCGCTATCTGGCGAATAAACTGAAACTCTGTGGAGGCTCTAGACCATCACGTAATGCAGAAAATCTATTGCTTGAACCTCCCACTTTCAAGAAGGAAAGGTCAATGGCCCAATCCTTTTCAGGCAACGTGATGAGAATCTGGAACTCACTTCCGCCTCAGCTCCGGACCACCACCTCTTCCCAAGCCTTCAAAACTGACCTCAAAACTCTCCTCCTTCAAAGACACTTCCAAATTTAATTTACGCCCTCTCCATTATCTGAAGGAAGTCCTACCTTTATAGGAAATTCTGTTCTAAATGACTATAGAAGTGCCTTCCCAAGTGTTCTTGTCATTTGAGAGTCTGCCAGTTATTGCAGTACTATATTTCTACTTGTATTGTGTACTCTTTTGTAACATGCACTCGTCACTTTCCCTCTGGAAATGTATCGTTTGCTACCTCTTGTATTTTGTTTGCTCTTGATACATGCACAATTGCCACCATTGCCTTATGTAACGTAACGTTTGCTCTTGTAACATGCACAATTGCCACCATTGTCTCATGTAACGTAACGTTTGCTCTTGTAACATGCTGACTTGTAATTTTTCCCCATGTTTCACTACTGTTCCTATTGTGAAGCGCCCTGACACCTTAGGGTAAAGTCCGCGCTATATAAAAACGCATTAAATAAACTAAAATAAATAAAATAAAAACTCATGCCCAGTCTTTTAAGAGCCGAAAGAGAAGAAAAATAGGCAGATCATAGTTGTTTTAAGTTGAAACAGCTATGATTAAAAAATAATGTTTTCAACTCAAGATGAACGTGTGCTGATAAGCTGTTCATTAAACGTAACTGGACAGGAGAGCGCAGAATGGAGGATTGTTTAGAATCTGCAATACATCGATGATTGTCGGTCGGTTTGCAGGCTGTGAGCCAGGCCTGTATTTGAGCATATTATTATTTTGAAAATGTCACTCATCAAGCGTTTCCATTGAGACTGGAAGGGTTCGGGGGTCGAGTTTGTAGCAGTGCGTTTTAATAGCACGGCAGGGTTCCTTGTATCCAACAGTTTTCAGCCTACGTAAAAGCGTGTTAACATGAAACAATAAAAGACAAAACAAGGGACGGCAGGACTGCCGCGGACCCTCTGGGTGGCCGTACTTTCTACAGGCAGTAAGAGAATCACATGTTTTCCAATGTTTCTGGGAGAAGTTCTTCCGACATCAGCAGGAGAGATCTGCATTCCTCAAGGCACTCAGACACCGCAGATAAATAGTTTCTAGATGCCATGCGATGTCCAGAGATAGCGCCTCTCCAGGTATCAGATGGGGACGCGGTTCAGTAAAACACTTCCAAACGTGTCTTTTAGATGCACGTTTGTAACATTGCTTTCCATAATTCGTCATTATTGTTATTCTTGAAAGATAATATTTTGAACCTCTCGCATGTCTTCTCGGCTTCCTTGAACACTTAGCTTCCAGTTTAACATCACGTTGTCACCAAAAAGAACTAATGCTCTCTACCACATTAAAAAATAATAACTTACGCTATATGGGAGAAAACCCAGAAGAAAATGTAGTAAAATAAAAAGAAACCACCCCGAGGCAACAAAAAAAATGCAAAGATAAGGTATTGTCGCGTGGCAGTTTTGCCTCATCTAAGGAGACGCAGAGGGTTAATATGCCTGCTGCAAAGAACGTATACTGTGCAGATCTCAGAACAGTATTTTATTTGCAATGGTCAGTGGGATACTGCTTTTGTCACAGATCCTTTTCTTACTGTGCAGTTCATAAGTTACAATCACAATCAAACACCTTGAGCTATGAAGTGCCATCAAAGAGCTGCATGCAAACTGGACAAATAAATAAACCAGACACGAACTCACTGACCAATTATTATTATTATTATTATTATTATTATTATTATTATTATTATTATTATTATTATTATTATTAAAACCATTTATTAAGCGCCTGGTTACCCAAAAACAGTGTGTCCCCGCGCTGAATACTGCACAAAAAAGCTAAGAGGACGAGACAGAGGTAGAACATTTGGGGAGCGGAAGTGGCACATGGGTTAAGCCTGAGGAAAAAAAAAAGTTTTAAGTTTTCTTCGGAACATACTCTCGGAGGGCTCCATCCGGAGGCCGAGCGGGAGATCGTTGCAACATTTGGCCGCTAAAAATCTCAACGAACGTCCGCCCATCCTGGCTCTGGTAATTTTCGGAAGTTTAAAGATCATCCTGCCGGCTGATCTCAGGTCTCTAGTGGGGCGGTGTATCATCAGTAGATTTTGAAGATAGGCCGGGCCTTTGCGCTGAGCTATACGATGAGCGAAACAAAGGGACTTAAATTTAATACGCTCTCTTATGGGTAGCCAATGGAGTTTGGATAGAGCAGATTTACCTGATGCTTTGCGAGGAAGTTTAAGTACTAGGCGAGCTGCGGCATTCTGCGCACATTGAAGTTGATGTAATCCTTTTTGGCTCAACCCTAGAAGCAAAGCATTTCCGAAGTCAAAGTGGGGGGTTACCAGGGCGTGAACAATAGTGTTTCTCGAGTTGATTGGTAAGAGGTCCAAAATCTTACGGAGAACCTTCAGTATACTGAAGCACCTGGCAGTAACTTTATTCACATGGGTTTTGTAGGAAAGATCAGAGTCTAATGTGATGCCCAAATTGCGCACCGATTCCACCGGACGAGGGGGACTGCCCAGTTCCTTAGGCCACCACATATGCGACCATACTGAAGCTGATTTCCCTACTACCAGCAACTCGGTTTTATCGCCATTAAGGCGAAGACAGTTGTGGTTCATCCAAGCTGCTACCGATGTAAGGCAGCTCGAGAAGTTGATGGCATCTTCTCTACACTCAGGTGTGAGCTTAAGCAGCAGTTGAGTGTCGTCGGCGTAGCTGACAATGCCCACCCCAAAACTCTCAACTATGCAGGCCAGGGGTGCCATGTAAATGTTAAACAAGGTAGGGCTCAAACTCGAGCCCTGTGGAACCCCATGGCCTACATTTCTGCGAGAGGATTTAAAGGGGGGGCAATGCATTTGGAAGCTTCTGTTAGTCAAGAAAGACTCTACCCAAGCCAGGGCCCGTCCCTTCACTCCGATGTCCGCCAACCGAGACAGCAGCGTTGAGTGCAGCACGGTGTCAAAAGCTGCACTTAGATCTAATAAAACCAACGCTGCTGTCTCTCCATCATCCACTATACTCCTCAAACCTTCGGTGGAGAAAAGTAGGGCTGATTCAGTGGAGTGTCCCGCTCTAAAGCCCGATTGAGTGGGGTGTAGGAGAGAATGTTCCTCCAGGTAGCTCATGAGCTGCTTATTCACCACCTACTCCACGATTTTAGCGCAGAAAGGGAGGAGGGAGATGGGGCGGAGGTTCTGAAACTGGGTGATATGAATGTTGGTTTTTTTTTTAAGAGGGATTACCTGAGCAGTCTTCCACGCGTCTAGTACCTGACATTCTTTGAAGGAGAGCGACACAATAAGACTGATCTGATCTATTATTGTGGTCTCCAAAACTCCTTTAAAGCGAGCAGGGGGACAGACATTGCTGGGTGAGCCAGATTGAATGCTGTTGGCAATGCTTACTAGATCTTGTTTCTCAGGTGTTACAAAACAAGAGAGACAGGAGGTCTCCGTGTGGGTGTTTATGACTTCTGTGTGTTTAAACGGCTGGATCTCATCCTTCGAAAAGGTAGCGTGTATTTTATCAATCTTACCTATAAAAAAGTCTGCAAAAGAATTGCACAGCTCTTCTGAATAGGTATCTTGAGCGTCCAGCCTGGTAGGGACCGTAAGCTCTCTGTAGATGGTAAATAGTTCTCTAGTTTGGTTCTTAGCTGAATCGATTCTGTTTTTGAGATAACAGCTTTTTTCTGTTCTTAACAGTTTCTTATAAGTATTAAGTTCTCTTTTGTAGTGCAGTTTGTCTTCAGGGTTATACTGTAATCTCCACCTTCGTTCTAGGTTTTTACATCTGGACCTGGCCAGTTTGAGTGTTTCCGAAAACCAGGGGGCGGTTTTCGAATGCCTAGCTGGGGGCTTGGTTGTCCATGGAGCTATCTCGTCAAGTGCGTTGATCACCCATGTTTCGTATTTATTCCAGGCCTCCTCCAAGGAATTACTTTGGGAAGGGGGATTTTTTTGGAGCGTGCATCTAAAAACTTCTTGATTAAAATTATTCCATTTTCTTCGTTTCAGGGGGGGGGTGGTTTGAAGAAGTGTTGTCTAAAAGGGTTTTATCTACTGTAAACGGGATGATAAAATGATCTGACCAGATTATTCTCACCGGAGTAGAGACATAAATGCCCTCCCAATTCGTGAAAATGGGGTCCAGGAGACAACCATGTTGATGGGAAGGGGCAGTAGATTTAAGGTTAAGGCCTAAAGATTTTAAAACAGCAGCCACATCCTGTGCTTCCCTGCACACCATGTCATTGAAATGGAGATTGAGATCGCCTAGAATAATACATTTTTTATAGCGAAGAGCCGCTTGGGTAACGCACTCTAGAAGCTGGTTGCCAAACTGTCCCGCCGCCCCCGGCGGTCTGTACACCAACAGCCCATGAATGACATTTCTCGGCCCAATTTTAATAGTGAATAAGCCACTTTCGCTATTAGGTAAGGTGACCTTTACTAGGGTGCATTCTAGCTCAGATTTGTACATAAGGGCTACCCCCCTCCCTCTTTGTTTGTGTCAGTCTAGACGAAGTAGACAGTACCCGGGAGGAGTTGCCTCAAGTGCCTCGGGAGACGAGTCCTCGTCCATCCATGTCTCAGTGAGAAAAAGAGCATCCAGGTTCTCCGTAACTAATAGATCGTGTATTTCGAGCCTATGTTTTTTCAACGACCTACAGTTTAATAATATCATTTTGGCTTTAGGAGCATCATATGTGATCATCCTAGGGGATGGGAGAGCCTGTTTACATGTTCCGCATACCAGCGGCAGTATGTCAGCTTGAAATAAATGGGCACATCTGGTTGTCACATTTGGGCGCAGTAGCAGTAGCAGTAGCTCCTGTTGGGTATAAGGTAGAGAAAGCCTAGGTGGTACCAACCTATCAGATGGACCCGCCCCATGCCCCGGTCTGTCGCGGACGGGCGCTGACGGGCTGGACTCTGGCTTGACTCCGGCGCGCATCCGGCGCGTCCGCTGCGCGGAGCCATAGCCGTTTGTTTTTATACTGGCGGCTCAGTCCACCAAGGGAGGGAAGCCCTACCCAAGATGGCCGCCGCCGTCACTCCGCCCGAGACCCAGGTAAACCAGCCCTAATGTCGGCCAGACACTCTGGGGGGAGGCAGCGCTGGATTAAGTAAGTGCCAAAAAGTAATTGTATTAAAATCACAATTAAAACAATGCCTTCACCCTCAAATCGGTGAGGCGCCAAGCGTCGCGCAAATCGGCGCGCTGGTGCAGGGGGGGAAAGGACACACAGGGCAAGTCACACAAATATTAAAATGCCGGTAGCAGAGCAAATGAAAGACCGCCCGGCTCAAGCCTCAGGCGTTTACTGCAATGTTCAAGCGATTCGGACGTTTTCCTTGTTTTTATACTGGTGCCTAGTCCACCAAGGGAGGGAAGCCCTACCCAAGATGGCCGCCGCCGTCACTCCGCCTGAGACCCAGGTAGACCAGCCCTAATGTCGGCCAGACACTCTGGGGGGAGGCAGCGCTGGATTAAGTAAGTGCCAAAAAGTAATTGTATTAAAATCACAATTAAAACAATGCCTTCACCCTCAAATCGGTGAGGCGCCAAGCGTCGCGCAAATCGGCGCGCTGGTGCAGGGGGGGAAAGGACACACAGGGCAAGTCACACAAATATTAAAATGCCGGTAGCAGAGCAAATGAAAGACCGCCCGGCTCAAGCCTCAGGCGTTTAGTGCAATGTTCAAGCGATTCGGACGTTTTCCTTGTTTTTATACTGGTGGCTCAGTCCACCAAGGGAGGGAAGTCCTACCCAAGATGGCCGCCGCCGTCACTCCGCCCGAGACCCAGGTAGACCAGCCCTAATGTCGGCCAGACACTCTGGGGGGAGGCAGCGCTGGATTAAGTAAGTGGCAAAAAGTAATTGTATTAAAATCACAATTAAAACAATGCCTTCACCCTCAAATCGGTGAGGCGCCAAGCGTCGCGCAAATCGGCGCGCTGGTGCAGGGGGGGAAAGGACACACAGGGCAAGTCACACAAATATTAAAATGCCGGTAGCAGAGCAAATGAAAGACCGCCCGGCTCAAGCCTCAGGCGTTTAGTGCAATGTTCAATTCCTCCACATGTTAATCTTAGAGGATCTCCCACTGATGTATTCTCAGCTTGTATGTCCTGTATCTGCAGTATGTAATGTCGAAGTCAGCTTTCTCTGACCCAAGAACTACCCGCTATCTTTCTAGCCAAGGTACTGGAAATAAGTGGCTTTTTCTGGAGGAAATTCAGTGGCATGGTGGACTAAATTCTGTGGCATGAAAAAAGGCTCATTATGCACAATATTTTGTGAATAAAGGCAGTTTATGTGGCATGTTTTAAGTAATTTTTACATGTTTGGGTGTTGATGTAAACCAGATGTAAACCAGATCCCAAAGCAGTTCTTGGTAGCTTTGGCTGCACACTGCACTCCAAAGATAATGTAACTAAAGCTACCTGCGTTATTATCATATGGAATCTTTTTACTGATGTCATAACTACACTTTCACAATTGCTTTACTGACCTTCTTGCTTTCTAAAATGTGCTTGAAAATGCACCATATGCCCACTTTTTTTATAAATTTGTCTCGGGGGGGTCGAGCTCGCTTGCTACGCTCGCTCCCCACTTAACACTTTAAACTTTTACGCCCCCCACTTTCAAATGTTACCTGCCACCACTGCTCTAATGTTGAGCAGCATTCTGACAGTTCATTATATAGCACAGGAATTTCGATGGGCTTTGACTGGTATTTAATCTATGAAGTGCCATTATATAGCATCTCTGGCGCAATATTTAAAACTAGCGTTATTTTTTATGACTCAAGTTGATGAGGGACATTTTTCCACTAGGGATTCGTCTCTTGTAGTCTTATTACTGTTTAAACAAACATGGTTTGCTTCTCTCAATCTATGTTTGTAACTGCTACAGCATTTTCTAGTGGACCAGAGAATGTCTTTTCTGCAGCTGAATAACGCAGCTGCACGCTATGGTACACCTTCAAGGGTTGTATTATTTCATTATCTCTCCTTCCAGTTTCTCTCTAGGGCCTATGCCATTTTCACTCATACGATTAAGCCTCCAATTTTCCATTTTTACTGGCTACTACACATGAAGAAAATAATTTGTTTACTGGTTTGCAAAACTAGTTCCAGGCCTTTCCTTTCGCCCCTTGTGGTGTTGTTGAAGCCTCAGAAGGCCTAGTGTGACAAAGGAGATTTTCTGCTGTAGTATACACAGAGCAATTCTGTGCTGCTGATGCACACACATTTAAACAAAAATAAGGGGATCTAATTAGGTAAGCAAGGACCTTGGGTATCAACTTTTATTAAGGACAGTGGTCCTTGTAAGTAGTAGATAGAACAGAAGAAATGAATATAGAACAGAATCAATTCTATATAGCTGCTATCCAGCAGGATAGTAGGATTTAATCAAACTTAATTTTTAGATATCAAAAAACACAGAACACTATACAGTGGAATACATTCCTGTATCCAAGGACATAAAAGTGAGTCAGTTTGTGAGAAAAAATAATAATAGTAACATAAAACCATAAGAAACATAAAAAACTAAACGAAACAGAGAATTGATTCTGTTCTATATTCATTTCTTCTGTTCTATCTACACCTGACAAGTACTACTGTCCTCGATAAAAGCAGACACACAAACAAAATGTCAGTACTCGAGATCATGTCATGAGTTTCCACCTAACTTGTTCTGCTGGTAAAAAGGGAAGTTGGCAGATAAATGGACGATTGTTAGGAGTGGTACACCGTTCTGTTCTACAAAATTTACACATGTAACTAAAAGAGAAAAGGCATCAAAATTACAGAGGCTGTCAATTTAGACCGTCAAAAGGGGATCTTACTTTTGTCTCCGCTTGTTGTTCTCGCAAGGAGATGAGGTCCTTTATGAGGTTGCTAAAGAACCTGTTGACTTGTTCCTGCTTCTTGCTGGGTAGAAGGTGCATAAGGAAGCTGATGACGTGTGGAAATGCCACTTTAAAGAGAAAAAGACCAGCAAGGTTAGCAATAGTTGATATCCAGGTGATTATCTTTTTGCCTTGAACATCATTCATTTTTGCAGTTAAAAATTCATACAGCTAATCGGACTTTCTTTCCAAAACTCTATCGACACTTTACAATTAGTAGAAGTGGCAGATATACTTGAATCAAAATCGTGGTCGACACGGAGAGGAAATCCACACAAACTCTTTGAGACCTTCCTTAGTATCTGCATACTGAAGATGATCCTTATTTGTGGTGGCAGGGAGTGCAAGACTCCTGTGCGTGTGCTATGGATGCCTCACACATCTAGCAATGAGCGATATACTCAACGTCTGGAGATAAAACAGCTGCTGTTCGCAACCAAAATAAGGTTGGTTGGAAGGGAACACATCTAAGTACCCTGCAGGGGCCAACGGGACATTGTGGGCAGTTGGAATGTATGTGGAAACCCTCTAGGACTGGTAGAGATTGTTAAGGGTTGAATATATATGTTTAAAGAAGGAGATTTAAAGACCTGCTGTTGAGATCGCAGCTGGCAGAGTAGTGATCTGGCCAAAGATGATACCTACCAGGGAGTGTCTAACCACCATACATTGGGTCCTACTCTACTTCTACCTTCCTGAGGATAGTTACTTTCCAGTGATCACATGCTCTGGTGAGGATTAGTATTTGACCCATTCTGTTGCAGCCACAAATGCTCCTCAGCCAGACATGCTGATTGGGCTGACGGCACTGCTTACAGCATGTCTGAAACTGGGATCTAAACCTGCAGGCCATCAATATTCTTGTTAGAAAAACAAAAGAGTGGTGGGTGGAATGCTTGATTTATTTTCACCCCTGCTATTACGCTAACAGGATTTCAGTCCTTTGGTTCTTACCACTATTTCCTTCTAGACAGAGATCAGCGATATGCAGATTAGGCTTGGTCCAGCCTCATTAGGGACAGTCCAGCCCTGACTCCTAGGCAATATCCTCTCTAGCCAGGAGCACAAGCAATGCCAGGCTAGCTATTGCCTATAATGGACCCATCAGGGAAGTGCAACTTGGTTCTAGAGGCACGGCGAGCATGGCACCCATGTCTCAGCCTACCTCTCATACTCATTCTGAGAAAAATAAACAAGTGATCGGTTGAATGCTTGAAATGATCTCATCTACTGGTAATTACTCAGACTCCTAACCAGTCCATCATTTGTACCCAACATTCAACAGGTATGAATGAATGAATGAAGTTTTGTATTGCGCAACTTTGCCCGAGGGCATCAAGGCGCATCAGATGGAACAGCTGAAAGCAGGGCATAGCACAAGGAGGAAACTAGAGGTATGCTTTGGTGAAGAGCCAGGTCTTTAAGGCTTTGCGGAATTGATCAGGAGGCGCAAGGCCCTTGAGATTGTCAGGGAGGAGATTCCAGAGCTCCAGAGGTATGCCCAGAAGCAAGTCCCATCCTCACTGTGTGATTGGCCTTGATGTTTGGGCTGGACCGTTCCTACTTGAGCATGTCCAAGTCTGATTTGCATATGGTAGGATTCTATCTGGGGTAGCACAGGGGGAACAATATGATTGGCTTGACTCCAGCAAAAGTAATTACTAATGGCTGAGATTAATTCAAAATTCCACGTATACATTTTTCTTTTTCTTACCAATTTCCTAGTGGCACTTCCGTTAATCTCTCCAGGCGATATTCCCCAGCAGCCTCAACGATAGGTAAAAAAGGAATTAACGTGGTCTCAAACTAGCGGTTTAAGTATATCAAATCCAGGATTTCCATGTTTTGGAATACAAAAGTGTGGGTTTTATCAGTTAATCTTGTCAACAAGCCTATTCCTTTGAAAGCCAAATGTGTATTATCACACCTAATTCCTTTCCTTGTTGGGGAGATTATGTCTTGGTGTTCATACAGTCTTATTAATTCATGACAAGTGCTATATTAAATGAAGCCTACAAGTGTAGGGAACCCCCTACGATTAGAGGGTGAAGATCCTTCCTTTCTCCATGAGAATTTATGCTGTAATATTGCCAAAGAAGGTGGGTCTAGCTTAACGAGTTTAGAGAGAAATTCTACCATTAGCCTCCGCAAAGTACTGCCAGGGGAATGCCCACCAAACTACCAATAGTTATCAAGGGAGTGTGACCCATGCAGCTTCACAACAACCTTCTTGATCATTGGTAGCAGATATCCTTCAGCGGGAGGGTGTACAATAAACTATGGATGGCAATTTGATGAGCTCTGCCTGTAGTAGCATTTCTAGTAAGCATTTCTGCCACATTTACAGGATGCCCAATCATGGGGACTGTGGCAGGGACATTGTTTCCGCCACTTATTTCCAAATCCTCAATCAGACAAAAAAAGACAACCAGAAAGATTTGTGAAGATTACTGTAAGCTGTGCAATATTACTATGAAACATCAAAGTAATTTCAACCACTGTCGCAATCCAAGAACCAGGAAAAATGTCTTGTAACTGAATTACTGCACGGTTTTACCGCTCGGCCCTGCATTTTCATGAGCCCATGAAAATGTAGATAATCATTTTTTGGGACATACATAATTCATTATTTGCTGAAATCCTACAGTAATCGATTTATTGCTCCAGTAGTTATTGGATTACACGGTTTAGTGCAGTGGAATCAAAGGATACACAATACTTACTGGCTAGGATCAGGAACAGCTTGACAGGAGTAAATAAGTCCAAGAACATTTTGATATGTTTGATGAGGGAGTGATCCGGGTTCTTTTCAGAGTCAACAACCGTACCAAACACCAAGCTAGCAACGATGTCCATGGTCAAACCACTATAGTACCTGGAATGACAAATATGTTTGCCTAAGTTTCTCCTTACCAAGTCCTGTGGGTCAACCTGTTACATAGATTATTTAAATTACATTTACTCATGCGCAGAAGAGAAAACAGGTGCAATCACAAAACGCAGCAACAGATTTGATATTGGTGATGCATATTATAAAACAGCTGGAACATGAATGATATCGAAGGCTTCCCTTAATTATTTGGCATTAGGTGCTATTTTAATGACCATTTACTGAGAATTTCTGAAAGCCAAGGCCAGCTGTATCACTTGTGACAATCAAACTTCTCAGAGCAGTAACTGCAGGATAGTGAAACCTACCCACTTCTGAACACGTTGAAAGAGCAGGCTGTGTTCCTGTGAAACCTTTATGTGATGAAAAGGCCAGTGAGGAGGTCAATCAGTTGAGCCATCACAAGGCAGTTGCCCTTGCTTCTTCATCATATGCTCCAGAATCACAGTCTAGCCCAGCATTGAGAGGAGACCCCCAAATACATGTATTACATTTTGTGTGAGATGGTTCTTGGACAACAAGACAAACCTCTACAGGCTCTCCTCTTCACCCAAGGCTTCTCAGCTTACTCTTCATGGCCCAAGACCATGAGTGGGATCCCTTTAATGTTAAAACTCTCAACACCATGGAATTCTAAGATTTCACCTGCACAACCACATGACTAGCGTTGAAGCAACAATTCTGCAAGTTTAGAACAAAAATAGTTCCTGTGACCTCAACGCCACTGTACACTTAAAGAATGCTCTGTGTTTTCTTCCATGCAATTTTACAACAACCCTTTCCACACTTTTCTCCAGAGAACTGTAATAACTAGAATATGTCAAACATGGTTCGATGAGTAAAAAGATAAGTGTAAAAATAATAAGAAGGAAATCGTTTTTGCAAAAATAAAATATGACTGCTTCATAGTATCAATATTTTACATTTTGCTGGATTTCTCTTTCTGCTGCCTTACTGTGAGTACATTTGTAATAGTAAATTGCCTTTTCAGGTTAGGAAATATGCACAAGAGGTATGTGACCACACCCACAATTCTTCATATTCCTGTGAAATCACCTATTTTTGCAGGTAAAGCAAACTCCAAAATGCCCATAGAACCTCCACTAACTCTAAATTTGCTCATATAAAATTTTTCAAATCCACAAGCCATTCCGCATAGGAAATTTCCATGACATGACGATTTGGCGCATCTTTGTTCAACTCACGAGTTAATAAATGCTCACTTTTGGCAATTAGTTTGGTCTCAAGTTAACAAAATCTTTAAAAAACAAACCTCATTTTCTCCTTGTAACGTCTTTTTAGGCTCTATCACCTTTTTGGCCCTTTTCACCGTCTGACTTCAAACTAGTCGATTTATTATTAGCAATAGCCCTTCACTTAATAACTTCCAATTGGAAGCAGGCCGACAAAGTCACTTTTAGAGCATGGTCGAATGCCGTTTGTTTTCACCACAGACTTGATACTAATTACGTTACTCCTGTATCTGTGTCCATTAAAAGAGATCTTTTATGGCTTCCTCTAACTACGTACTTAACCTGCATTGCCTTATCAAGTGCTATACCGGTTAACTCTTCTGATGAAGTTCGGAAACCTCCATGATTCACTTGTTGTCTCTTTATTCAATCACATATGTTTTCACGGTTGCTCCTTTCGTTGTATTTCTTATTACAGTTTATTGTCAAAGTCAAGTCAAATGATCTTTATTCGGATTATCAATACATCCATAAAAGTACATACAGGATAAAAATACATTAAAAACAATTTAAAAACATATATATAAATAGAAAACAGATTTATCAGGTTGGGTTTAAGTAGCATATGTCATAAAGTGCGAAATGCATGTAATGCAGTACAAAATGCATACTAAAGGGAGAAACAATGGTCTATTAACAAATTTAGACACAAAATTCAGATTATGTACTCCCGAAATAACATTTATATCATAGTAGATATACAACTAAATCAGTAGGCAATTTACAAAAATAATTAAGTGCAGAAAAGTGCAACAGATACCATAATACTGATATCAGTTATCCAAACTCCATGCATGCCCTCGATTTCACACATCTTTTTATAAAACAACTCACAATATATATAACTTCGTCGGTATGCAACACTTGTAGGAATTTTAATGCGAGTTTAAAATCTCTAAGATTATATTTACGAAGGATCGGCCTTAGGTATTTACAGGTATACAATTTGTAATAGCTACAAAAGAAGAAATAGTGCAATAAACTTTGTTTTCCGCCCTGAGAGCAGGGGCAATCCAATTCTTCTAGTTTTTTATTATAGCCAAGGGGGAAGCTAAGCAAATTAACTATGCTTCCATCTCGAAACCTGAACAAAAGGCTCCGATTCCACTTTCCTATAGGTATTGACAAATATCTGTAAAAATTATTCAAATTATCACAACTAGAGTCTATAATAAGCTGATATCTAATAACAGCAGATTTAATAGACTCTGATCTCAATCGATCCTCTTTATATAGGCCTAGTAAAGCCCGTTTAATGCTATTCTTATGAGCGGGTACAATAGAATTCGGGGAACTAAACAAAGAACCTTGACCCAGGCTCTGCAGGCTATTCTTGACTGCATTTAACCAAGGTATGTGATGGAAACTATCGCTTAACAGACAGTCAGATATTATACTGCGCGTTAAGGACGCTGCTGGATTTAACCATACCTTGATCCAAAAAAGAGCAGGCCTAGACCTAATAAAATCAGCGATATAAGACAATCTCAATTCGTTGTGACAAATAAATGTAGAGGCGCACAGGACTCCCCCCAGTACCCTCCTACAAAATCTATTTTCCTCCGACTGGAGACCCGTGCTTTTGCAGTAACCCCACACTTCTGCTCCATATGTCCCAGTAGGCCGACATTGAGTACGGTATATGTTAAGTAGGGGTGTAACAACATTGGCCAGTTTCGGTTTTCGGAGGGATAAGATTGAATTAATTGATTTGCCAATTTTATTTCTCGCATGTGCAGCATGAGGCTGCCATGAACCTGAGTTGGAGAATAACAACCCTAAATAGGGGAAAGTGCTAGTGCATTTTAAAATATTGTCTCCGGATTTAATTGATGTAATATTGTACTTTTTTGGTCCGCAGTTCATGATGAAGGATTTTTTAAAATTGGTATTTAAACCAAGATCGGACATAAACGCAACAAACCCAGAAATTAAGATGCGTAAAGCATTCGGGGCACGCCCCATTAGTACTGCGTCATCCGCATAAAGTAAAGTAGTAATGGGGGAACCATTTATAATTGGGACGTCCTTAGTAATCCTACTCAAAGTGCTACTCAACCCATTAATATATAAAATAAAAAGCAGGGGGGCGAGTACGCAGCCCTGTCTAACTCCTCTGCTAATAAAAACATCATTGGACAGATCGCCATCATTATTGATCCGTACTCTCGCTTTTAAGTCCCTATGTAACTCAGAAAGAAAATACACCAGTGAGTCATCCAAACCATATTCGAGCAAAAGTGACCACAACCTAGAACGATTAACAAAATCAAATGCAGAACTCAGATCCATGAAACCTAAATAAAGAGGGGATTTTTTAAAGATAATGTATTTAGCCATAATCAGATTTAAATTCAGACACTGTTCAACTGTGCCTACTTGGCTTCTAAATCCCAGTTGACTGCAATGAAGAACATTGTTTTCTTCAGCCCAATTCCTTATCCTTTTGAAGATTACCCTACCGAGGACCTTTAACGTGTTATCGATCAGTGAGATCGGACGGTAGCAGGCGGGGTCCGACCTGTCACCTTTTTTAAATATTGGTACGATTACACTATTCGACCAGGATTCAGGAATTGTGCTTTCACGCAGATTATTAAATAAGTTGCATAGAAGAGGGGCCCAAAAATTAATTTCTGATTTAATCTGGTCAATAGAAAGACCGTCGGGGCCAGGTGCTTTGTTACTTGCACTATCAATTATCGCGTCCTCAATCTCCATTAATGAAAAGGTCAGAGGTTCGGCGCTATTAAATAGGGGGGCAATTACTGGAGAGGTGGCTGATATTGCGTAAATTTGAGAAAAATGCTCAACCCACGCCTCACCAGTTATATTGCAGTTAATTGGGTTAATGCTAGAGCCAAAAGATCTTAATAACTTCACTTCTCTCCAAAAACCTGCTGTGTCCTTTAGCGTGGCAGTACGTGTAAGAGATTCCCAGTGGTTAATCACCAGAGCCTCAGATCTAGTGTATAGGGCAATTTTATATTTTGATCTTAGATCTCTCACCAATCTCGCATCCCTAGGGTTGGTTTTTAAAGCAGCCCTCAGGTCCCTATTGGCCTTGGAGCATGAAGAATCAAACCAACGGGGACCATGAACTATATTCTGCCTTGCCGGTTTAGAGGATTCTGTTTTAATGGCCCCACATAAGTTGCCAAAAGCTTCAGCCACGACACTACTGGGACTCGTGTGTGACAGACAAGTCTCTACCACCTCGGGATATTTTCTAATTACTCTAGCTAGAATATCTTTATTGTCTACCCCTTTCCACACTAGTCTTAATCTATCGGTAGAAAGTGCCAGATTTTTTGGCCCACACTCTAACTTTGCTGCGACCTTCATGGTCTGTGGATTATGTAAATGTATTCTAAGCGGATAGTGGTCACTATAGGCGGAACAGATGACCTCTGCTTTTAAAATTATGTCGCTTAATGATGGGCATATAAATATATAGTCTATCGTGGATGCACAACCATGACCCACAAAAGTAGGTGTAGTTATGTAATTTGCACTTGAACCCACAACTTCCATTACATTCAATAGGTCACGAGAGGCTAAATAATTTTTCAACTCTTCACCGTTTTTACATGGTGGGCTACTACGATATATATGGGCATTAAAATCTCCTCCGATGCAAATACCATCGAAGGGCCCATACTTATGCCCTTCAATAATGTCGTCAATGAAAGTAAACAAGGAAATATAATTATCGTTAGGATGAGTTACAAAATTATTATTATAAAAATTAATAATGCACAGTTTCAGTCTATTAAAATACTTAATGGCCATAAAACAGTTGCCTAAAGTAGGAATCAGTTAGGTTTGCACCCCTAATTTTATTTTGGACCAGATGGATAGGCCCCCACTAGGCCTACCCATATGAGAGGGGGAAGCTTTTGAATTATAACAGCAAAAACCCTCCATAGAAGGTGACGCGGTGCACCAAGTTTCTTGTAACATCAATATATCACAATTATTATCAACCCAATTTAGCCATTCTTTGATTTTCAATTTCGATTTTAGTCCCGCTATATTCCAGCTTACAAGAGATATTACGGAATCCAAGGTCATTTGTTTAGAGATCGAAATTTTTTGACTCATAACAGGTCGAGGTGAATGTTGAGAAACAACCTGAGATGCGGGAATTAGTGACAAAGATGGTACAACAGAATTGTTTATTTTACTTAAATGTCTTTTTATGCCTATAGAGATTAATTCTAGGTGTTCTTCCTATTTTTAATGTTATAATTCACTTCTTTTCCCATGTTTTTACTCCCTCTCTGAATCTCCCCCCATTTCTTTTTCACGTTTTATTAAATGTTATTCGATTATACTCTTGGGGCCAGATGTAGGTCGGTCGGTAACGGCCGAAAATCGGTATTTTCGGCCGTTACCGAGCGGTATTTAAGAATTGGTATGTAGGGGCATTATTTTACAGAATCTGTAAATTTACCGATTCGGTAAATTTACCGATTCTGTAAAATACCCAATCGGTATTTTTACCGATTCGGTAAATCCCAGATGTAGGTGGGACTCTTCTGAGTCCCAAAGGCCCTACAAATTCGGTATTTTACCACCCAATCCAATTGGGTGTTAAAATACCGAATTCAGGTGTGCATGCACATGTGTGCATGCACACCTAGCCATGTGACAGACAGACATGCCCTTAGGGCATGTCTGTGTGCCACATGGCGCACATGCCTATTTTTGGGGTGCCAGAGGGTGTCAAAGTGACACCCCCTGCACCTTTGCAAAATTCGGTATTTACCGATTCGGTAATTACCGAATCGGTATTTCCCATTGATTCCTATGGGCTTCATAGCCCATAGGAATCAATAGGGAATACCGATTCGGTATTTACCGAATCGGTAAATACCGAATTCTAAAGATTCGGTATTTCAACATCTGGAAATACCTACATCTCCCCCCTTCATATTTACCGACTCTTAAATACCGAATCGGTAAAATTCGGTATTTAAGAGTCGGTAAATATGAATTACCTACATCTGGCCCTTGATGTATTGTATATTTTTGTCTATGCTGTTTGACTCTGAGCCTTTGTTATTTCTTAATAAACTTAAACTTCCCCCCCAAAAATGCGTTGTATATCACACCTTTATGCTGAAGTTTGACCCCTCCAAGCAATTCTTATAAACAGCATGGCTCAGCAGTCCTCTTTGTACACCCTATTTTTTTCTAATCTTACCTGTGGATATCACATGTCTTCCCTGAGTCAGCATAGGTTTTGAGCTTGCTTTCCAAGACATCACAGGCTTGATTTATTAAAGGACACAGCTAAAAAAAAACAGAAAGTGAGCAGATAAGTTATTTTAACTCTAATGAAACATTTATCTAATTCATTTTGAGTGTTTTTTAATTGTTCATATGATATGGAACAAAGTGTCTCAAACATGCTGTACTCACTCCAAGTGCACATTCACTGTTTGATTACTTTTGTAGGGAGTTACTCAATTAAGTGGACATCCATTTCAGCTCTTTTGCCTCTTTTCAGAAGGATGGTCAATAGAGGAACCTTATAAAAGGTTTGGGGACTGAGTGCTAAAACTTTGTGTGCCCGATGCAACTCCTCCACTGGCCCAGCTGTGACTGGACCGCCATATTTTAAGTTTCCTGCTGGGTTGTGGGGATTTTTAGTAAGAAACATCCCAGATGCATGTGTTTTTTATATGGTGACATTAGTGCAGACAGCGCAGTGCGTGAGCAAAGCGAAAACAGCAGCTCATATTATGGAATCCCTGGTCATGAAGAGCAGTCAATTGAAGCCTGATCTTGTGCATAATGGTGTCAGCACAAGAGAGTCCCATAGGACCAGTATTTCAGTAGGATAAAGGCCCAGTCCTGTGGGGCATACTGGGTTGGTCTTTGCTATAAGTCATACGGCCATGCAAGGGTGTCATGGCGATTTCTTTAGATTGGTTTTCAAAGAGAAAGTGGGGGACTGTCTTTTGAGAATAGAAAAAGCACTGCCCCTGATGCACTGGAGGTTTTCTCCCAGCATGAGAGACATTTTTCATTTTATTCCTCTAAGACATGAAAATAAATAATGGACATGGCATCTGGAGGCCCGCTGCAAGTAGGCTACGCCATTTACACCAGCCTGGGGGGTAAAAGGGATGGTCCCAATGGACGAGCGAGAGCTAGCTGTGCCAAACGGTATCCCCAACCTCTAAATGAGCCGTGAGAGAAGTTGGCAGACAAGTCAGTCATCAATTTGTGGCAGCTATCGTACTATCGCCAGCCTCCTTGTCTTTCCAGTCTTTGACCTCTACAAGGATGGATAGTCCAGTAACCACTGGAGGTGACCTAATTTGTCATAGGTTGTGGCATTTTTGTAACCAATGATATTTAACCAATTATTGCTTGTAAATAAGCTTTGCCAAGCCCAACAATTCTTCTCTTCTGTTGGCTTATTTTCTTGCTTCCTCTTTGTTTACTAATTACCTCTTTGCCATAAGCAAATGGAAGAATAGAAAACTGGTTCAATCGCAACCCAACGTAGAGAGTGGTAATGGTGCCCACATGGGAATAAATCATGCAGACCAAACCAAACCACTGTGCCTTGTGAGTAGGGGGTCATTCACTTGTGAAAATAAGGATAGAGCAACATGGCTGGTACTTTATTGAAACAAAGGTGGCAAACCTGCTTATGAACTGGCTCCAGACTAGAGTCGTTGGCATTGGTTTGTGACTGAGATTCTGATAACTCCCTAAATCAACAGATCAATTTAGCAGTAAATATGTTCTTTTCCAAAATAAAGCTCCAGTACAGGACTTAACATTTTCTCAAACGCTAATTCTAGTCATTTCAGCCTGTAGCCCAAACATTTCATAAAAAATACTAATAAGCTAATAGTACTGAATGAGTCTGGCTGCTTTGGTGTTGTCAGGTTTCATTAAGCAGGTGCTTGTGTGAGGCATTTAGTTGACGCACATTGACTGCCAGGAGGTGTTGCCAGGTAACAGCTACCTGGACAGACCACTGGGAGAGCTGCAAGGCTTTTACAGTGAAACCAGTGTTTGGCAAGACCGAGGCATGTCCCATCTGAAGGGGAGGATTCATTGTCACGGCTGCGCGTAAGGGGCCAAGAGAAACCCACCACATACATATAAAGATGCGCACTAAGTTTGTAATGTTTTGCTCTAGTCTTTTTAGAATCTTCTCCATGTGTATATTCTATGTTCTATTTGGAATGCTGGTTTAAACTGATGTACTGGTTTTGCCTTGGCGTGATGAGCTGAGCTGCTGCGCAACACCTGTCTGTGATTAAAACTTATTCTATTCATCTTTACCGAGTACGACTGAATCACTACAGAAAAACGTTGCGACGAGGATGGGATACGAACCCACGCGTGCATAGCACAATGGATTAGCATGTTGCTTCAGTTGGTTTGGATGACATGTTTTCTATTAGTGAAGCTGAATGGAGAGAACATCTGTCTAAAGACGTTCTTCTTAATGAGGTTGTGAGATGTGTGAAAGAGGGGTGGCCTAGAGAGAAAAATGCACATGTCTCTTTACAAACCTTTGTGAAAGTCTCCAACGAACTCTCTATTGTGGGAGGGTTACTAATGCGTGGTGATAGGTTGATCCCTCCTTACGACCTCAGAAACAGAATTGTTAAAGGTGCGCATGAGGGTCATCTTGGGAAGACTTTAACTAAGAGGAGGGTCAGGGAACATTTCTGGTGGCCCCAAATGGATCGAGATATTGATACTGTTGTTGAAGAGTGTGTTGTTTGTTCAAGTGCTGAGAAGTGTTTGAAGGTACGTTCGCCTCCTTTACAACCTATTGTACTTCCTGACAGACCCTGGGAGAAAATAGGTATTGATTTGGTTGGCCCATTTTATTTGCTCCCTTCCTCTTCAAGGTTTGCCATTGTTGCCGTTGACTACTACTCTAAATGGCCGGAAGTTCGTTTTGTTGGTGAGCCCAATTCCAAAAATGTTATTGACTTTTTAAAAGATCTTTTTCTACGGGAGGGTTTTCCTTCCACAATTGTGAGTGATAACGGCGTTCAATTTATTAGCCAAGAGTTTAACTCTTTCTTGTGTCAGAGTGGGATCAATCATTTGAGGAGCTCCTTTTATCACCCTCAAACGAACGGTTTAGTGGAGCGCATGAATAGAGTCTTAAATAATTGTGTTCAATGGGCTATTGCTCAACGCTGCCATGTCCCTAATGCGGTCAGATCCATGTTGTGGTTCTATCGTACCACACCTCATACCTCAACCAAGGTGTCTCCTTTTGAATTGTTACGAGGGAGAAAACCTTGTTCTAAAGTTTGTCCTGGCTGGATGTCACGTTGGGTGAAGTTAAATTCCTTGAGCAATGTGGATGAGGTAGTTAGGGCTAATGTTACATGTGCCCAGCCCAAACAGAAACTTGATTTTGACTCCAGGAAAAAAGTTGTAATTCAACAATTTCTTGTTGGTGACAGGATACGTATTAAGCTGCCTGTGCACACCACCAAGGGTAGTGCCAAGTTCTCCAAACCTTTTGTTATCGATAAAGTTTGTGGTAATGCTGTGAGAGTGAATATGAAAAACTGGTGGAACATCGCCAGAGTTGTCAAGGCTGATGTTAGTGTCAGACCCTCTGATTCAATGTGCGCTGACGTTTTGTCTCCTTCTCGTTCTCCTCACCCTGAGCGCCCTGAGGGACCTCGTTCTCCTCACCCTGAGCGCCCTGAGGGACCTCGAAGGAGTGGTCGTCTTCGTTCTATTCCTGCTAGGTATCGTTAAGTTTACAAGTCATTTATCCTGCAATGTTTTCTTTACTTTCTTTTAATGTTTTTTCCTTTTCTTCTTTTTGCTGTTGAAGAAGAGAGGATAATGTAATGTTTTGCTCTAGTCTTTTTAGAATCTTCTCCATGTGTATATTCTATGTTCTATTTGGAATGCTGGTTTAAACTGATGTACTGGTTTTGCCTTGGCGTGATGAGCTGAGCTGCTGCGCAACACCTGTCTGTGATTAAAACTTATTCTATTCATCTTTACCGAGTACGACTGAATCACTACAAAGTTGTTTCTGAAGTTGTGTAGATTATGAGATTATAACAGTTTGAGCTACCTTACTGACTGAATATAAGCAGTTTATTTCATCCCAAGTCCTCTACTCCATCCTTAACGTAGTGCGGGCTGCTGGTTTGCCACTCTGGGTTTTGAGGAGCCGGATTGTCCCAACTCCGCTCACTGCTGAAGGTTCAAAGATTGCTTGTCCATGAGAGCCTTGGAGCTTCTAAGGACAGTCACGAAGCAGGGGTTGACCTGGGTCCGTGAATGATGTTCCAGTTAGGAATGCTCAAGAGGAAGGATCCTTTTCTTACCATATGTTTCAGCATGTTCAGTCCCCTAGAATGGTACCGGCCCTCATGTTCTAATGATGGCGAGAAGGAAGCCACAAAATAAAGCATTACTATATATTTTTTTTTAAAGTGTATATTTTGCAAGACTTTAGGCGATGGTCGCTACATGGAATTTCACAAGGATGTGTTTGGTCTTCTTATTGATGGTTGGTGATGCACTTTCGGGCAGGAGACCGGAGCCTTCCACTAATGAATATTTAAATATTCACCTAAAAAGAGATAAGCGTAATCTTAGTATCGCAATCTGTAGGCTTTCAGTCAGGGAGGTCTTCTTTTTCCTTGTAGTAGTCTCTGTTTGCGCAGTCAGTGTGCGCAGTCTGTTTTCACATGCGGCTTCTTACTGTTGGTTAATGAGGCTATCATGAACAGGATTGATATGGGCCCACTAGAAATGGCGAGCTGGAAGCTCTGGTGGACCAATCATATCTACCACAGTTGGAATTGAGCATGTGTACATGTGACCCCACATATATACAGACTATGATGATGCTTTTAGCAGACTGAAATATTTTATTATTTGTGGGATGAAGACCTTCGATATGTAAAATATTGACAAGTTCACTTAATTTTGAATAATTAAACAATCATTTCACAGAAAATCATTTAGTATACATGTATCAAAATTTTACAGCAATTCATTCCTTAATCACTATTCCATATCTCTAAATATTATAGGCATTTTTTAGATTTTCTTCTTGGTATGGTGTGATGTATGGAGCACCATTTTAACAAGAAGGATTATTAATATAGCTTCCATAGCAGATCAGGGTGAATTTGTTCTGTATTTAGAAGAGTATACATTGAATGGATATCTTGGACAAAGCTAGACCTGTCTTGAGCATCAGTGCCACCAATACGTCTGAGTAACTTCCAGCCGACGCAAACTATGTCTTACCTCGCTTAGCTTGACTGAGTTGAAGGCGGGAATGAGGGAGCTCCGTACTTGCTTCCACCGCTCATCTCGCAGGAAGAGGAGGCTGTCGCACATCAGCTTCGGGAGCAAACTGGATTGCTGGTGGAAAGATGAATGGGACAATCACTCTGGTCTATACCACAAGGTTTAGAAGCTGCAAATGAACTTAAGAGCAAGGGTGCTCAAAGTTATTGCATCAAGTGGATCCCAATTATTGGACGATCTGTAGATCACAGAGTTTTCCAGCTTCTTACGTTTAAGCCCTCATAGTGTTTCTCCGCAAACTGGCACTATTTCCTTACAAATGCTAGATGGCTCTGAAGACAGATGTTTGGTTTTCTCAGAAGACAACTTTAAAACCATTGTTCCTTGACCTTTTAAAATAGAAGGATGTTGATTATCTTTTTTTTGTTTCATCAACTTAAAAGGGGTGTGTAAGTTGTAATGTTCACATGATAATATGCATTAACGTTGTGACCTATGGGTAGTAATATTAGTATCTGTGTGAATCACAGCAAGCTTGCAAATGAAAAACTTCACACAGTCCCATAGCAATAGTCTATCAGCTGCATCTGAGGATTCTGCAAATCTATAATGCAAAGTTCCTTTGGCAGGACTAGGCGAGTAAATTAATGTATATTTGGAAACTGCACCTGAAATTTCATGCATCTGAACTGTGCATTAAGCGTGATAGAGTAATTATGCAGTGTATTATTTAATATCCAAGGAAGAAAATCTAGGACTGTAGACAAGCATCCCTGGAGCTATAGTGAAATTATTATCAGTATATATTCTGTTCTGTAATTTTGATATAGCGCATGGCTACCCAAAGGCCTCCCAGCGCTTCATGAGGTCATATGGGTGAAAGGTATATCTTAATTTTGATTACTTACGGTTGTTATCAATTATTTGTAAGGTAACTATTCATAGCTATCAATCCCCAGGTACCTGTACGTCAAACTTCACAATTCTTCTGCCCCACCTGCCCAAATAAAAAATGTACACAATATTTAGAGCGGAGGCATCATGTTTGGGGTAATATCGTTGTCACTTCTAGGGAAAGCAACTCTGCTCAAATTATCTCTTTGCCACACCTACTCTATGTAACACAAAATACCTCATTCTACTTGGCAGACGCATTCTTTAAGGAACTGGAGGGCGTACTGAGACGATTGCTATGGGATGAAGTAATCTGTGAATAACACTATCAACTGTTTACAGAGCAATTTATGTAGGAGAAATAGCATTTACCAATGTTCATGAGCACTGCCAACTGGACTGAGCCTCTCAGTTGGCATCAGCCAACAACTGTGCGTTTCAGGACTTGAAAGAATCATTGGTATGAATTAATGGATAGGAAAGGGAGGGGACCTACGCCCATTATCTGTACAATGGAAGAGACATTGAGAACATGCCATGCCCAACTGCAGCAATGCGAAAATTATAAGAAGTTATCACATAGGCGATAGGAGGGCATAAAATGAAATCATGCAGAACCCCACAATGGTGCGGTGAAGGGATGGGGATACACAGCCCATCTGAAGGGGTTCCAGCACTGGATGCTATAGGTAGTTTAGAACTGGGCAACATAATGGGTACTGAAGGGATAAAACGTTTTACACAGCTTCAGGAGGACTAGGAGCTCAGCCCCTCCCAACAATACAAATACCTGTAGCTGGCAGATGCCATCCAGACACTGGAGGAAGACTGGACAAATATTGCAGAAGAATCCCCTCCAGAAAAGACATCTGCTGGGCGAAGAATCCACTTAGTAAACAAGATCACTAATCTATAAAACAATTCTATACAGCATCCCTAACAACCTACTACACAAAAGGAAAAATGGCAGTGAGACTTAGGAGCGATAGATGACGATGGCTTGGGAGACGCGATTCAATGCCCACGAGAGAAGCTGCAATCAGGTCAAACTTTAGATTGATCGAACTAAAGATACTGCATAGGGCGTCCTACTACTGGAGTCGCCTTCACAAAATTGACCTGTCCCTTTGGTAGCAGAAGGTCTTCTCATGCAGTGGCTGTGGGAGTGCACCCCTATCAAGGAGTACCGGGGGATTGCAACAAAATGGAGACAACCGGAACTCCTGGAATGTACTCCAACTAGCACCTAAAACCGTAATAGTGTGACCTACTGTCAAGATACCATACCATTTACTATGGATTGGGTTCTATGGTAGCAAACAAGACTGGGAAGCGCAAACAACACCAACTGTGGAGCAATGGTCTGGAGGTATACACATATGCATGGAAGCAGAAAGATAATTTACAATGGGATGGGATGCCCATAGAAGTTCCAAAAAAACGATGGGTCTCCTGGAGAGCATGCCTACGACTACAGATTGAAGACTAAAGAATGGGAAAACACAATGAGCTGTTATTCTGCAAAAGGAGAAATAAGTTGGCACATACTGTGCACCAGACCTGTAGGAATGTCGGGGAATTACAATGGCGTATGTAGTGCTGATGATAGACGTACCTTGTTGTTAAGACAGACAATTACTCTGTTAAGTAAAGAAGAACATTAATAAAAAAAGTTATTAAAAATGGAATGTATGTCAATTCGGACAAGACATGTCACAGATTAAGTTATTTATCTTCAGACTTAATCCTCATACCACAAAGGTATACAACCATTATTGATCTGTCTTAGATGGCAAAGTAATCTATCAGTCTAATTAGATTTTCCTGTGAGATTGATCCACCTGCCTTGTTTAAATCCCCAAACGTATTCCTTCACTGTACCTCCTCTTTTGACCTCCACTGATAACTGAGGCCTGTATTTTTGGCTCAGCCTCCTTCTTTGTGGGGGTGCTCGTCTGTACATGGGGATACTGTATTTTTTAAATTAAATGTACACATTAGACTGTTACCCCAGTGCATGTGGAGAGCATCTTAGGGAGTGACACTTCAAAATAAATACAACCTTGGTTTGGTATTTGCATATGGGGGCCCTAGTGGGGTCTGTTATGCCTGTGTAGGTTTTTCTATCATTCTGCTTTCACTAAGAGGGTTAAACTTTTTCATATTTTGGATCAGTCACTTCAATGTATTTAAGCACAGGTGTACAAAGATTTTGAGTCACGGTTGATTCACTTTTTTGAGTCAGCTACAACGTGAAATACTTATTAGCCATTTACAAAGCCACGCAAATGTCGATTTGTGTCACTTTGCAAGAAAAAGTAACGCAAGGCAGCGAAGGTAGCTTTGTTCAACTGGGCAAATCCATCCCAGATATAGCCACCTTGAGATCATCAAACAATTGGAATACTGACAATACCCTATTTATCGGTATACAACCTTTACCACGCAACTTTTACAACGACCTACCTTTACCACGCAATTTTATCTGGTGAAATCTATCTTCGGCTCAACTCGAGGAGGACTCACATTAGGCTTCTGTGAGAAGGCCACAATACAATACATGGCTCAAAGTTAACCTGCCCACATCCTATCCAGTGAACATGGAATTCAGCAGTAGCACCAAAAAGCTGGTGGTCATGGCTTAACGCAACAGAAATGACTCACTTGGAAACTATGCCAAGTGCATTCCTCCGTCAGCTGAAAAATCGAAAACACATTTTGCCCACTCATCCCAAGGAAGATCAGGATCTAGTGGTAGCCACGTCACCTGATTCACAGATCTCAGTGGGTTTGAAACAGAGAGCCCATATGTCTATCATAAGCCAATCACTGCACAGGTTGTCCAGGCCATGGTTGCAAATGTTATGCACAAAGCTTTGTTAGACAATATCCCAAATATTAGGTTCACTAAGTCTACAGATCTGTTCCTCGAGAGGAAATCACATTGAGAGAGAAAGATTGAAATGTCTGTTGTTAAGAATGCAAATCATCCAAATATGGAAGCATCCCATTGTGGCATTCTATTTTCACTCATCCATTCATTCTTTCTTGCAGCACAGCACATTCTGAAGAGAAAGTGTTGAGACTGGTTCAGGCTACCAAAGGGTGTGGCAGGGACACATCAAGGCAATCACCTTCACTGCCTCAATTCAGGAAGGGCCTCAAGACATGGCTCTTTGACTGAAATGCAGCCCCCGCCCCCAGTGCCTTGAGACCCTAACAGGTGATTAGCCGTGCTCTATAAGACCCCTTATTGATTGATTGAAAGAGTTCATGAACCCACCAGACAGGCCATAGTGTTCCTTAAAGGGGAAAGTCTTGCCGCTTTCCACGTTCTCCTGGACGAAGAGGTCCTGAAGGGAATGCCCACTCTATGCTGCAGTTTCAGGGATTTCCAGAGGATAACATGGATCCACCACTTGGACTCTGGAGCAAACACAGTGCACATGCATGTCGAAAGACACACCCACAGCTTCCTCTTGATGGGGAGAGGGGGAGAGGCTAATAGTCATACGAAACAGAACAAAGTTCACTCAAGGACACCCTCTACCGGGGTATGGCTATAAAAGCCTGTATCCATGTACCACACGTCCGTGCACCACCAACCAGTCTGGGGGAGGATACCTTAACCAGCACAGCCCTGTGCTCTGTGGAGGAGAGAAGAACGAAAATGTGGGCTATTCTACGCATACTCTTAGGATGTCAAGTTCCCTAGGGAAAAGGCACAAGACAGAAAGTGTTTGGGAGTGCAGATTCCTTAGCATTGTGTAAGACATGTTGTTACAACGATATGCTAAACCACCTTTGAAAAAGATGAACAAGAATAATTCAGTAGGTCATTAGCCGCAATCAGTGATTTTTTTACTGTGCCTGAATGTTGCTCTTTCCACGAAGGCGAGTGGATTTTAGGTGTTTGGCTAGCACATGCGGAACCTAAATTAAAGTCGCCTTTCCAATATTACACTGCATTCTAGCATATCAGTGGGACTTCCAGTTCTTGTTGTCTTACCTTTACTCTAAAATATCTCTTACCATTGCCATGCAAGCCTCCATTCAGGCCCTTTAACCAGACAACACAGGTCCCTTTTGTAGCGGGGGCCTGGTTCGAATGGTGGCCTCAGCCCGTAGACACCCCTCCCCGCCTTCCTGCCACCTACATCCTGGGTCCAGTGATCCACCCCTGCAAACTCTGCTTCTTTGATCCTGGCAGGAAGACGCACCACAGTTACAATGACTGCTCATTGGCTGCATCATGTCTGGAGGAGGTGCCTCACAGCAAGGCCCCACCCTTACTTTTATAAAACATATTGTTTTTGCTTTCCAGAACCATACTCTCAACCCAGTGGACATCGGCACATAGTTTGCTTTTGTAAAAACAGTAATTTGCAAAATATTATGTCCACCTCCTTATTCCTACAAACTAAAGGAAGGCATTTACTTTTTCATTTAACTGGGCATGACCGAGCTCATATAGTGCTTATTGGCTTAAAAATCACAGTTGAATAACCTGCGAGGGGGGAGGAGGGGTGGATGGGAAAGAGGGTGGGAGAAGAGGGAAGGAGAGAGAGGCAGGCCAGACAAAGAAGCTACAGGTCTCACCCCTGCAAGGCAGACTCTTGGAGCTGAGAAACAGGATTTGCCACAATAGCCGATCTGAAGAGTCCTTTGCCTATCCACTTGTGTTCACCTTTCCACCAGTTCAGGTTCTCACCCTCACTTGACATCATGCACTGGTCTCACTCCGAAATGAGTCTCGTCTCCCAAATCAAATATCTACCAAACGTTATTGCACTGTGTAACCTGAATCATAATAAAGTAACTTATATTATAACGTTATGTTAGCACAGCACAGAAACACAGTGCAGCCAAGCTATGTTACACTACTTAGTGCATGAGGAAAGGCTACAGCAATTAATCTGGACTTTTCTGGTGGACTGGCCTGTACTCTGTAAGAAGCCTAAGACCACTGCCCTGCTCTAGGTTGCCCAAGGGAATTGTGCCAGGTTGCATACTGTGTTTCATGATTTGCATAAACCCATGAGAAGCATACAGAAGAGAATGTGGCTCTTCTACTGGTACCAAGAGGAGATATCACCATTCTACTGTGCGCATTACCCAGTAGATCTAACTACTTAAGCGAGATAACAAATAGAGCAGAGGGGCCCTGACAATAATGTTGTTTAATGAATCATGTATCCCAGGTGCACTCTCCTTTTAATCAGAGACACAAGGATCACTCAAACATTAACCACAATACTCTTCCCCCATTAACATATGCGTACCATTCTATTCTGGAAGTTGTGGAAATCATCGTGTAAGATCTGCTTGATGGCATCGGGTTCTGCAACGACGATCATCATTCGGCGGCCCATGTAGTATCTGTGGAAGACAGAGTGGATTTCAGCTCAGGCAAGTACCTTTCCAAGCTGGTGACCTACAGTGAAAACTGAGCTTCCAGCAAAAGAAAATCATGGTTGATGAACAAGCTCATTGTATCTTAAGGGACATTTTTTAATAATCTCCTGGTAACTTACTCCTGCTGACTCCTTTTTTATGTGAGGTAGACCATCAGCAATCTTACCTCTTTCTCTCGAGTATCCATATTCTCTACATCTCAAAATAGCTAAAACATGGGTCTTTTCCAAGTAACATAGATTAATCAGTTGACATGTGTTGCCCAGTCTGAGGTACTAGATTCCACGTTGGCTCTTAGAACTCCTCCTAGAGGACTACAGTTTCCTTACCCAGCACTTGAACCTCTTTGGAGGAGGTGGAGTCTCCATCATATCACTCACTAGCTGTTAGAGGAGTTAAGCTATACTTCGTGTGAATCTCTACTATAGGGAGGTGGCTTCAGCCCAACCTCCTCCTTCATCAGTGTCTGCTTAAACATCCTATCAGAAACACCCCTCTTCCTTCCGGTCTATGCTCACAGACTTTGCAGAACACATAGTGACCCTTTCGAACAAAGATCTCCCCAAAGGCAATTTGAAAAAAAATTAAATGTGCCTGCACAAGAAATAATGGACCTTCATCACACAATTAGTTGGGGAGCTCCCTTATAATGGAACCCACACTCTTGCCTGACTGTTCTTTCATATCTCCAGTCATAATCTATGATATCGATTTTCATGGTCCAGATATGTCCACATCGTGTTTTAACTGCAGAGAGAACAGGTTGAGAGGCCCAGAGTGACTACAGGGGTGCATTATTGTCATTTTACAAAACAGTCTCTCAAACCTTAAACTGTGTAAACGAACGGAAAAGTTTGGTAAGTTAGGGGATAAACAAATACACAAAACTGTTATAGAACACTCTAAGTGAAGTCATCCTCCGTTATCGGGGAATTGATTAGTTCCCTCTAACCTACCAACATTTCGGGGTAGTCCATTTTTTGGGGATTGTCTTTCTGCATTGACAAATATATTGATTTGGGAGTGTACAGTGTCCCCCAGAAGTCCTGGAAAACCATGAGTTTGTTTTGTGCTCTTCGTCCAGATCATCCCGAGCTGCTTAACATTTCTTAGAGCTACCCACACTCCTATTGTTGTCTAATATGCTTAGCTATATGGAGCCTGATTTATTATTATTATTTTTTTGCATATTATTTATAGCGCAAACTCGACACGAAGCCATTGGAGCGCTTTACATGAGCACCGTATTTACATTACACATTCAGGCACGGGGAGATTAAGTGATTTGCCAAGAATCACAGGATGTGGATGTGACCTCGAGGCTCGAACCCTGGTTCCCAGCACCATATGCCGACGGACCACTATGGAGTATAGGCATTCTTCCATCGGAGACGGGTCATCTCTGTTCTGTTTGCGTCATGAGCCCATAATTGTCATCTAAGGGCCATCACCATTCGTAATGGGGCTTTGCGGGGGGTGGCCGACCGGAGGGAGGCTCGCCCCCCCGGGGAGTTTGGGGCCCCGGGAGGAAGGGTGGGGGGAAGGATTAGGACGGACACAGGAAGGGACTTTGGGCTGGTTGGGCTAGCTAGTGGGTTTTGGGCTCCTTTTGGGCTTGGGGAGATAAAAGCGGCCATTTTGGGTCACTGTGCACCATTTCGTGGGACAGTGACCCAGCAGCCGGGAGGCATAATTCGAGCGTTGTCAGTAAGGGTAGTGGCGGCGTTTTGGTGGTAGCGGTTGTGTTGGGGGGCGTTAGCGCAGTGGTTCGTGCATTGGTCAGTGGTGTGCGCCAAGCGGGGGGGTAGATTGACGACTGCGAGGCGGCAGGCCGAAGGCGGAGAGTTACCTGTGGAACAATGTCGGCGGAGGCGATGGCGGACCCCCGGGTGCGTGAGGCGTTTCGCCTTCTGGGCGAGGCGGGCAGGACGGATCTCCTGCGCAGCGATGTCCGGGTAAGGCCACCGCGGCGCGCTGTAGACGGCGCCGCGGCGGCAGTGGCAGCTTGCGAGCCTCCGCGCTCGCGGGCGCGAAAGGGGGAGGGGGCAGGAGCTGTGGGAGGAGCGGCGTGAGTTGGCGGCCGGCGGGCGGCTGGGGCGCCGAAGAGGGGAGGGGGACCGGGTGCGAGGCGCGGCGGCCGGAAGAAGGCCCCGCTGGTATTTGTTGAGGGTGCGGGGGGCCTTGGGGGGGGGGGCGGGGGGAAGCGGGGGGGTGCCTGGGGAGGCGTCGGGAAGCGCAGTGGGGGGTAAGGGCCCTGACGGGGGAGAGGGGAGTGGTAAGGAAAAACCGAGTGGCGAGGAGGAGTACCAGGCTGGGGGGGAGGCAGGGGGGGCGGGGGGGGAGGGGGACAGGTACCAGGAGAAAGCAGAGGGGGGTGTCCGGGGGGGAGAGGATGCCGGGGGGGCGGAGAGAGGGCAGGAAGGGGAGGGGGGTGGGGTGCCTGGGAGGGTGGACAGAGGCGCGCTTGAGGAGGAGGGGACAAGGGGGCAGGGAGAGGCGGGGGGGAATCGCCGCTATTGATTAAGGGATCGGAGGAGGGGGAGGGGGCGGGTGAAGGGGGTGAGAGCGAGCTGGATTGGGGGTCTTCAGCAGATGAGGACATAGTTGCGCCCAGTAGGAGGGGATCGCCGCGGGGCGGGGGGAGTGGTGTGGGGCAGAGAGAGGGTGCGAGGGGTGGCAGTGGGGGGCAGAGCTGGGGTTTGGGGATGTCACGGGGGCCGGGGGCGGACGGAGGATGGGGGAGGGTGCGGGGGGGTTTCGGTGGGGGGGGCCACGGGGTAGGGGGGTAGCAGGGGGTAGCGGGGGGGACGCTGGGATGTGGGGAGTGTGGGGGTACAGGGGGGGCGTGTGGAACGGACAGGGTGAGGCGGGGAGCTGGGGGTGGGGGGAGGGCGGGTGGGGGGGGCGTCCAGCGCGGCGAGGAGGACATTCTGCGGCAGGGGGGAGAGGTGGGTCAGGTGGGTGGGGAGGCGACGGAGATGGGTTTGCCTCGGCATGCTGGACTTCCCCGTTTTTCTCTTGGCAGGAGCAGTTGGGCAGGGGCTCGGGTGAGCAGCATGCGGCTCCACCCCGCCGAGTGGATGGGCCGGCTCTGCCTAGTACGGGCGGTCGCGCTCCAACGAGGGACCATGTGCGTACTGCCGGCGGATGGATGGGTCCTAGGTCTCGTGAGAGTGAGCGTGGATTTAGGAACATTGATGACTGCGTGAATCGTTTTTGGCCACTATAGGTGTGGCAGGGTATACTCAGACATGAGTCCCTTTCTCACTGCTCCATCAGGATTCAAGCAAGCCGGGCCGAAGAGGCTGAAATGCCAGAAACCGGTCCCCGGTAGCTTGTCTCCTTTCTGGTGAAGAATTGGCTTGGTAGTTTGGTCTGCCCTGTTCCCATGATGCACTGGGCCAGGGACAGACTAATTTGCATATAGCCAGGTTCTGAGCTGGGATGGGGCAGTGAGATAAATAACGGTGATGGATCAAGCCCTGATCTTTGGACTGGGTAAGAGTGGTCTGCTTAATTCAGACACTCTGTTCATCACCACCCCCTTTTCTGAATCGTTTTTGGCCACTATAGGTGTGGCAGGGTATACTCAGACATGAGTCCCTTTCTCACTGCTCCATCAGGATTCAAGCAAGCCGGGCCGAAGAGGCTGAAATGCCAGAAACCGGTCCCCGGTAGCTTGTCTCCTTTCTGGTGAAGAATTGGCTTGGTAGTTTGGTCTGCCCTGTTCCCATGATGCACTGGGCCAGGGACAGACTAATTTGCATATAGCCAGGTTCTGAGCTGGGATGGGGCAGTGAGATAAATAACGGTGATGGATCAAGCCCTGATCTTTGGACTGGGTAAGAGTGGTCTGCTTAATTCAGACACTCTGTTCATCACCACCCCCTTTTCTGAATCGTTTTTGGCCACTATAGGTGTGGCTGGGTATACTCAGACATGAGTCCCTTTCTCACTGCTCCATCAGGATTCAAGCAAGCCGGGCCGAAGAGGCTGAAATGCCAGAAACCGGTCCCCGGTAGCTTGTCTCCTTTCTGGTGAAGAATTGGCTTGGTAGTTTGGTCTGCCCTGTTCCCATGATGCACTGGGCCAGGGACAGACTAATTTGCATATAGCCAGGTTCTGAGCTGGGATGGGGCAGTGAGATAAATAACGGTGATGGATCAAGCCCTGATCTTTGGACTGGGTAAGAGTGGTCTGCTTAATTCAGACACTCTGTTCATCACCACCCCCTTTTCTGAATCGTTTTTGGCCACTATAGGTGTGGCAGGGTATACTCAGACATGAGTCCCTTTCTCACTGCTCCATCAGGATTCAAGCAAGCCGGGCCGAAGAGGCTGAAATGCCAGAAACCGGTCCCCGGTAGCTTGTCTCCTTTCTGGTGAAGAATTGGCTTGGTAGTTTGGTCTGCCCTGTTCCCATGATGCACTGGGCCAGGGACAGACTAATTTGCATATAGCCAGGTTCTGAGCTGGGATGGGGCAGTGAGATAAATAACGGTGATGGATCAAGCCCTGATCTTTGGACTGGGTAAGAGTGGTCTGCTTAATTCAGACACTCTGTTCATCACCACCCCCTTTTCTGAATCGTTTTTGGCCACTATAGGTGTGGCAGGGTATACTCAGACATGAGTCCCTTTCTCACTGCTCCATCAGGATTCAAGCAAGCCGGGCCGAAGAGGCTGAAATGCCAGAAACCGGTCCCCGGTAGCTTGTCTCCTTTCTGGTGAAGAATTGGCTTGGTAGTTTGGTCTGCCCTGTTCCCATGATGCACTGGGCCAGGGACAGACTAATTTGCATATAGCCAGGTTCTGAGCTGGGATGGGGCAGTGAGATAAATAACGGTGATGGATCAAGCCCTGATCTTTGGACTGGGTAAGAGTGGTCTGCTTAATTCAGACACTCTGTTCATCACCACCCCCTTTTCTGAATCGTTTTTGGCCACTATAGGTGTGGCAGGGTATACTCAGACATGAGTCCCTTTCTCACTGCTCCATCAGGATTCAAGCAAGCCGGGCCGAAGAGGCTGAAATGCCAGAAACCGGTCCCCGGTAGCTTGTCTCCTTTCTGGTGAAGAATTGGCTTGGTAGTTTGGTCTGCCCTGTTCCCATGATGCACTGGGCCAGGGACAGACTAATTTGCATATAGCCAGGTTCTGAGCTGGGATGGGGCAGTGAGATAAATAACGGTGATGGATCAAGCCCTGATCTTTGGACTGGGTAAGAGTGGTCTGCTTAATTCAGACACTCTGTTCATCACCACCCCCTTTTCTGAATCGTTTTTGGCCACTATAGGTGTGGCAGGGTATACTCAGACATGAGTCCCTTTCTCACTGCTCCATCAGGATTCAAGCAAGCCGGGCCGAAGAGGCTGAAATGCCAGAAACCGGTCCCCGGTAGCTTGTCTCCTTTCTGGTGAAGAATTGGCTTGGTAGTTTGGTCTGCCCTGTTCCCATGATGCACTGGGCCAGGGACAGACTAATTTGCATATAGCCAGGTTCTGAGCTGGGATGGGGCAGTGAGATAAATAACGGTGATGGATCAAGCCCTGATCTTTGGACTGGGTAAGAGTGGTCTGCTTAATTCAGACACTCTGTTCATCACCACCCCCTTTTCTGAATCGTTTTTGGCCACTATAGGTGTGGCAGGGTATACTCAGACATGAGTCCCTTTCTCACTGCTCCATCAGGATTCAAGCAAGCCGGGCCGAAGAGGCTGAAATGCCAGAAACCGGTCCCCGGTAGCTTGTCTCCTTTCTGGTGAAGAATTGGCTTGGTAGTTTGGTCTGCCCTGTTCCCATGATGCACTGGGCCAGGGACAGACTAATTTGCATATAGCCAGGTTCTGAGCTGGGATGGGGCAGTGAGATAAATAACGGTGATGGATCAAGCCCTGATCTTTGGACTGGGTAAGAGTGGTCTGCTTAATTCAGACACTCTGTTCATCACCACCCCCTTTTCTGAATCGTTTTTGGCCACTATAGGTGTGGCAGGGTATACTCAGACATGAGTCCCTTTCTCACTGCTCCATCAGGATTCAAGCAAGCCGGGCCGAAGAGGCTGAAATGCCAGAAACCGGTCCCCGGTAGCTTGTCTCCTTTCTGGTGAAGAATTGGCTTGGTAGTTTGGTCTGCCCTGTTCCCATGATGCACTGGGCCAGGGACAGACTAATTTGCATATAGCCAGGTTCTGAGCTGGGATGGGGCAGTGAGATAAATAACGGTGATGGATCAAGCCCTGATCTTTGGACTGGGTAAGAGTGGTCTGCTTAATTCAGACACTCTGTTCATCACCACCCCCTTTTCTGAATGCGTGCAGGGATAAGGCAGGCCTGAGCAGGGTGTCCACAGGAGGGGTCTTGGCAGAAGGCGATGGAGGTGGAGAGATGGAGTCAGAAGAGGAGGGGGAACTGCGGGAGGATGGGGGGAGGCCAGTAATGTTGTTGGCAGTGTTTTACAGATATGCCCCCCGCAATCGGTGCCGCGAGTGACGGCCCCCCAAGCGGAACTGGTTAGGCGGCGGGATCCGGTGAGGACGCCTGCCTTGACGCCAGGTAAGACCAATGCGGGGTCGGGGAGTGGCTTGGGCGTGCCTCATGGAGGCAAGGCGGGTGGGGGTGTGGATGGCGGTTGCCAAGTGTCGGTGGGGACAGATGCTGGAGGAGGGGATGAGGTGAGACTGGTGAAGGGCAGGTATGTGATGGACGCCGGGGTGTGTACGGAAGCGGATGGCGCGGCGTCGGTGAGTACAGGGTCAGGCGAGGCGCGACGTCCGGCGGGTCGGCGGCGGCGGGCGCCGGGGCGAAGAAGAGCTGTGAGGTACCGGTCAAGAAGCTGCCGTATATGGGGGTAGCGAAGCCACTGGGGGCGCATTTGTCGCTGGCGACTAGGGAAAAGATCTGGAAGGGGGAGTATGTGGAGATTTTGAAATTGCTCCACAGGGAATTGATGGCCAAAGAAGGATCGAAGGAGGAAGAGCAAGAATTGGCTAGGCGTCCTAAGGTGCCGGTGACCATCGAAAATTGGGCGGCGGTTTTCCTGATATATGCAAGTGTGTACTGTGAGAAGTACCCCGACAGGGCGGTCGCGCTGTTCAAATACATGGACGTGGTGCGGCGGGCACAGGTGACCTACGGGGGTAATGCTTGGTCGCATTACGATGAGGAGTTCCGGGCGCGTATGGCGTCGGATCCGGAAGCTAAGTGGGGGGAGTTGGATGCGGACTTGTACCAACAGACGATGAGTGGGGCAAAATTTGGCCGCACTATCTACACGGCCAGTGGATTGCCACTGGCTCCGCCCCCCTTTTCGGCCCGCCCCACCCGTGGGGGGGTGAGGGCGGGGGGAGCCGGTAGCAGCAACAGCGTGGGGGCCTGCTGGGATTTCAACAGGGGTTCTTGTCTCCGGCAGGTGTGCCGTTTTCGGCACGAGTGCTCCGCATGCGGGAGACGCCACCCAGAGGCTCGCTGTTGGGGGCTTGGGGGTGGCCCTGCACAGGGTCAGTACCAGGCTCCCGTGCCCGGCAGGGGGAGGGGAGGAGGCAGGGGAAGGGCGAATACCCTGGGAAAAGGCTCATACACCGGTTAGGCTGGATCGACTGGATCCATTTTTGGAGGCGTATCCGCGGGCGGACGATGCGATGGTGCTGCGTCGGGGTTTCAGGGAGGGTTTTCGGTTGGGGTACGAGGGTCTGCGGATTGCTCGATGGGCAGAGAACCTGAAGTCCGTGAACGCACACAAGGGTATCGTCCGGGAGAAGCTCTTTAAAGAAGTGAAGGAGGGAAGGATGGTGGGACCTTTCGAGGAGGCGCCGTTGCCGGATTTGATCATTTCACCCATTGGAGTGGTCCCGAAGAAAGAGCAATGTCAATTCCGCTTGATCCAGCATCTCTCATGGCCGGAGGGCGCGTCGGTGAACGACTTTATCTCAGCAGAATTGGCGTCGGTGTCATACTCGTCCGTGGACGTCGCGAGGAAGTTGGTGACGACGGCAGGTCGGGGGGCGCTCATGGCAAAATGCGATGTAAAATCGGCGTTTCGGTTGCTGCCGGTTCACCCAGCAGATCATCAGTTGCTGGGGATCCAGCTTGACGGGCTCATTTTTGTAGATAGAGCGCTTCCTATGGGGTGCTCCGTGTCGTGTGCCTTGTTTGAGCGATTCAGCTCCTTCTTGCAGTGGGCTTTTTCCTGGCGCACAGGCTCTGAGGCGATAACGCATTACCTGGACGACTTCTTCCTGGTGGGTCGGCCCGGTTCGACGGACTGCCAGCAGCATTTGGACAGTTTTACGGACCTGATGGGTTACCTGGGGGTTCCTTTGGCGCCAGAGAAGACGCAAGGGCCCAGCACGGTGCTATCGTTCCTCAGGATAGAGCTCGACTCGGCGGCCATGGAAGCACGCCTACCAGAGGACAAGCGGGCGGTGATGGTGGACTTGGTAAAGGGCATGTTGGCCAGGCAAAAGGTGTTGGTGCGAGAGGTGCAGGTGTTGCTGGGGCATTTGAACTTCGCGTGCCCCGTGGTGCGAGCGGGGCGGACCTTTTTTCGGCGGTTGGGGTTGGCCTTGTCCGGTTTGTCGCTGCCCCATCATCATGTGCGGCTATCGGCGGGCGCGAGAGAAGATCTGAGCATGTGGTCGGCTTTTTTGGAGCGTTTCAACGGCATGCCCATGGCGCCCCCGGAAGACTGGGAGTGGGACGTGACGATGTCGTCGGACGCAGCGGGAGTCGGTGGTTTTGGACTCTACTGGGCGGGCAGGTGGTGCGCGGAGCAGTGGCCGGAGCGGTGGCAGGCAGGGGGTAGGAGCATTGCTTTCTTGGAACTGTTCCCGTTGGTGGTGGCTGTGACGGTGTGGGCGCGGGAGTTGGCGCACAGGCGTGTGTTGTTCAAGGTGGACAATATGTCGGTGGTGCAGGTGGTGAACCGGCAGTCTGCAATGGAGCCCCAAGTGCTGAAGCTGATGCGCGTTTTTGTTTTGAGGTGTTTGGAACACGACATCTTGTTCCGGGCTCAACATGTGCCGGGAGTGGACAATGACATTGCGGATGCTTTGTCTCGTTCACAGTGGCAGAGGTTCCATGGGCTAGCCACGGAGGCGGCGGCGGACAAGACGGAGGTGCCGGAGGAGATGTGGTTGGTGGGAGAGCGCGGGTCATTCAGTTGGTGAGGTCGTCCCTGGCAGCGTCCACGTGGAGGAGTTACGAGCAGGCCTGGCTGGAGTTTCTGCGTTTTGGAGCGGTAAGGCAGCGGGGTAAGTGGCGTCGGGAGGAGCAGGTGGTGCGATTCATGCTGGGGTTAATGGACAAAGGTCTGGCGAGAGTGACGATTGCGGGAAAACTGGCAGGTTTGGCTTTAATGGGCAAGCTCTGGTGGGGGTATGCCCCCTCGGCGGGAGAATTGGGGGGGCGTCTTCTGGAGGGTTGGGAGAGGGAGAGAGGGGCTTGGGTGCGGCAGAGACGAACGATTACGGAGGCAATGTTGGAAGGCCTGGTGGGTTGCTTACCGGTAGTGTGCAGGGATTGGGCGGAGACGGTGCGGTTTTCCACATTGATGTCGTGGATGTATTTTGGAGCCTTTCGGGTGTTGGAGTTGGTGGGTTTGAAGGGACGGCCGGGTCTGACGTGGGGGGAAGTGGAGTTCCGAGGCCGGGAGGTTGCGGTGCGGCTTCAACGGTCCAAGACTGATCAGCGAGGGAGGGGTACTTGGGTGTTGCTGGGTCCTGGGGGAACAGAGGCGGTGTGTCCGGTGGCATGGGGGAGACGGCTGGCTGAGGGAGGGGTGCAGGATGGTGCGGAGGTGTTCGGCAGGAGAGAGGCGGGACGTGTGACGGCTGCGCAGTTGCTGTGGGTCCTGCGGCACGCCCTGCGGTCTATGGGTGAGGATCCAAAGGAATTCGGAACGCATTCATTTCGCATCGGGGCGGCGACGGAGGCAGCGCGGAAAGGTTGGGGGAAGGAAGAGATAAAACAGTTGGGGCGCTGGAAATCAGACTGTTATAAGACGTATGTCAGGTTGCGAGGGGTAGTGGTGGAGTAGACTTGGAGTTTGGACTTGCTGCTTACATATGTCTCTTTGCAGGTGCGGTGGCGGGGCCTACGGCGGCAGCAGTGTCCATATACGTTGTGGGCCATTCTTTTGTAAGGAGAGCGGAAAGGTCCGAGTGGGAAAAATGCAGGAACCTTAATCTGGAATTGGATGAGCAGTTGTTTCGGTGTCATTGGAGGTGCAAAGGGGGCATGCGTTGTTGGCACAAGTTGGTGCCGGTTTTGAACAAAGTTGTGCAGGGGGGTGTGCCCGGATGTGGTGGTCATTCACCTGGGGGAAAATGATTTGGTGCAGTGTAAGGGACTGGCGCTGGTGAAACAAATGAGGAGGGATTTGCTGGAGATCAAGAGGCAGTGGGCGGGGTGTTACGTCATCTGGTCAGACTTCATACCCAGGAGATGTTGGAGGGGGGCGGAGAGACCAGGGGCTATTGACAGGACTAGGAGGAAGATTAACAGGGAGATGCGGGCCTTTTGTGAGAAGGAAGGAGTGGGTAGAATGGAGCACCCGGAACCGAAGTATGGGGCAGTCTATTTCTTCATGGAGGATGGGGTACATTTGTCGAGATATGGGATGGAGCTTTATATTGTACAGCTGAAGGAGGCGTTAGACCGGGCAATAGGGGTGCACAGGTATCCGAAGGTGCAGGGGTCCTAATGGGGGGGAGGGTCGAAAGCAGTATGGGGCTTTCGAGTGGCGCTTTCCCTAGTTAAATGGGGGGGGTAGGATAGGAGGAAGGAGTTTTACTGGATGAGGGGGAGGGAGTGTACATATGGCAGATGTTTAAACAGTTGAGGCAGGCGTTTGGGTAACTGATAATGATGTTTATGCTGTTGGCGGGGAACTGTTTAGGGGTGGGGGTGGGGGGTTTGGTCAGGTATATGTATAATTAGTTAGGCCTAGTTTTGTACGGCAAAGGCCAAGGTTGGGGTATGTTTTCAGGATGCACCTGTTTCCCAATAAAAGCGGCCTTTATCACACCTTACATCTGTCTCCGGTCAGTTCTTCCCCTCCCCGTCTCCCGATGGGCCCCAATGGGGCTTTGCGGGGGGTGGCCGACCGGAGGGAGGCTCGCCCCCCTGGGGAGTTTGGGGCCCCGGGATGAAGGGTGGTGGGAAGGATTAGGACGGACACAGGAAGGGACTTTGGGCTGGTTGGGCTAGCTAGTGGGTGTTGGGCTCCTTTTGGGCTTGGGGAGATAAAAGCGGCCATTTTGGGTCACTGTGCACCATTTCGTGGGACAGTGACCCAGCAGCCGGGGGGCATAATTCGAGCGTTGTCCCACCCGCCCTCCCTTAGGTCAGGTTTTTTGGGGGGAGGTAGTGGGGGTTCAGGTCAGGGGTTCATGGTTTTTCTGGGTTGAAAAGGGGGTTTTTGTTGGTCACAGGTGCTTTCTGTGTTAGGGTTGGGAAGTGTTGTCGCTGGGGGCAGGTGCTGGAAAGTTTATGTCGGATGGCGCTTTTCCCTAGTTAAACGGGGGGGTAGGATAGGAGGAAGGAGTTTTACTGGATGAGGGGGAGGGAGTGTACATATGGCAGATGTTTAAACAGTTGAGGCAGGCGTTTGGGTAACTGATAATGATGTTTATGCTGTTGGCGGGGAACTGTTTAGGGGTGGGGGTGGGGGGTTTGGTCAGGTATATGTATAATTAGTTAGGCCTAGTTTTGTACGGCAAAGGCCAAGGTTGGGGTATGTTTTCAGGATGCACCTGTTTCCCAATAAAAGCGGCCTTTATCACACCTTACATCTGTCTCCGGTCGGTTCTTCCCCTCCCCGTCTCCCGATGGGCCCCAATAGACATAGGGCAGGATCTGCTCTGTAGTTTGCCACGTCTTTCTTGACTTCTTGTTCTAGTTGGCTCCTACGAAGATGTTGTTCTCACCCGACTTTAGCCCTAATACTGCCTTGAAGGCTTCGCACAAGGTTGCACTTGTAACCTCTTCCCTGTCATTGCCTTGGAAATATGACTTTATGCGTTTCTGCAGGTCATCTTTTAGAACTGGGTCTCTCAGAAGCATGGGTTGCAGAATCCATCTCCCAGTACTCGTCGGCCTGCAGCGCCACTCAAGTGCATTACGACTGGGACTTGGTCAGACACTCCTATTTGACATATATCAGAGTTTACTATTATGGGCTCTAAGGCATTATTAGCTAAGAGATCATCAATTCTTGAGTAGGTTCTATAGACATGGGAAAATAACGTGCACTAAAGAACATTTATATGTTGTTCAAACCAAATGTTGTTTGGTTCACTGTGTTTTTTTTTAAAGCACCTGTGTGTGATATGGATGGTCCCATTCTATCTAAGGCTGGATCCCAGACATTGGTTCGGTCCCCCATTACCAGTAGGTCAACTTTGGCAAAGTTTGATATGGACTCTAAGGTGCTACAGAGGAAGGCTTCTTAGCCTGAGGTATGGGCGTACACGTGACCATAATCAACATTTTACCCTCAAGCGTCTCTTAATCATTAGGGATCTACCCTCTTTCCCGCTTGACCTCTTTTATATGTGAAGAAATTGAGTTGGTCCATTGTGCTTTGTCATGCCTGAGGAATTACAGGCATTGGTGCATCTTTTGTTATGAAACAATGTATTTTCCATTATTTTTAAATGGGGTTTCTATACTGCCAGTTTGTCTTTCTTCTACTACAGTATTCCACACCCTAGTTCTTTTGTTAGGAAGGATAAAGCTTTAATGTTTAACGTAAGTATTTTAACCATGGAAATGGTAGCTAGGATTTCTATGGAAGTTAGCTCTCCCATCGAGGTTTTCAGGTAGTGCCGAGCTATCAGGAGTATGGTTATAAAATTGCAGGGTGTGTGTAGCATATAACATGTTTAACGGGCAGAGTGAGAATCAACTTCACACTTCAACAAACCCCAAGAGGTGTAGAACATTACCAACATCAATAAAACTCTGTGACAGCCAAACAATATTAGATAAAATGGTGCATTCGTGGTTCTCCCCCAAAGGATACCCCGTGGCCTGGAAATGGCCTCCTGTCGCATCATTAGAGTGAGAAGATCCAGAAAATGGAACATCAACCTGGCCGATCCGTGGTTCCCACCCCTATCCACTATCATGAAATCGGTGCTGCGCTTCCTGTTCATGGATTGTTAGTGCATTGTGGTACATGCATGTACATAGCTGTGCCCCCAACGCCCATATAACTGAAATCTAGTGAAGGATCATTGGCTGCAATGCGCGGCAACCCTCCCTTCTCTCCCCTCCCCTCCTGAGCATAGCAGGTTTTAAAGTATCGGGTGGGAGGAGAGAGAGAAAATATGTGTAAAAGGTTATCATTAGTCTCTAATGAACCACCTAGGTCTTCTCGGGCATTAGGGACGAGGTGTCCTCCATTCATTCCCCTCTTACCTGTGGGATTCCTACTATCGCAAAGCTTGCCCCTTGGTCATCACAAGATTGATCCTCAAGTTGAAGATCCGAAATCTTTCCTGCTTTTGATACTTTCGACGTCTGATGGTGCTTATTCCGGAACTAAAAAGCGATCCTGAACGGGTGCTGCCACCTGTATCGTATATGATCTTGGCAGAGATTTCCATAATAGGTCAAAATTATAGCCAACATACCAGTGTTAGGGATTATGTCATAAAAAAGTGTGCATTCAAAATCATTATGTTTTATCACCTCTTGCTTTCGCGCTGCCATCAGAACTGTCTCTTTCCATTGAAAATCATGACATTTTACTAAAACATCCCTGGGCCCATGAGAATCCCAGGCGCACGTCGACCAACTCTGTGGGCCTGTCCAAGGGTATCTCCCTATGTTCACCTGGCACCGGAAAATCAGAGACGCTTCACAAAATCCCTAGTCTAGTATATCCCCTTGATAGAAGGGTTGGAAGGGAGAGAGACCCTTTTCTGGGGAAAGGTGTATTTCTTCTGGGAAAACCCTCCTTTATGTTGTTTTCCCCTTCTTCTTCTTGTAAGGGACCATCCTGGTTCCAGGAGGGACACCTAATCGCCAATACCAATTATTTATAGGGAGGATGTATCCCTTCCGAACCCCCACAGTGAGGACTTCTCTACCCTCTCGAGACCCCACCAGGTTCTCTAATTTTGTGAAACAGACCCTTCACAAAATGCCACAAGTCTGTGCCCTCTGTGCCTTCCCATAGACTTCAGATTCGAATATTTTCACGTTGCGAGCGTTTTTACAAATCTTCAATTTTGAGTGTTGCAGCATACGTGAGCATTTGAAGGCCATGGAGACAGCTAGTCATGATGTTGTTTGTGTCTTTCAGTCTGTGGTTTTTAGATTCTTACTCCAGGACCCTTGATCCAGTTGAGTCAACATCATTCCAAAAGAATTGCAATGTTATCAGTAAGGTCTGATCAGAGGATTTACAGCTCTCGACAAAGTCTAATTTTATCTACTCATTTATTTCAGTTTTAAACAATTGAAGGCTGTCGACGAGGTCCCTCAATAGGCTCTTCCTTGATTCAGTTTATTGTAGAAGGTGCTGTCCTTCATGTATAGGCTTTGAACAAGAATTTAACTGACTTTTTAATTTTTTTTAACGATTTTTATTTATTTCCATTCCAACAAAACAGGAAAACATTCTTGTACATAAAAAAGCAGTGTAGCACATCAGCACATCCCTCGCCACAGCCACATCTCTCCCCACCTGAAAGACCTACACTGGCTCCCCGTCAACAAGAGGATCACGTTCAGACTCCTCACCCACGCACACAAGGCTCTCCACGACATGGGCCCGAAGTACCTCAACAGCCGCCTCACATTCTACACACCCACCCGCCAGCTCCGATCCGCAAGCCTCGCCCTCGCCTCCGTCCCACGTTTTCGGAAATCCACCATCGGAGGAAGGTCCTTCTCCTACCTGGCAGCCAAGACATGGAACTCCCTCCCCACTCACCTACGGCTGACCCTGGACCATCTCTCCTTCAGGAAACAACTCAAGACCTGGCTGTTCGAGCAGTAGCGACCCTCCCCCCCCCACACAGCGCCTTGAGACCCTTACAGGTGAGTAGCGCGCTTTACAAATTCCGCTGATTGATTGATTGATTGACTTCATCACCATAATTACGGACTATTATTATAAAATCACAATTTTGCTTTTGCTCAGCATCTGAAACTGGGCCCTGTCCATCCACCCACAGGTCTTCATATCTCATCTGAGTCAGAGTCACCATCTTTAACTGACTTTTGGTGGGTTTTCTTTGTCGACATCCGGTGGGCTGGCTTGTGGAAACCTTAATAGCACAATATCACTATGCAAAATCAGCAGAGCATGGGGGAGCTAGAGGCTGATCCCTCTATCAGTTGAAACTTGGTTACATATGGGCCCCCAACCAGACATCAGGATGCTCCCAGCCCCTCAAGGTTCTCCACCAACTGCAGGCATCCTCCCATCCTTCAATGTGGTGATGCTTGAGGACATTCATTAATGTTTTTATGTCCATGAAGTGTCGAAAGGTCACTCCATCCCCTCCAGATGTTTCAGATGGTGATAATTAGGATCACCTCACCCCCATGTCCACTTTAATCCCAGCACTTAACACATGCCATCCGATGCAGAGCATGAGTGTCACCTTCTCAAGCACTCAGCATATGCGGCCTTCTGCGGAGATGAGCAGCCATAACACTCCGCTATGTAAGTGGTGCTGACCCCATCAGAGTACTAGGTCAATGTCAGTTGGTTGCTGGCATGTGCACAGAGTGCCAACAGGTGTATTGCCTCGGGTCAAGGGTATCCTTCTATGAGCGCTCAGGGTTTGTGTGTTCCTCCAATTTAGGCTGTGGGTGCAGCCATTATGATGCCCTTCAAACCCCTTCACTCGTCTTGGCATACATCAGAGGAATTGGGCAGCCATTTGTGAAGCCCCTGTACTCCTTATCTCTTCTTTGTTAGTGTCGGGGGTTCCCAGTGCTTGTAGGGTTCCTGACATTACTGCGTTTGCTGGAACAGGCTTCCCAGATTCCCAAACTTTGGGTGACATTTCCCCCTGTAACTGGTGATTGGAATTCAAGACCACGGAATCCACTTCGTGGACCCAAAAGGACACACCAGTGCCTCAAGTAGTGTACCTGGGCACCAGCAATTTCAGTGAACATTCTATTATGAAATTTTGCACACCATTTCCACCTGGTTTTGAATGAGGGGTAGGAACTCCATAATAGGTCCCCGCCCTGGCCACGCCCAAATCTAAAACTAAGCACCTTCCAGGAATTTCCCCTGTGCATCGACTAAATGCCAACATAGAACGCATTTCGGTTCTGGAGAATGCCACGCGTGCTTAATGCAGAGGTATCAAGAGAGCTCATCAGTTACACGGACTATATACAAGCTTACGCCGAGAAACAGGAAGTGAGAGGAAAGCATTGCCGCTTACGTGACTACTGAGGAGGAGGAACTTTTGCCATACTGTGTTCCGCAGTGAACCGCTGTGAGCCGCAGCCCGCCCGTCACGCCACCAAAAAACCCACTAGTCTACCTGGCAGGTCAACCCAATAACGTTGATCAGCTGGCCCTCTTAAAACTCCTGAAGATGGAATTCAGAAAGCACCCCTGGCCCTGACCGTCAATGGCTTCTACTGGATCAAACTGAGAAGGCTTGATTAAAAATACAGAAGACGAAACCCACTAACACAAATCTGAATGCTAGGTACACCGCACCTTAAGACAGCTGAAATGGGGGAGAAAGAAATCACAAAATGGATGGTTTAAAGGACAAATCCCTAAGGGCTGAACAGCATAGATAATAACCTACTGAGAATGCAAACAAGCCCCGCATTCCCTATTGACCACTACTGAGCACCAACAGCTGTGTTAATAAAATCCTCAAAGGAATTTTGCTGTGTCTACTGTGAATTGGTCACACCACACCAATGTATTCCTTCATGGATTCATTCTGGAAGCAATGCAATAACGTATTATCCTACATCACAAACACAATAGTCATCTTATAACCAAACATACTAAACGCAGAGTCTCATCAACTAACATCTTTACAAAAACCATACTCAGCCCTGAATCTCAGAGCCGAGCATGGAAGAAAGTATCACACAGTCAATGTTCACTGCAGGAGTTCAGCCCTGATTCAGATAGGAGGTGGAAAGCATCCTATGTGCCCTCACATTAATTTTACCTCCAACTAACATTTGCAAACCATGCAATCGAGAAATGTAGAAGCAGTGGGGAGGTAGGATATCACTATCAAACACCCACATAGATCAGTCACACAATAAGCACACATTACTAGCAATAGAGCAAGCAGCAGCAGTCATCCATCTTGGGAACAGGAGCTGTCATAATGTTGTGATGAAATGCTGGGGGGATGTACAAATACGCCTCTAGTGACAAGCACTTACAGCTGTTCTTGCTGTAGCTGTACAAGAAAGAATCCTTTATCCAGTGTGATGTGACACCTTTCGTTAGAGCAACAAAGAAAGTACGAAGATGGCACAAGCTTCTGGGAATATATGTATCTTCTTTGAATATTGCTAAATAGACTGTTACATCATTGTATAAGACAGTTTTTTGTATTTTTCAAAATGTAGCATTCATAGTTTTAGAAAGCGGCACTGGGAGACTCCCTCGCGAGGTGAGGGGATCACCGGATGAGGACTTTAAACTAATCTTGGAGGGAGATATGAGATAATCCGCAGTTACTCATGAGACTATTTGAGTGTACTAATTTCCCTAGCTAAGCTTTATGACTGTAATCATCAAGCCTCATGAGGCTGCTGCATTGCCTAAATCACAATATGATATTTGGATAAGGAAGAGAATGCAAGACTGGCTGAATCACTTATTTCCTTTCAACAATTCTAAATTAGGTTTAGGAAACCCTAGTTCTTCTTAGTTCCTTTTTGGCTCGGCATACATGCATCACTTGGAAGAGAGAGGAGATGAGTTTAGGACGAGGGCAGGCTGCACAGCATTTGTTTTATCGTTTTCCTTTTAGGAGCGAAGTTAATTTATTTATCTGGTCGGTTTTTAGTGTTCTTGGGTTTGGTCCGCCTATTTCCTTTCTTAAGATTTTGCATTAAGTTCTATTTTGTTTTCTGTGCATTTTCTACTTTTCTTTAAAATGGCGCAAGACAAGGGAGTATTGATCTCTCGCAACATCTAGTGTGATATGGTGCATGACACAGGACAAGGAGATGTTGTGAAGTGGGATTCATGCATATTTTTGGAAGCAGGAGACCTTGATTCAATGGTCAGCTTCTCCTCTTGATCAAATTGACAGAATCAGCTGATCCCTTAATCTCTCTGTGACTCGTGTTCATTTATCTACCAGAAATCAAGAGTAGCTCAAGGTGATTCAGACCCTAGTCTCTTTGAAACAAGAAGGTCCATTCATTCTCCGGATTGGATAATTAGAGGAGGAAAGATCCTGAACACTGTCCTAAAGCAGAGCTTAAGACTCTGCTTACTGCTTAGTATCAGTCGAACATGGGGGAGCGATACTCCACCAAATTACAAGCTAAATGACTTTCAGAGATGGGAAGGCAGGAAGTCATCATGGAGTGTCTCCATTGTCTCTATTGAAAATTAGCATGTGTGGGGAATGCACTACACAGCAGCATGCCACAAATAAACCACAGTTCCTAGCATGTCATAAACAGTTGCATATTCTGACCTATGACGTCTCTGCTAGGCAAATGTGATACAATATCAAAACTGTCAAAACTTGGCCAACTCTCTAAAAATACCATGGCTTCGTTTCGTGAAAGATAAATATTATGAAATCGGATTGTGGCGTTTCTATGATAGTCCTGAAAGCATCCCACTGAACGCCAAAGTCATTATCAAAGAGGCGTTACATTCAAGGGGAAACGTGCATTATCCTCACCAGGATGAGATCGGTCCCATGCACTTCTCCCCCTGCCCCATTGCAAAATTATTTAACATTCACCACTAATCTGCAGATTAGATTTTATTTAACTAGATTTCTAGGTACTTTGCATTTTTTGCTGGCGTTTCCACGCCAGAGTGGTTGGGTGAATGATCTCTCACCTTGTCCATGTGATAATCTTACAAGCCAAAGCACTCTGTACTTTATCTTATTCTGCGCTTTATATAAAACGGCAAGGAGTACATTTTTAATCCCACTGTTAAAGAAAATTCGCCCTTGTACATATGTTGATAGTTTTAAATGATTGCACTCACTGGCAGCCCCTGATATTTGTATTGCAGTAGACAATTATATAAAAGTATCTTTGGTCATTAGGAAATGTTATGAGTAAGAATTCCCTGGGTTTTCTCACCGTAACTACTGTATTCAAAGAGTCGCATGTCCCTGATAATTTATGAATTGTATTTAACATATTGTTCAGAACTGTTTATATGCCCTGAAAATGTTTTCTGTAAATCCTAATGGGGTTATGAGTTGATATGAGGTTGTTTTGAATGAATTTTATGTAATGTGCACTTTTAAAGGTTATGGATTTTAATCTATCTGGAAATTTTGGAGGACTATTCAGCTCCCATAAAGGCCACTAGAAAAGCACCTTAACTTAGAAATTGACATGGGTCATAGTTTCCCTTCGTGATGTTTTTAAGTGTCTGTTTAATTATTGTATGTTGGCATTTGAAGCCATCACGTTTGACCCAGTGAATGAATTTTAGTGAAGAATGTAACTTTATTGTATGATCATTTGTCCTACGCTGGAAATCGATGCTGCTGTTGTTGATGCACTGAATGCCCTTTTTTGTACTCTTTTATGGCTGGTTAAGCCGAATAAAGATTTATTGATGATGATGCAATATGGCTGAAGCCAGGACTTCGCTCCATGGTTCTCGGATTTCCTGGCCAAGAACTACTGCTTTCTATGGATTTGTGTTAATGAACATTGGGAACACAGAGAAGTATTTAGAAAGTGGTGCAATTGATGAAAACAAACTTTGAACTATTTCCTGAGCATTTATATAAACTCTTCTTAGACTGGAAATAGAACATGAAGGATACTTAGGCTGGACTATGTTAGGCATGCTTCATTTTTTGTGAACCCTTCTCATACAATAAATCCAAGATAGATTCCGGTCTCCATACAGTCAAGCATAGTCCACGTTCACTCTGTCGAGTGCGTAAAGATAATGTCCCACATGAATGGAGCAAATACATGGTTGAGAAAAACGTACAATCCTTTTACAGGCCCTCAGAGTACACACCGGATCTCATGTTTGCGTAGTTAAAAATCAAAAATACAGAGACTGGCTATTAGCAGCCTGGGGGTTAGTGGGGCATATTCTCCCGAACTAAACAGGGACATAACTGGCCCAAATCTTTCCTCACTTCATCTTCTCAACTTGTCTGATCCTCCCTTGCAATCATCACTGTATACCCATCTGATGGATACTGCGGACCAACTCATCATGTTATACAGTGAGACAGCGCTTCTGGAATCAACACAGCCAATGAGGATCTCACAGAAGGAAATGGGTGCAGTGCTGGAGTGAGCAGCCACCCACAGGGCCCCTTAAATCTTCACTGCAACTTAAATGGATCACTGGAAAGATCCAACCTAAGATGGAATCTGCCTGGTGACCCACAGGACTGATTGAGCCACCACAGGAGGGGGCATTCTTGTGCCTACTTCACCCCCACAGTCTAAGGTAAGAGCAAAGATTGTTTTGCCATTTCCTGCAATGCAATGTGTAAGACTACATGTCACAGAGTGCATGGGGAGTTCATGATTAAGTGAGTAGAGATTGTGAGAGTGGACCAGAGGCAGTGGAAATTCACATTCCACTGAGGGTTGACAACTGTTAGCGGCCACGCCCTGCACTGACCCTGAATCAAAGATTGAACACTAGTTGGACATTGGTTTACTAAATATTATTTAGGCATTGCTGGTGTAGGAAGGTGGCTACCTGACTATGGTTACCCCGAATTTTTTGCCTGTGTTTAGCTGGTTTTTTGACTTAGTTGACCTGGTTCCCTGCTAATCAGGGCCCCAGGCCATCTGCTCTCTCTGTAAAATGGATTCCATGTACCCTAGGTACATACCACAATTGGAAATGGACTCCTTGTCAGCCCCTGTATAATACACTATAGGTGCCCAGGGCATAGGGGCCACCAAGGCCTACCAGGGGCTGCAGCATATCTTTTGCCACCCCTGGCTGGTTCTTAAATTGACACAACTGGCTGATCACTCAGCTGGGGTAAGGTGGTGTAATCACCCCTTACTTAGATATAGTATACCTATATCTAACCCTATATCTGGACACATATAAACCTGTGAGCCACTCCTATGGAAGGCCTCATCAATCCTGGAGGCAGAGTGCGTGGTTTAATGTGAGATGGAGCTCTAGCATGAGCTGAGCCTGTCTGCAGCTGTCGGGAACAACTCCCTAAGCTGTTTCAGGATAACGCCATACCATATACTCTTAAGTGCCTTATAATCCTCGCGGTTATATAGCATCTTTGGTTTGGCTTTATCAAAACATGTCGTGTAAGGTGTCATACGATTTGGAATACTATCCCCTCGCCAGTTCTGGCGACGGGGATAGCATTCCACCTCTCTAGAGGGGTGAGACATGTTACTTTACTTAAATGCGGTTAATTTCTAAAAGGGCCTTAGATCCACAAAATGGATGCCTCTGCCACAGACACGGGTCTGGACCCCTGCAGCTGACCGAAACTCAGCCAAATGGGGCCTGGACAAAGGGTTTCCTGTCGCAGGGGGGTTTTACCACCCTCCAGACAGGAGATAGTGGATTGTAGCAGGGAGGTCTGAAAGAAACCAGACACTGCTTGGGGCGCACAAGGCTGCCCCTTGCATGATCCGGCCAAACCGGTTCTGGGGCACTCCAGCCCTCGTGCCAGGGCGGCCTGGATCAAAGGAAAGGGGTGTATCCACCCCCTTCCTGGGTCCCACCCATAGGAGGGGACCTAGCAGGTAATCACGCCCCCCAGATTCGAATAAGAGTGGGAGCAGTGCCAATGCACTTTAGATTTCCTGAACGAAACATAAGAAACGAAACTCTGGACCCTTGGACCTCCTACTCAACGTGGAAGCCCGAAGAATCTCCCTTGTGGTCAAGGAGTGACCACCCTGTGCAAACAGGCACCATCCAGCCCTCGACGTCTACTTTGTTGCAGTTCCCGCCGGAACTCGAGCGACAGAGATCGACGAGATCAAGCTTGCCTGCCTTCCAACAGCTCGATCCACAGTCCCTGCAGAGCTGAGACCCGTGGAGGCGACCGGAAGCGTGGGGCACGCCATCTTGAATTGACCACGAGACGCTGACCGTGCAGCCCACGAGTGACCCTCGAAGCTGTACACCGGGGTTTGAGAAGCCCCCACCCTGAGCCACTCTTGCAACGAAGTTCAGCCCTCCACACTCGACGAGTGCTGCGTGGGGCCCTTCTGCTCCATTTGGCTCAACGCGTTGGCCTGGTCACTTGCCAGCTGGCTAGTGGTCCCTGTGCCAATGAAACTACAAAACCGACTTGTGAATCTGGTTGCTCCAGATCTACACCAGCTCCCCTGAAAAGGAGCCCCCACTCTGACCTTCCTGGTTTGAGTAGGAAGCAATCTCCCGGTTCCGCGTGGATTGCTTTTGCCAAGTGTTGTTTGCTCCAATCCTGAAGCCGACAGCGCCGACGGCGAGAGCCTGCGTGGGACAGATCGTGACCTGCTCCTGGACGTCGCAGATGCCCCAGAGCCCACGTGACAGCGGAGAGAAGCGCCTCGACGACCACCTGATTGCGCCCGACATTGCCTGGTTCCGTCCTGGTTCCACCCTGGTCACTGCTGAGTGACCCAGACTCTGTCCCCTCTGCTTTCAGGTACTTTTCGACTTGAGTCCACCCATGGACTCCACCGGACACTTCTCTTTCACCCCGCCTTCAGCCCTTTCAGCTTCAAGCACCAAGAGCCTGCGTGATGAAACCCGACTCAACTTCGACCCTATGCACCCGCTTCCTGTGGGTGAGGTAACTTTGCTCCGCCGGTGTTCCCACACTGGTACACATCTCTATGGTCTGTGTCTTAAGTTTTGTTCCTCTAGGTTCAGCGGAAGTGTCCTTAAACTTTAACTTTACAACTTTTACGCACCATTGGTTAACATTGGTGCATGCGTGCGCTTTCCGCACTGCACCCGAATCCCGTGGGCCATTCCCGACTTGAGCATTGCTTGTCCTGACTGCTCCCAGCGATTCCCTAGGCCCTAGGCCTAACCACTGCTCGATTGGTATCTCTTATACCACTTGTTTAGTATATGGTTTGAGTGGCCCCCGCCCTCATCCATAATCGTGCAACTTTGTATGTTTAAACAGTGCTTTTGATTTAACGCTTGTGCCCCTTTATTCATAAAGAATACTGGGGATTGTTTTTAGTAATAAACACATATATTTTTATAATATATACTTGTGTGGTGTCCTTTCATTTGATATTACAGGATTGTATGTGGTAAAACAGCTCGCTTAACACAACCTCTTAAGTTAAGCCTTTAGGCTGCTTAGTCCATGCTACCCCTAGGATAGCTTGTCTAATAAGGTTGACTTACAACCAGACACCATAAGGGATTGCTTGGTCTGATAATCGGTGGTTCCAGAATTGGAAACATCACCTATCAGGCCAACTTCTCACATTGGTGAGCAGCGGTGCGGATTTGAGCTTGCTGTTGTTTTACCATTGCAATCTTTTTATCAAATTGAAAGATCACATCAAGTACCTCTAGGTACATATAAATCAAAAGCTTAGCATATTAAGTTCTACTGAACTTAGTAGTTGTAGATTAAAGGGATTAGCACACCCTGACTACAACTCACTAGCAAGGTACAGTAGGAAAACACTTAGTGTAGGTAAGTGCACCACTTACACCTCACTAGAGTCATGTCTGACACAGGAGTGGCCTCAGGGTCTACCCCTGTGACAGTTGACCTTACCCAGGCAACTTCCAGCTATGACAAGTTAACCCGAAAGGACTTGATTGCCTTGTGCATATCAAGAGGGTTAAAAAGGGGCAGAAGTCCCACCTGTCCTATCCTGATAGCCATTCTAGAGCAGGATGACGTAGAGAGGGCGAATGAAGTCCCCTCCAAGTTAGGAGATGGAGAGAAACCCCCTGTAACTGATCCCCCTCAGGAGGAAGAAGGAGAAGAGGAGGAGGAAGAGGACTCAGATGTAGAGGACCCAGAAGATCAGGATCAGAGGGGTAGCCAGGTCCTAGTTGCCAGGCTTAACCAGGCCAACTTAGACCTACTGGGAAATGGAGAGGGCCAGCACCTCCCCAGATTCCCACAGTATCATTCTCCCAGGCAACAGAAGAGTGAGATCTCCCTCAGGGGACTCTCATATTTCTAGTGCCTCAAGAGAATCTGAGAGAGGTATGACTGCCTCTCAGAAGACTGAGCATAGGGCCAGAATGAGGGCTGTCAGACTCCAAATAGAGAGGGAGGAGGTAGCCCTGGCTCAAGCTAAACTTACCTTGGCTCAAGCTAGACTTACCTTGGCAAGAGAGCAGAAATTGAGTGGCTTAGATGCCACTGGTGGCAGCAATATTCCTAAAGAGAAACCCAGGTCCTATGATAGTAGAAACCTGACAAAGATTGTGCCCCCCTACAAGGAAGGGGATGACATCCACAAGTGGATAACTGCTCTTGAGAGAGCCTGCATGGTACAGCAGGTTCCTGAGGAACAGTGGGCAGCAATCTTATGGTACTCCTTTTCAGAGAAAGGGAGAGATAAGCTCCTCACTGTTAGACATGAGGATGCAAACAATTACAAAGTCCTGAAGAGTGTCCTAATAGATGGGTTTGGCTTAACCACTGAACAGTACAGGTTGAAGTTCAGAGACACCCAGAAGACACAGACTCAGGACTGGACTGATTTTGTTGATTGTGCAACTAAGGCTCTGGAGGGTTGGCTACATGGCAGCAAAGTACATGACTTTACAGGATTGTATAATTTGATTATGAGGGAGCAGATCCTAAGTAATTGTCAGAACCAGCTCTTACACCAGCACCTGGTGGACTCTGATCTGACCTCTCCCCAAGAATTGGGAAAGAAGGCAGACAAGTGGGTCAGAACCAGGATTAGGCCTAAGAATCAGGACAGTAACCAGAAGAAGGAGTCTACCAAGCCTCAAGATAAGGGTGGGGATAAAAATAAAGAAAAGACTTCCCCAGGGCCCCAAAACTCCAAGGATGGGGGTGGGTCCCAAGACACTTCTTCAACTGAGAAAAAGCCTTATTGTTATGCCTGTAAACAGGTTGGGCATTACAAAACAGACAACTGTTGTCCCAAGAATAACAATAAAGAAAATATACCTCCAAAGCCAGCTCCAACACCTCCTGTTACTGTCAGCAGTAATCCCCCAGGAAGTGGGAGCACACCCAGGAATCTGTGTGGGTTTACTTTTGGAGCCCAGGAGGACCCTGGCCTATCCAGGTCCCCCTCCCCAAATGATCTTGTTTATGAGACTGGCAGGGGGTTTGCCAACTTCTCTGATTGCCCAAATACTTTGAGCAAGTATAGACAAGAACCCATCATCAATGGTTTGAAAGTTGAAGCTTTTAGAGACACTGGGGCTAGCATCACCATGGTGGCTGACTGTATAGTCCCCTCTAAGCAACTTTTACCTGGTGCCACATACCAGGTGACAAACATTGATGAGATCAAAACAAATCATCCCATGGCAGTAGTAAGTCTCAGCTGGGGAGGTGTCATTGGCCCAAAGAGAGTGGCAGTGTCATCAAACTTGCCTGTGGACTGTTTACTTGGAAATGATTTGGAAATCTCAGCCTGGGCTGAGGTTGAACAGGAAACCCATTCTAGAATGGTAAATTCCAATGGAAAGGTTAGTGGGGCTGTAATGGCTACAGCCCCAATCCAAGATGTCCTTCCTGAAAAGGTTGGTAGGGCTGAGAAACTCTCTGCCCCATCTTTAGCAAAAGCTCTTCCTGAACAGAATAGCAAAGCTGTTATGATAACAGCAGAAACCCAAACTGAGTCTCCTCCTGAAAAGGTTGGTGGGGCTGTGATGGCCACAGCCCAAACTCAAACTGATATGTGTGTTGTGAAGCCTGAAATGATGGATAACTCCACACAAACTGAGAGCATGGAGGAGGAAGAGAAATCTCCCCCTCACCAGACTTTAGGACAGGATCAGCCTCCTCAGGGAACTGATCTTACCCCTGATGAAGGAACTGCCCCAGAGGTGGTTGGGCCTAGCCTGACAGAACCTCTGATGTCAGTGGACCCTTCTCAGGTGGGACCCAGTCTGGAGCAGGTAACCTGCCCCTCTCTACCTTGCCTTAGCCAGCCCAGGGCTGCAGAGGACAAGAAGGACAGTGAGACCCAGAGGGCCCCCTGTCAAATAAAGCACCCCCATCAACAGATTAGGGGCACCAAAACTAGTAGCCCTAGTGAGGTGAAAACTTTAAAAACTCCTGAGGGAGCCCCCTTAAAAACAGTTAGGGACCTCCCACAGATGGATTCTGTTGGGCACAGCCAAACCTGGGACCCAAAGGGCCCAAACCTGAACTGTCCCTCCAGCAAGCGAAACAGAGGGACCCAGCCTCCAGCTTTAGGTAGCCAGAGGTTGACCCTGAGAGCACAGTGCAACTCAGTTAAAGAAAGAAAGGCACACATGGTGGAAGATAATTGGAGGAAGCTAAGGCCTAAATTAGTAGAGCCTCACTTCAATACTCCATATCCAAACCAGCCTTTAACTTTGCATAAACACACCCAAGGTAGTGATTCCCTATGGTGGAGACCCTCTAATACCCCAAGGGTGAGGGACTGCTTAGTGGACCATGAGACAGGGGGTACCCATGCTAGTGCAGGTACTTCCTTATATGGCCACTCAGGCAATATAGGCTTACCTGGCCAAGGATAGCCTTATCTCCTTTCGTTTGGGGGGGGGGTTATGTAGGAAGGTGGCTACCTGACTATGGTTACCCCGAATTTTTTGCCTGTGTTTAGCTGGTTTTTTGACTTAGTTGACCTGGTTCCCTGCTAATCAGGGCCCCAGGCCATCTGCTCTCTCTGTAAAATGGATTCCATGTACCCTAGGTACATACCACAATTGGAAATGGACTCCTTGTCAGCCCCTGTATAATGCACTATAGGTGCCCAGGGCATAGGGGCCACCAAGGCCTACCAGGGGCTGCAGCATATCTTTTGCCACCCCTGGCTGGTTCTTAAATTGACACAACTGGCTGATCACTCAGCTGGGGTAAGGTGGTGTAATCACCCCTTACTTATATATAGTATACCTATATCTAAACCTATATCTGGACACATATAAACCTGTGAGCCACTCCTATGGAAGGCCTCATCAATCCTGGAGGCAGAGTGCGTGGTTTAATGTGAGATGGAGCTCTAGCATGAGCTGAGCCTGTCTGCAGCTGTCGGGAACAACTCCCTAAGCTGTTTCAGGATAACGCCATACCATATACTCTTAAGTGCCTTATAATCCTCGCGGTTATATAGCATCTTTGGTTTGGCTTTATCAAAACATGTCGTGTAAGGTGTCATACGATTTGGAATACTATCCCCTCACCAGTTCTGGCGACGGGGATAGCATTCCACCCCTCTAGAGGGGTGAGACATGTTACTTTACTTAAATGCGGTTAATTTCTAAAAGGGCCTTAGATCCACAAAATGGATGCCTCTGCCACAGACACGGGTCTGGACCCCTGCAGCTGACCGAAACTCAGCCAAATGGGGCCTGGACAAAGGGTTTCCTGTCGCAGGGGGGTTTTACCACCCTCCAGACAGGAGATAGTGGATTGTAGCAGGGAGGTCTGAAAGAAACCAGACACTGCTTGGGGCGCACAAGGCTGCCCCTTGCATGATCCGGCCAAACCGGTTCTGGGGCACTCCAGCCCTCGTGCCAGGGCGGCCTGGATCAAAGGAAAGGGGTGTATCCACCCCCTTCCTGGGTCCCACCCATAGGAGGGGACCTAGCAGGTAATCACGCCCCCCAGATTCGAATAAGAGTGGGAGCAGTGCCAATGCACTTTAGATTTCCTGAACGAAACATAAGAAACGAAACTCTGGACCCTTGGACCTCCTACTCAACGTGGAAGCCCGAAGAATCTCCCTTGTGGTCAAGGAGTGACCACCCTGTGCAAACAGGCACCATCCAGCCCTCGACGTCTACTTTGTTGCAGTTCCCGCCGGAACTCGAGCAACAGAGATCGACGAGATCAAGCTTGCCTGCCTTCCAACAGCCCGATCCACAGTCCCTGCAGAGCTGAGACCCGTGGAGGCGACCGGAAGCGTGGGGCACGCCATCTTGAATTGACCACGAGACGCTGACCGTGCAGCCCACGAGTGACCCTCGAAGCTGTACACCGGGGTTTGAGAAGCCCCCACCCTGAGCCACTCTTGCAACGAAGTTCAGCCCTCCACACTCGACGAGTGCTGCGTGGGGCTCTTCTGCTCCATTTGGCTCAACGCGTTGGCCCGGTCACTTGCCAGCTGGCTAGTGGTCCCTGTGCCGACGAAACTACAAAACCGACTTGTGAATCTGGTTGCTCCAGATCTACACCAGCTCCCCTGAAAAGGAGCCCCCACTCTGACCTTCCTGGTTTGAGTGAGAAGCAATTTCCCGGTTCCGCATGGATTGCTTTTGCCAAGTGTTGTTTGCTCCAATCCTGAAGCCGACAGCGCCGACGGCGAGAGCCTGCGTGGGACAGATCGTGACCTGCTCCTGGACGTCGCAGATGCCCCAGAGCCCACGTGACAGCGGAGAGAAGCGCCTCAACGACCACCTGATTGCGCCCAACATTGCCTGGTTCCGTCCTGGTTCCACCCTGGTCACTGCTGAGTGACCCAGACTCTGTCCCCTCTGCTTTCAGGTACTTTTCGACTTGAGTCCACCCTTGGACTCCACCGGACACTTCTCTTTCACCCCGCCTTCAGCCCTTTCAGCTTCAAGCACCAAGAGCCTGCGTGACGAAACCCGACTCAACTTCGACCCTATGCACCCGCTTCCTGTGGGTGAGGTAACTTTGCTCCGCCGGTGTTCCCACACTGGTACACATCTCTAGGGTCTGTGTCTTAAGTTTTGTTCCTCTAGGTTCAGCGGAAGTGTCCTTAAACTTTAACTTTACAACTTTTACGCACCATTGGTTAACATTGGTGCATGCGTGCGCTTTCCGCACTGCACCCGAATCCCGTGGGCCATTCCCGACTTGAGCATTGCTTGTCCTGACTGCTCCCAGCGATTCCCTAGGCCCTAGGCCTAACCACTGCTCGATTGGTATCTCTTATACCACTTGTTTAGTATATGGTTTGAGTGGCCCCCGCCCTCATCCATAATCGTGCAACTTTGTATGTTTAAACAGTGCTTTTGATTTAACGCTTGTGCCCCTTTATTCATAAAGAATACTGGGGATTGTTTTTAGTAATAAACACATATATTTTTATAATATATACTTGTGTGGTGTCCTTTCATTTGATATTACAGGATTGTATGTGGTAAAACAGCTCGCTTAACACGACCTCTTAAGTTAAGCTTTTAGGCTGCTTAGTCCATGCTACCCCTAGGATAGCTTGTCTAATAAGGTTGACTTACAACCAGACACCATAAGGGATTGCTTGGTCTGATAATCGGTGGTTCCAGAATTGGAAACATCACCTATCAGGCCAACTTCTCACAGCTGGGTTCTGAGTTTCTAACCCTAGGCCACCGCCACCATCAAAGCAAATATGGGGCTGCTTTGCATCCCAACCCTAAGGGTCAGGGGTGCCACCTGGTGATCAGTTGTTGCTCCACTGACAGGTCAGGCCCCAGAGGCAAATAACTCCAGTTGACACAACTCTAGTCTGTCCTTTGGTATCCAAAAGAGTGGATGTTAGGTAATATTTAGGGCCGCCATGCTACCACCCTACTCCTGGACTGCCAAACTCAAATCTCGCCCACCCACCAGATTACGAGTATTTTCGTTGTCTGGTGGCAGGCAGCTTGGCTGTCCTGCGGCATTGCAGATTAAAGTCTCATAGAAAGCGGTAAAGAGCACCACCGAGGGACCGCCAGTGCAAGAAGGAATGCACCATGCCATGCATTCCATTGGAGGAACTGGGGGTGCAAAAATACAGGGGGTCACAACATGTGCCCCCCTGCATGCACCCCATACACATTTCTTTCTTCATCGCCAGATGTTGCATGGAGGAGGAACCTCCTTGAGACCACTGGTAGTAAGGAAAGTTGTAATATGCTTGGTGGTGCCAAATGGCACCACCAAGCATATTGTGGCCCTCAGACTGCCGCTCCACCTCCAGGGATCGCTGATCCCTGCCTTTCTTCTGTAGGATCCGACCGCCGTAGTTGTAATACATCGGTTGGATCCCTGGTGTGGCAGTCACCAACCGCCACTGCACCTCCACCTCCTATGGACCGCCAAACTTGTAATTAGACAATAAAATATCCTTAATATAAATTGCAAACATAAAATCCCATATTGCAAAAATAAAATCCCAACACCAAAAAAATACAAATGATGCAAAAATATTTACAATTTCTGGCAGGCATAAGGAAAGGGGTTCAAATGTTAATGGGTGGAACAGGAGGTATATTTGTTTTTAGTTGGTATTTTGGGGCGCTCTCTCAAGGGAAGTGCCGACAATCACAGCGCGCTGATACCATATTATCCTGCAGGCACCATCTGAAGACATGAGACCTGAAGTGACACAGCTGCCCCATTGAGGTCGCCGGAGCATGAGGGGTGGTGCTTCTTACCCGCAGATCGGTCCGTAGGCCTTCATCAACGCGCGGTCGCCCTCCCAAAAGCCCTAAAGGTAAGAAAAGGAACATATTTTCAGGCTTTTTGAGCTTTAATGTCTTCTTTTCATTAACAGAGGTGGAAGAACCCAACCAAACCACAGAAAACGAACCAAAAGCATACACTGAAAAACTCAGTACTCGCAGCCTGTGGTATCTTTAAATAGGCGCGCAGTGCCATTAAGTTAAGCAGACGACCCACAACCACCCGCGACAGGCACGCGACAGTCCTCAGAGTAAGAATGAGACCCGCGTCTCTGCTGCTCCTCAGCACAGCTGCGGAGGAAGCTAACAAGAAGGGCAGCAGCTTGAGAAAGGCCAACAAAAGCGCCTCTGATGGTCTTCCCAGTTATACGGGAAGCCACGAGATGCTCAGAAACGAATCCTCGTTTACAAGGGGTAATCAGGCATTAGGCTCACTAATGCGCATATGATCATGGGTACAAAGGATGCACATTTGATACCTAGAAGAGGAGGGGCAGACTTGACTCAAACATCTACATTCTGAGGATGGTAGACAGCTTCTCACAATACGGTGGGGTACAATAAATAAACAAGCACTGGCAGTAGGTTTTACTTTTGTGTAATGCCTGCACACAGGGACAGACAACATACAGATAGAGCACCTCAGTAATCCAAGCACACAGAGCTGTATACTATGCACACTGACCCACAGAAATATGTAGGCAATCAGGAACTCATGCACACAAAGGCAACACACTAGAAGCATCCATGAACACACAAGAGAGTTGTGTGAGAACAGGAGAATACATTGATGGATGGAACGAATGGGTGTAGATGGATGAATGGTTGGGTCGGAGAAGATGATTTAATGCATGGGTTTGGGTGGTGGATGGATGGGAATACGTAAATGTATTGAGGTGGCTGGATGATTGGAGGGGGTTACATGTTTGGTTCTTGAAGAACAATACCCCGCCCTGGGTCCTCCAATGAGATGTCTACAACATTTTTATTCGCTCGAGTCCTTTGCCGACTTCCTTTTCTAATGAAGTTTGTCTCATGGCTACTTACACCCCAGAGAGTTGCGTCATTAGAACTTTGTCTTTGTGTTTCTCATTCCCTATTGTTTCGGTGTAGGTTATTTTTATCTTACTTTCTCCCAGTGTGTTTTGGCATGCAGAGTTGGACCAGTTAACTGAGGGGCGTGGCACTTTAAGATTTGATATCGAAATTGTACACAGTTCAGTTCAGTATTAATAATACAAGCATTATCTTAAGATAACAAGATCATTCCACCTGGTGAAATCACGTGAGCAGCCAGGCCTCTTTCCTTGTTTGCTTCTACCGTGGGAGAGCAAACACTACTCCCCACTGCCAGGACTCAGCTTCCGCTTCCTCTGCTACTCCCTCCTCCCACCCCACATATGTTTACCACTTCCGGGGAGCAGGTGGTAACTGTATGTGTTACATTTCTTGGAATTGGGACTACTGTGTGGTTTTACGGACATTAAATCTGATCCCACATGCGTATTCCCCTTTATATGGGGTTCAACTCATAACGTCGCTCTACTGACTTGGTGTTACTGCGCGGTGAGGTTAGTTTGGCAGGCGGAGTTTGCACCCCACCAGTACCGTACAGCTTGTAATCAGGACAACAGTGCAGTCTGGCACTGCAACAACCCGTCAGTGCAGTGCCAGACCCACAAGCAGATGTCCTTTTCTTTTTTTTTACACATACAATTGCTAGCCAATGCACCCACTTCTCATTTCTGTCAACTTTTTGCAATTTTCGCCCTATTCAGCGATCATGGTTTTCCATTCAAATACCATTTAAAACTACGTCCTGGTCTCTCTGTAGTCATTTTACAATACTTCTGACCCTTTTTATAGAGCACCTAACAAACTAGAACGCCGGATAGCACTACAAGCAAGCATTAATGATGTCCTAATAGAGAGGATCAGGATACGCATCTGAGCGACCACAGAAGGATGAGACTGTGATCTCAGAGTCACATACACATCCTTGCGGTAGGTGCATTCACCCAGTGAGTGCTGAGCTTCCTTTGTTTAAAGTCTGAGTTTATTTAGAACATGTAACAGCAGTGGAGTAATAATGCGAGAAATAATGACAAAATAGAACATCAATTGAAAAATATGAAAAGATGAATATACAAGAAATAATACGGAAGAAAACTAGAACTTGAAGATATCAAATAATACATACTTTATCTGCTGTGGAACAATAAAACGAAAAATAACAAGGAGTAATGTTACAAGGGAGGGAAGTGTGGGGGAGAAAGGAAAATAGATGGAAATATGTTATTAGCTTATTTGTACAAAAGATAATAAATTGTACCATATTGTACAAAAAATGAGCAAACATTATATAGATACAATAGTAAATCTACGGATAAAGACAGAGGCATCACACATACTAATGTAAGGTGGTTACCGTACTTCAGCAGGAAGTGAGATGTTCTTATATGCAAGTAAATTAGATTTAGATAAAAAATTGTAATTGTTAGCCATAACAAGCCTCTTTTTATAGCTAAGGAAACGGGAGAGACATAATTAGTATCTAGTCTGTGGTTGACACATACAGCATGCCCCTGCTGAGCTTTCCAGGTCTCTCTCTAGCTAGAGAAGGCCTCTGCATGATCTAGAATTACCTTTATGACTAGTTTATGACTGCAAAACTGGTGATGCTCGGATCTGACCCAGGACTGATGGAGGCGTCAGTAACCCTGTCAGATGCCAGGCAGCAGTGTGGTCCTTATTTAATTTCGATATGTGTTTTATAGAAGGCTGCTCCACTCTGAAGGATTTCAGAGGGGTTTATATATAAAGTGCAGAGAAATGGAACCTTATCATTTGTGTAGCTGGGAAGAAATCATGGTAATGTTAGCAATGCGAGATGGTGGACCAAAGGAGAAAGGTGTTGGGGTGGGGCTGCCAGCTCAACCAGAAGAGCAACACATATTCCTACTACTATATTTGGAGGGCTGGAAATGTCCCTGATTGGAGATTAAAAGGAGCTAAAGAAGGAAAGGCTTTTAAGTTTCTGCAGAATGGCCTCAGAGGAGGATTCATTCACAGCTCAGAAGGGGCCTGCCTCCCTGGAAGTTTGCTTCCGTGTGTGCTTGGTTCCAAGGTTCAGTGTTTTGAGCAGCAGGAACTTGTACTTCTGTTTGTCTTCGAAGATGGGTCGAAGGATGGAGACAAAGGCCAATTTGTACTGATGAAGAAGTGAAGCAGGTGACTGAATATAAACCGAGGGTGAGAGAGCAGCCATTACAGTCTCGCCAGGCTTGCCTCTTAACTGCTGCCGTCACTCAAAGTCATCTCAAAGTCAATTTAACTTCCAGGTCATGAGCATCCAGCTATGGAATTGTAGTGTATGGTGTAGGTAAAACAGATTTCACAGCCTCTCTGATTGGGACATCCTTCCCCCAGAAACTTAGCCAGGAACCTAAGTATAGTGCTAGATAATAAGTTATCAATCAAAGGCCGGGTTACGTCCACCTGTGGACCGTGTTTCGGTACAATGCGCCTTCTCTGGAGGATTTTTCAGGGGCCTCCACTGAGCTCTCGAAAACCCCTATCCAAGCATTGACACTCAGCCACCCTGATCATGGAAGTGCTCTTGTTGTAGCTTCCAACAAGTCCCTTCTATCCAAAATGCAGGTGGTCCAAAACACTGCCGCCGGCCTGGTTAATGAACGGCCGCCAGGCACACCTACAGTCCTGCTGCTCAGAGCCCTCCACTGGCGCCCTATAAGGAAAAGAGCACTGTTCAAACTACTCTGACTCATAAAGCCTGGGCAGGCAACAGACCCAAATATGTACAGGAAAAACTCATCCTCTATCTCCCCAGAAGAAATCTTAGATCAAGAAATCAATTTTTTCTATGCCACCAGCATATTCGAATGTCCAGGGACGGTGGCCAAGAATGGTCCTATCTCACTCCCTACCATTGGAACAGACTTTCCTTTTTCATCCGGGCATGAAAGGACTTCCTGGTTTTAAAAACAATTTCTCAACACCTGGCTGTTCTAATGGTTGCTTCTCCATCTGTCTGTCGCCACACCACCGAGCTGCCCCTCCAGGGGCGAGTCGTTGCACTATATAAGAGCCCATTAGCATAACATAATATAACATGAGTTATTTTAATGCACGAGTCCCAAGGGTACTCCAGCCATCAATATCATCACTTTATGCCCTTGACAGGAACTAAAACACATACCTGTCAACCAGGTGGCTTTCGAGTGAAGGCGAGGCCAGGGCAGGTGTTTAACAGGGTGCCACCATGAAGGTGAGTGGAGGAAAATGTTTTGGAGGGTGATGCAGGTTTGAAAGGAGGTCGCCATAATGGATGTGGATAGAGGCCCTAGCAACCTCCTCAGAGGTCCAAGCGGTGTGGGTGGTGGTGGCACTAGGACATTTTCATCACAGAACCCCTTCATCTCACCACCCTCAGGCCCGCATGGAACCCCAGCCTTATTTATTCATTGGCCGTTTTAGATCCCGCAAACTGGACATATCAAGGTGACTGAGCGCTTTACAAGGGTAGCAATTGGTTGAGCAGTGTTCCAACATAATATTATGCAACTGAACAAAATCCAAAACAGGCAAGATTCTCCTTTGTTGTCATTTGGTGTCTTTTCTTGGTGTCATTTAGAGAGACATATAATCATGGCTACTGGAATTATGTTATTTTGTGGATGTAGAGTTTCCCGCATAATTATGGGTTTGCTGCATTTGCCACATAATCATCACCTGCTGCATAATCTGCAGATGTTAATAAAAACAATTGTTACTGGCTCAAACTGAACAGTAGCTGCTAAAAAAAAGTGGCTTTAGTGTTGCCACAAAGTGGAAGACCCTTCACACAGGTTGACTGGTCACCTTCCTGTTGCTTATTGCTGTATTCCGGAATTAAAGTGGTACTAATGAGGTGAAACCTTTGCTCAGACAGTGTATGAAAATGAAAAACAGATAAAGTAATACTATCACTAAATGTGTTGTATTACGCAGTATATTTTGCCTTTTCATGCTGCATAATTTGTCAATCCACTATTCCGCAGAATTTGGGCTGCCCGTGCAGCATAATTCCAGGGGGTCAGTGTAGGAGTGCCAGAATAATCATCCAATGTATTCATTCACACTTGACTCAGCGAGCCTCGTGAGTCTCCTCTGCAATGGCTTTGGCTTGTGTGGTGACAAGTCATTCAGTTCGAACATTATTATCCCTAGTTTACACTTGAAGAATGTGTAGGTGGTGAGTGTTCTGCAATCCTAGGTGCGTTTTCTGACTAAGAAATATTATTTTAAAGTGTTTTCTTTCTTGGAGGCCGGGATTTCAGGCAAGAGCCACCCAGGGAGCGTTTGTTGTCAGGTGTGCTCAATTTGCAGGCCCGGTAGTGATGATTGCTGCGTGGACAGCTAATATGTGATGTAGGCTAGCGTGAAGTGGCTGCTTGCCTCAACTGGTGTCTAATTAAGTAGAATCAACGGAGAGGATATGTGATCACACAGTCTTGCACCTGTAACGAGCGACGCCACTGCATGCATGTGGTGTTGGATGTGTGAACCCATTGTCCCGTCTCTGACCACTTCATGCATGCGATGTTGGATGTGTGATCCTATTGTCTCGTCTAGGAGCTGCATGGATGTGGTGTTGGATGTGTGATCCCGTTGTCTCGTCTAGGAGCTGCATGCATGCAGTGTTGGATGTGTGATCCTGTTGTCTCGCCTAGGAGCTGCATGCATGCGGTGTTGAATGTGTGAACCCATTGTCCCGTCTCTGACCACTTCATGCATGCGGTGTTGGATGTGTGATCCCATTGTCTCATCTAGGAGCTGCATGCATGCGGTGTTGGATGTGTGATCCCGTTGTCTCGTCTCTAGGAGTTGTATGCATGCGGTGTTGGATGCGTGATCACATCGTCTCGTTCCGTGATGAGCCTGGCCACGGATTGCATGCAGTGTTGGATGTGTGATCACTTTGTCACTTCTCTGGACGTTGAATGCATGCAGTTTTGGATGTGATCCCACTGTCTCGTCTCAGGCCGCTGCATGCATGCGTTGTTGGATTTGTGATCCTATTGTCTCGCCTCTGCATGCATGCAGTGTTGGATGTGTAATCACATCTCCTCATCCCTGTTATGAGCCTGTCGACTGCATGCATACAGTGCTGGATATGTGATCACATCTTCTCTGAGAGCATTTGCTGCCAGATGTTCTCTGCGTGGACAGCTTTGTATGTGATGTAGGCTAGCGGGAGGTGGCTTGGCTGCTTGCCTCAACTGATGACTAATTGAATAGAATCCACAGAGGAGATTTGTGATCACATTGACTTGCCCGTTATGAGCCTGGCCACTGCATGCATGCGGTGTTGGATGTGTGATCCCATTGTCTCATCTAGGAGCTGCATGCATGCGGTGTTGGATGTGTGATCCCGTTGTCTCGTCTCTAGGAGTTGTATGCATGCGGTGTTGGATGCGTGATAACATCGTCTCGTTCCGTGATGAGCCTGGCCACGGATTGCATGCAGTGTTGGATGTGTGATCACTTTGTCACTTCTCTGGACGTTGAATGCATGCAGTTTTGAATGTGATCCCACTGTCTCGTCTCAGGCCGCTGCATGCATGCGTTGTTGGATTTGTGATCCTATTGTCTCGCCTCTGCATGCATGCAGTGTTGGATGTGTAATCACATCTCCTCATCCCTGTTATGAGCCTGTCGACTGCATGCATACAGTGCTGGATATGTGATCACATCTTCTCTGAGAGCATTTGCTGCCAGATGTTCTCTGCGTGGACAGCTTTGTATGTGATGTAGGCTAGCGGGAGGTGGCTTGGCTGCTTGCCTCAACTGATGACTAATTGAATAGAATCCACAGAGGAGATTTGTGATCACATTGACTTGCCCGTTATGAGCCTGGCCACTGCATGCATGCGGTGTTGGATGTGTGATCCCGTTGTCTCGTCTCTAGGAGTTACATGCATGCGGTGTTGGATGTGTGATCACATCGTCTCGTTCCGTGATGAGCCTGGCCACGGATTGCATGCAGTGTTGGATGTGTGATCACTTTGTCCCATCTCTGGACGCTGAATGCATGCAGTTTTGGATGTGATACCAGTGTCTCGTCTCTGGCCGCTGCATGCATGCGGTGTTGGATGTGTGATCCCATTGACTCATGTCTGGCCGCTGCATGCATGCGTTGTTGGATTTGTGATCCCATTGTCTCGCCTCTGCATGCATGCAGTGTTGGGTGTGTAATCACATCTTCTCATCCCTGTTATGAGCCGGTCGACTGCATGCATACAGTGTTGGAATTATGATCACATCTTCTCTGGGAGCATTTGCTGCCAGATGTGCTCTGCGTGGACAGCATTGTATGTGATGTAGGCTAGCGGGAAGTGGCTGCTTGCCTAAACTGATGACTAATTGAATAGAATCCACAGAGGAGATTTGTGATCACATTGACTTGCCCATTATGAGCCTGGCCACTGCATGCATGCGGTGTTGGATGGGTGATCCCATTGACTTGTGTCTGGACGCTGCATGCATGCAGTGTTGAATGTGTGAGCACATTCTTCTCGTCCCTGTTATGAGCCTGGCCACAGCATGCATGCAGTGTTGAATGCGGATCACATTGTCTCATCTCTGTAATGCGAATGGCTACGGCATGCATGCAGTGTTGGATATGTGATCACTTTGTTGTGTCCCTGTTACGAGCCTGGCTGCTTCATGCATGCAGGTTTGGATATGTGATCACATTGTCACATCTCTGTAATGAGACTGGCCATGGCATGCATGCAGGGTTGGATATGTGATCATATTGTCTCGTCCCTGTTGTGAGCCTGGCTGCTGCATGCATGCAGTGTTGGATATGTGATCACATTGTCTCGTCTCTGGCGACGGCATGCATGCAGGGTTGGATATGTGATCACATCGTCTCATCCCTGTTATGAGCCTGGCCGCCACATGCATGCAAGTTTGGATATGTGATCACTTTGTTGTGTCCCTGTTATGATCCTGGCCTTGCCGGGTTGGATATGTGATCACATTATCTTGTCTCTGGCTGCTGCATGCATGCAGAGTTGGATATGTGATCACATCGTCACATCCCTGTTATGAGCCTGACTGCTGATTGCATGGAGTGTTGGATATGTGATCACATGGTCTCGTCCAGGTTATCAACCTGGACCCCGCATGCATGCAGTGTTGGATATGTGATCACATTGTCTCACCTCTGGCCACTGCATGCATGCAGAGTTGTATATGTGATCACATTGTCTTGACTTTGTAATGAGCCTGGCCACCAGGGCCGGCTTTAGGCATGTGCAAGCTGTGCACCTGCACAGGGCCACCAAACCCCAGGGGCCACCACGCCAATATATATCCTTAATATATTAATCCTCTGAGGATGGATACATATTTGCGTGGTGGCCCCTGGCAGGGATTTGGTGGCCTCCGGCTCTGTTCCACTTCTAAACACCCTGACCCCCTCCCCTCTTTACTGGCCTGCGCGCTCCGCCCCGCCAGGACCCCCTCTTCCGGCCCCCCTACCTACGCTCCTTGCCCAGGGCCACCATGAGCCTAGAGCCGGCCCTGTGGCCACGACATACATGCAGGGTTGGATGTGTGATCACATTGTCTTGTCTCTTTGATGAGCCTGGCCACGGCATGATTGCAGGGTTGGATGTGTGATCACATTGTCTTGTCTCTGTAATGAGCCTGGTCACGGCATGCATGCAGTGTTGGATTTGTGATTACATTGTCTTTTCCATGTTATGAACCTGGCCAAGGCATGCATGCAGTGTTGATTTTTGATCACATTGTCTTGTCCGTGTTATGAACCTGGCCAAGGCATGCATGCAGTATTGGATTTTTGATCACATTGTCTTGTCCATGTTATGAACCTGGCCAAGGCATGCATGCAGGGTTGGATGTGTGATCACATTGTCTTGTCTCTTTGATGAGCCTGGCCACGGCATGATTGCAGGGTTGGATGTGTGATCACATTGTCTTGTCTCTGTAATGAGCCTGGTCACGGCATGCATGCAGTGTTGGATTTGTGATCACATTGTCATTTCCATGTTATGAACCTGGCCAAGGCATGCATGCAGTGTTGATTTTTGATCACATTGTCTTGTCCGTGTTATGAACCTGGCCAAGGCATGCATGCAGTATTGGATTTTTGATCACATTGTCTTGTCCATGTTATGAACCTGGCCAAGGCATGCATGCAGTGTTGGATTTGTGATCACATTGTCTTGTCCATGTTATGAACCTGGCCAAGGCATGCATGCAGTGTTGATTTGTGATCACATTGTCTTGTCCGTGTTATGAACCTGGCCAAGGCATGCATGCAGTGTTGATTTGTGATCACATTGTCTTGTCCGTGTTATGAACCTGGCCAAGGCATGCATGCAGTGTTGATTTTTATCACATTGTCTTGTCCGTGTTATGAACCTGGCCAAGGCATGCATGCAGTGTTGATTTGTGATCACATTGTCTTGTCCGTGTTATGAACCTGGCCAAGGCATGCATGCAGTGTTGATTTGTGATCACATTGTCTTGTCCGTGTTATGAACCTGGCCAAGGCATGCATGCAGTGTTGATTTGTGATCACATTGTCTTGTCCGTGTTATGAACCTGGCCAAGGCATGCATGCAGTGTTGGATTTGTGATCACATTGTCTTGTCCGTGTTATGAACCTGGCCAAGGCATGCATGCAGTGTTGGATTTGTGATCACATTGTCTTGTCCGTGTTATGAACCTGGCCAAGGCATGCATGCAGTGTTGATTTGTGATCACATTGTCTTGTCCATGTTATGAACCTGGCCAAGGCATGCATGCAGTGTTGGATTTGTGATCACATTGTCTTGTCCGTGTTATGAACCTGGCCAAGGCATGCATGCAGTGTTGATTTGTGATCACATTGTCTTGTCCGTGTTATGAACCTGGCCAAGGCATGCATGCAGTGTTGGATTTGTGATCACATTGTCTTGTCCGTGTTATGAACCTGGCCAAGGCATGCATGCAGTGTTGATTTGTGATCACATTGTCTTGTCCGTGTTATGAACCTGGCCAAGGCATGCATGCAGTGTTGATTTGTGATCACATTGTCTTGTCCGTGTTATGAACCTGGCCAAGGCATGCATGCAGTGTTGATTTGTGATCACATTGTCTTGTCCGTGTTATGAACCTGGCCAAGGTATGCATGCAGTGTTGATTTGTGATCACATTGTCTTGTCCGTGTTATGAACCTGGCCAAGGCATGCATGCAGTGTTGATTTGTGATCACATTGTCTTGTCCGTGTTATGAACCTGGCCAAGGCATGCATGCAGTGTTGATTTGTGATCACATTGTCTTGTCCGTGTTATGAACCTGGCCAAGGCATGCATGCAGTGTTGATTTGTGATCACATTGTCTTGTCCGTGTTATGAACCTGGCCAAGGCATGCATGCAGTGTTGATTTGTGATCACATTGTCTTGTCCGTGTTATGAACCTGGCCAAGGCATGCATGCAGTGTTGGATTTGTGATCACATTGTCTTGTCCGTGTTATGAACCTGGCCAAGGCATGCATGCAGTGTTGATTTGTGATCACATTGTCTTGTCCGTGTTATGAACCTGGCCAAGGCATGCATGCAGTGTTGGATTTGTGATCACATTGTCTTGTCCGTGTTATGAACCTGGCCAAGGCATGCATGCAGTGTTGATTTGTGATCACATTGTCTTGTCCATGTTATGAACCTGGCCAAGGCATGCATGCAGTGTTGATTTGTGATCACATTGTCTTGTCCATGTTATGAACCTGGCCAAGGCATGCATGCAGTGTTGATTTTTGATCACATTGTCTTGTCCATGTTATGAACCTGGCCAAGGCATGCATGCAGTGTTGATTTGTGATCACATTGTCTTGTCTGTGTTATGAACCTGGCCAAGGCATGCATGCAGTGTTGGATTTGTGATCACATTGTCTTGTCCGTGTTATGAACCTGGCCAAGGCATGCATGCAGTGTTGATTTGTGATCACATTGTCTTGTCCATGTTATGAACCTGGCCAAGGCATGCATGCAGTGTTGATTTTTGATCACATTGTCTTGTCCATGTTATGAACCTGGCCAAGGCATGCATGCAGTGTTGATTTGTGATCACATTGTCTTGTCCGTGTTATGAACCTGGCCAAGGCATGCATGCAGTGTTGATTTGTGATCACATTGTCTTGTCCATGTTATGAACCTGGCCAAGGCATGCATGCGGTGTTGAATTTGTGATCACATTGTCTTGTCCATGTTATGAACCCGGCCAAGGCATGCATGCGGTGTTGATTTGTGATCACATTGTCTTGTCCATGTTATGAACCTGGCCAAGGCATGCATGCAGTGTTGGAAGATATCTCGACGTCAGATCCCTAGCAAGCTGTCAAAACATCTCCAAGTCCTCCTCTGACAGAACTATGGATGCTCTGCTCTCCCTGTTGGTCTGGGTTCTGAGCCGAATAGCAATATGCCATCTACATATGGCGCAGATAGGACAGTGAATCAGTAAGTCTAACACTTTCCATCTGATCTGGGTGACAGTCACACAGTGTGTCCCCAAAATGGTCACTTGGGGTACGCACATTGAATTTAATTGGAAAAATGTTCAAACTTACGAGCGTAAGAAGTCTTCTTTCTTCCAGGCTATTTAACTTGTTAAATATGGTTGGGGCTTTCTGCTCTCCCCGACTATACCATGTGAGTCTGCTGGCGCAGCGGAATGCGGACTAATGCATCCAACCTAGGGATCTGTGTTTGAGCACCCAGACTCAAAGTGAGATCTGTACTAACACTAGGAGTGGAGGAGGAGCAATTTTCAGAATCAGTGTGAAAATGACTTGTGAGGGCTCCCTTCACTGCATAACAAGGGGTGCCAATTTCCTGACTAGTTTGTTGCCAGTGGTGCATTTTAAACACACTTGGTCACTGATATTGGTGCAAGTTCAACATCCTTTGACAGTGGCAAAGGTTCTCCTCAAGCAGTATCAAGAGAATTAATGGGAAATGTTCCATGGTAATACACATTGGGCCTTGACACCTCTTTGTATTTGACATTTTGGGTTCTAGTTTCAGTGATAATCAGTGAGAAAGGGTGCATCACACTGTGCATTGGGCTCATCCTAGTAAGACTGTGAGAAAAACCTTTACACGTTATCTGTGAATCCCCCTCTTAAATGAGGTTTAGGGAAATTAGTAGCAAATGGTACAGTATAACCACATTACTTTAGTTATTGCCCAGCTCATGCTGCATTCCCCAGCACATATTACCTATACCTTGAAGAAATGTTCTTCATATCTAGGCTCTAAAGCACACATTAAGCAGTACTATCTGCTAATTATTAGTTACAGCTCCCTTCGACTATTTGAATTTGATTCCCATATCCCAAAATGCACTCTACACTTTGTAAAGATGCTGGCACTAATAATGCATGAAACTACATTCTAACAAATTAATACAGATTCACTCTAATCAAACTACATTTCAACCAACAAAGTACATATGAACCAAACAATGTATAATGGTACCAAAAAACGTACATTTAGACCAGTGAATATACATTCACAGAAATAAAAGGGCCTTTATACAGTACCCACACAACATCACAGTTAAAGAAGACAACAACACTTTTATGAAGTTATAGACCATAAAAGAAGGCACATTCTGTCAGAAAACACAATATAAAAACACAGGATCCACTTTACTCGACAAAAATTAAAAGGATACAGACTCAGACTGCACTACATAACTCTACTTAGTCACTGACAAAGACATACACCAGTGTTTTCAACAAGTTAGAAGCACAATGAATGGATACTCAAACATCTAAAAATATATTGTACATTTGTTAAACTATGTCTGTTAAAGTGTTGTGAATTAAACTCCTACTACTACTACACAACACCATTAACAAATCCTGCCTGAGCACCAGACCAGTGAATATACATTCACAGAAATAAAAGGGCCTTTATACAGTAACCACACAACATCACAGTTAAAGAAGACAACAACACTTTTATGAAGGTATAGACCATAAAAGAAGGCACATTCTGTCAGGAAACACAATATAAAAACACAGGATTCACTTTACTCGACAAAAATTAAAAGGATACAGACTCAGACTGCACTACATAACTCTACTTAGTCACTGACAAAGGGATACAGACTCAGACTGCACTACATAACTCTACTTAGTCACTGACAAAGACATACACCAGTGTTTTCAACAAGTTAGAAGCACAATGAATGGATACTCAAACATCTAAAAATATATTGTACATTTGTTAAACTATGTCTGTTAAAGTGTTGTGAATTAAACTCCTACTACTACTACACAAAACCATTAACAAATCCTGACTGAGCACCAGTACTACAGTCATGATTGTGCATTATTTGGGAAATTAAGATATTTGAATAATGCTGTTTTTTTTTCTTTTTAAATAAAACACACTGCCTACTCTGTTTTAAATTTCTTGAGACTGTTTCTATGTGTTGTAGTCTATATCTGTTGAAACCTTTATCCTTTCATTTAACAACTATTGGACTAAGTGACGAACATTAAGTGTAAAATTAAGGCAAAGATTTACTCCTCCGCCTGAATGTTTTAATATGTTTATTTCCTACTCACCTTGTAATCAACAAGGGTTCCCTGTTAGAACAATTAACATTCAACCCCTAGGTCAGGGAATAAATCTGAGAAAAACAATACCTAGGCAGTATTTCGATACATCAGACGATATTATAAAGACCAACACCGGCTGCAGAACAGTTTCTAAGTGGTAACAATGTTTATTACAATCACATTAAAAAAATTATACATATATCTAGCATAAATTATTAAAACTATACCCTCCTTAGAAAGTATATATACATAAAAAATACGTGAACAAAATTAGATGAGTTGTGTGTCGACGCGTTTCGGCGACCAGCGCCTTTCTCAAGACAGTTTACAACTACCTGAAAATAAAAAACAGTAATCACTATAAAAATTATAGTCATACATTATAATTTTAACTACACAATACAAGCATATTAAAAAGACGTATATACATAATTCAATTTCTAACCTAGAAACAGTTGTTCCGCCAACCGGGTCCTACATTAATATAATGTGAACAGAATTGATAATATAACATAATTAGCATAACGAACATGCTCATGATATAACCTCTATTGTGGCTTTCTTGTACTAAGAACATTACTTAATTTCAAAATAACTTTCAGACATGGATCCTCTAGCTGATACAATATGTGGCTGTTCCCTACATCAATCTTCTGATGGCCGCTATTGACCAATGAATTCTTTGCATAACAATGCCAATGTATAGACTTAGCACTTATCGACCTAGGTCTCTAGATATCTAAACAGCGTAACTATTATGAATATTCCAAACGCTCATATTCTGATGCCAATAATTGAATATATCAGCCATAAAAGGTAGATAGTTGTTTCTAGTGCAGGAATTACTATATCAGTCGGTTGGTAGATTGTTGATATTCTGTCCGTTTATGATTCTCATATTAATCTAGGCCTATCATGTGTGGTAAATAAATAAATAATACCCTATTTTTGAATGCATAAATGAATAACAGATAGCTCAATAAATAAGAGTCAAGATTCGAGGTAGTAGGAGTTTTTGCAGGTTTAATACAGCAATACAGGATGGCAAGGCCCAGCAGCGCTGCCGGGGTCAGGATCGGGACAAGGGAAACAACTTTTTAATAACAGTGCATGAGCATATATACATAACGCAAACACATAGCATTACATTGCAATAGGCGTAGCAGTGGGTGGAGCAAAAGGCGTGACGCGTAGTAGTCGCGAAAGATAAGGGTGAAAAGAGGTGTAACAGGGCGTATACATAGACATGTGATGCAAACGTAACAGAATATGTCATGAATGGGGCGGAAACCATGGAGGGGGCTACCTGAGGAGCCGGGACCTCTAACCTGATGGTGCGCGCAAACTAGCAATGACGTATCACTAGGAGAAGCTGGGGGCTATGAACTCTGTGCTAGGAGCAGAGACTGAAGTCTGGAGAGTCAGGGCGACATGTACCTAAACAGTATCTAGTATCTGATGTTTAGAGAACATGTTGATATAAACTAGAAGTCAGGAGGGGAAAGGCTAACTTGATTCTAAGACTGGACCATGCATTATTCTACATGTAGTGCGTGATGAAGAATATTAAATGACCATTAAATGCAGTATTTCTCTAACGTGGAGACGTGAAGGCTAGACAATGACGGAAACTATCGATGCGATTCAGTAGCTTTAGGAATGCAGAGAAGGAGGACTGAACTGATAACTGGAATCATAACATATTCTTGGCAGACTCAGAGGCAGAGCCAGGGTGAGCCGGGCACTGCGAGGCAGGAAGTAAGTGAAGGGTCGAGGATACAGGTGGGGGCTGTATCGCTCCTCAGCGAGGTTTCAGGAGACAGGAGCTGAATCTGGTGTCCGGGCCCTTTTGAGGCCTAGAAACGGGGACTTTTCAATAGAATAACGTGCACACTGAGAAACGTGGCAACGTAGCTTTACATAGGCCTGATATTCGTAGTATTCACGAGAACTGGAAACTGGCATACTAGAGGTGGACACAACTGTAATTGCGTCATTAATCGAACATAGGGAATGCATATGCATATTTAATCATGCACACATAACATATGATGGATGACACGTAGGGACACAGAACATGGCAAAATTTACTTTTCCACATTCCCTCCTTGTCACTACGTTTCCATCAGGAAACATCAATATTCATGATACCATCTATCATTTCATACAGTATCATTTGCTCGTCTCGAATTATCCTGGAACGGGATTTAGAACGGGGCTTGGGACTAGGAATACAAGAGGTAGCACAAATGCCGCAAATCGCAGGGCCACATTGTATACAGAGGCAGCAGCTGAATATGATCGCTACTGCAATACCTAGAAAGGACAAGACTTTCCATCCCCAGGCGGAAATTATATTCCAGAACCAACCGGACCATGTCCAGGTGCCTGGATCTTGGTGTAACAGATGGGCAATCTTATGGAGTCTGGTTATAGCTGAATAAACAGACGGCGCGTTATTTGGAATGAAAATGCAGCAACTAGATCCGATGACTCTACAGGCCCCGCCCCTATCGGCCAGTATGACGTCAAGGACGAGACGATTCTGTAAAACGACAAATCTCATAGCAGATTGCTCTTCGGTTAAATTACCTAGAGCAGAGGCAGTCTCATTTACTACAGCTTCGAGGGTTCTGGTTAACCTACGGATTAGCTTACTATTCTGGATAGGTCATATAAAGAAAAAGAAACCTCTGTTGAAATCTGTATACTGTTCTAGAGCAGTTTCAGTATAATCGACAATTGGGGACTCCCTTCTATGTCTAATGTGTACTAGATGTGTGTTTCTATGATAATCAGGTGGGGCTAGGAAAACTGGTGGTAGTAGGAAGGCAATGTAACAGGTTCCCTCCCAATCGAGGGGCAGACGAACATATGCAGTTTGACCACAAATAAAATAAGAATGACGTGAAGCTTTGAAAATGGATTTCCCACTGTCACTATACTTGACAATAGTAGTACAATCACTATGTCCTACATGTACGGAACCATTATTTCGGACACATAATTCGCCTTTAACTGGTAGTACTGAAATAGCAGGTAAGTCTGGGGTAGTATCAGACTGAACATTCAGGACCATGAAATTCGAAGAATAGTTACCTAAATTATACACTTCATTTTCTAGATCTAACCCGGTTCTGTGGGGAAGACCTTGCTTGTCTGGAAAACATGTACTGTTAAGAAAAGACATATCTGTTGAGGATGACATTAACGTGGACCATGCTCCACACGAACCATTATGTGAAAATGGATAAGGAAAAAGTGGCAGAACTCCCTTCGGTATCTGGAAAGGGGGGAGTCGACCACACACCCAGCAATCAGTGGCATTGCTGGTCTGATGTGAGTAATGTAACATGCGGATGAAAGAATTATTTTTCATAGCGAGGCGGTAAGAGAGTTCATGAGGAGGCAGATCACTAAACGTGTGCTCTACTGTAGCATTAGCAGACTTATTTACATGAAGAACTGGGAAATACAAGAAAAATGCATAACTGGTGCAGGAAATCATAATGCTGAGAAACAATATGAAACATAGAAAAACGATACATCGAATTGAGTTTTGACTAACTCTCTCACTATGGGGGTCTATTTTATACATGTCAGAAACAGTTTAACCGTTTCACCTAGGGGAGGACTTAGACAATCAAACTGGCTGACTTATTTTACTAGACCGGAGTTTCAACTTATACTCCTGTTGCGGAGTTTTCTCTAACAGGGGAGGGTTTGTAGCAATGTCTTTTGCGGGACAGTCCTTGAGAACAATATTTTGGCAATCCTTCAAATCCTGGGAAATGTTCTTTGAGACGGGTTTCAGTCCATAAAACTTTTTTATATGTGAAAGGTGCACCCAGCCTTTGCGACCTTCCAACTTCACGGCTGTACGGGTGGCGAGGAGGACCTGTCGGGGCTCCTTCCAGCGTGGCTCCAGCGGACTTGAGCGGTCAAAATTGCGGACCAAGACCATGGATCCTGGAACGATTTCATGCGGTGCCACCTCGGTATTGTCTGGAAATGCGGCGGCAACCTGTGAACGACAAGAGTTGAGGGCAGACATCAAGGAAGCTAGGTAATCTGTCAGCATATTACTTGAAACATCGGTAATACTTCGGGGTCTAGGAGTACCCCACATGTTAGGGGGGCGGCCGAAAACGACCTCATACGGGGACAGACCTGATCTGGAATGTGCGACCATGCGCATATAAAATAAAGCGACTGGCAGAGCTACTAGCCAGTCCACACCTTTCTCTTTACACACTTTTGCAATACGGATTTTCAGAGTCTGGTTATGTCTCTCTACGAGACCGGCTGCTTCAGGATGGCGTACACAATGAAACTTCCACTGGTACCCTAACAAAAGGGAAACATGCTTCATCAACTCGGATGAGAATGGCTGGCCGTTGTCAGAATATACGACTCTAGGGAGTCCATAACGGGGGAAGAACTCACGAACCAACTGCTTGGCAGTGGTCGCGGCGGTGTAATCTGGGACTGGATATGCTTCTGTCCACCTGGACAAAGCGCATACAACTACAAGAACATACTTGAAACCTCGACATCGCTCCATCTGAATATAATCCATCTGGAGGACTTCAAAAGGGTGGTCAGGGGGCTGGAATCCACCTTGTTCCACCGGGACACTTTTACCTGGATTAAACTGACAACATATCATACAGGTACGGACTTTCTGCTTGGCTGCAGCTCGTAAATGCTTGTTGAACCAAATGTTCTGGATACTGTCTAACATAGCTTTTTCTCCTAAATGTGCTGGACTATGTGCGGTATTGATAATGACTTGAACCATAGAGTCGGGGAGAAACCATGTGGCTCTACCCTTCGTTAACCATCCTTGATCTGTCTGGACCCCTCCTTGTTCGGACCATTTCTTGATTTCTTCGGGAGTAGCATGTAACTGGATATCTATGACATCTTGTGTAGGGTCCTTAACTGTCATGCATGTAATCGGATCTGGAGTGTGTGTCATGTTAACTGGAATGTCTAGAGTCTGTGCTGTAAGCTTGGCTGTGCGATCTGCTAGATCGTTACCTTGAGAAATGGTGTCAGTAACTTTCGTATGTGCTTTGCACTTCATGATAGCAATAGATGTCGGTAAATGTATGGCATCTAACAGAGCTTGAATAAGGAGACCATGCTGAATCTTGGTTCCATGAGAAGTCATGAAACCTCTCTCTTGCCAGAGCACTCCGAAGTCGTGTACAACTCCAAATGCGTAGCGTGAATCTGTGTAAACATTAACTTTCAAGTTCTTGGTGTGTATGCAGGCTTGTGTCAGAGCAACTAGCTCTGCTGCTTGAGCGGACAGGGTGTCGATACGGTGTGTTTCAATAACTTCAGTGTCAGTAGTCACTGCATACGCGGCGACTAGTTCTCCTGTACTTGTTCTCATACATGAACCATCCACATAAAGTGTCAGGTCGGGGTCTGGTAACGGAATATCTGTCAGATCTTGTCTTGGCTTTGTCGTAATGTTAACTACTTCCACGCAGTCATGTGTGGCAGAATTCGGAGTAACTGATGGTAACAGTGTAGCAGGGTTCAGGATGTTGCAGCGTCTGATTTCTATGTGTGGCTGGAACAGTGTCAATTCATAACCTGTTAAACGTGCAATTGTCAAGTGCTGAGTCTGTGTTCGGTTTAAAAGAACTTCCACGGAATGTGGAACTTGTACTGTCAAGGTATGTCCTAAGACTATGGAATCACTTTGTCTGATAGCTAGGGCTGCGGCTGCAACTGACTTGAGGCACGCAGGCAGAGCCTGGGCTACAGGATCTAATGTGCTCGAAAAATAAGCACAAGGCTTGTATTGTCCTGCTTGATCTTGTGTGAGAACAGATAATGCTGTGCCTTCGCGTTCAGTGACGAAAAGTGTAAAAGGCTTACTGTAGTTCGGCGTTGCTAGAACTGGAGCTTGGCATAAAGCTTTCTTTAACTCATTGAAACTAAGTGTATGTTCAGATGTCCAAGGGAGGACAGTCGATACGGCTGCCTCCTGTGTCGTTAACTGTATCAGTGGCTTGGCTAGAAATGCATACTGAGGAATCCATTGTCTGCAGTAAGAAGTAAGGCCGATAAAAGCACGTACCTCCTTCTGGGTCTTGGGCTGAGGAAGACTCGCTATTAACTGGATACGGTCTGGTGTCAACTGCCTACCCCTCTTGGACAGTAAGTGTCCTAAGTAGACCACTTGCTGGACACAGAATTGAAGCTTCGAAGGGGACACCTTGTGCCCCATCTCGGCTAGGAAATACAAGACTGTAAGGGATGCTCGCTCGCAAGCACGTTCAGAACGGGCTGTGATCAGGAGATCATCGACATACTGGAGCAGGGCAGTGTCAGTTGGCATGTGAATGTTGTCTAGTTGTCTCTTAAGTGCTTGACTGTAAATGCTAGGGCTTTCTGTGAAACCTTGAGGAGCGCGTGTGAACATATAGCTCCTTCCATTTAAACAAAATCCGAAAAGGAACTGGCTGTCTGGATGAATAGGGACACTGAAAAACGCGTTCTTGAGGTCGATTACAGTAAAGAACGTGGCTTCGGAATCAATGGCTGTCAATAGGGAAGAGATATCTGGGACAACTGGGTACTGCGGAATAATACATTTATTAAGTTCTCGTAGGTCAATCACTAATCGATATACTGGGGGTGCATTTGGATCAGTACGTTTCATGACTGGAATGATCGGGGAATTGCATACATTGGAGTCAGTTTCTACAACCACTCCTTGAGCCATGAGCTCGTCAATAATTTTGGATAAGGCTGCTACAGCCTCAGGTGGCAATCTGTACTGTCTGATTCGTGGTAACACTACACCTGGCTTAAGAGTCACACGATGGGGTGTGATTTGCATATAACCAACATCAGTTGGACCTTGCGCCCATAGATGCTGCGGGACATTAGACAATCTGGGATCAAAATCTCGTAATACATAGTGACCCTTAAAGTCACGTAGGAACAATCGTATTCCCTCTGGGGAACAGCATATAACTGCACCTAACTCTTTCAGTGTTTTAATGCCTAATAGGTTTTCTGGACATGACTTAGTAAGTAACAGATCAGTAGTGCGGGACAATGGACCTACTTCTAGAGTAACTGGCTTTGATATTTCATTTACAATGGGTTTTCCTGAAAATCCAAGGGAAACATTTCTTGAGCCTGAGAGCGGAGCCCCTGGAACTTCGGCGTGACTAATTGTGGTCCTACTTGCCCCTGTATCAATCAAAAACTTTCTGTCTTTCCTTAATACTTGACTGTGAACATAGGGACCTTCTTGATCTACAGGTATCTCGATGAGAGGCAAGCCTACCTCCCTCTCTAGGCTGTTTCATGAATACTGCTGGTACTCTGGATACTCAGACTGTGCATACTGGTACATCTGCTGTGTAACATGCTGTGTTGCAGCAATGGGCTGCGGTGCGGTAACTGTCTGTGGTGCATTCTGTGGCTGAGGAATCTGTGAAACTTGTTCTTGTCTAGGCGGACGTGGTCTTTCTTTAGTTTTACCAGTAGCTATGTTGTGTTTCAGAACTGCACACTCGTTTATAAAATGACCTGGCTGTTTACAATAATTGCAGTTCCCTTTAACGGGAGCTGCAGGATGACTGGCTTGATTCGGACCCCTCTTCTGACTGTCTTGAGGAACAGATTGTGCAACTAGTACTTTCATTTTCGTGTCTTTCATACGTTTTCTCTCGTGTTCTTGTTCTTCCCTGATCCTATTCTGGTGGTATTGGAGCATCTGCAACATCTGGGACGGGGTATTAGCTTGCCAGGTACTTTCGACTTTCAAAACTCGATTTTTAATTTGTGGACTTGAATTCTCGACTAATTTAGTAACAAAAAGGTGAGGGTATGACTCACTACTTGTCTTGAGGCCACTGTTGATGCTAAAACATTTCTCAAATCTAGAATAAAAATCACTAATGTCTTCGTCTTGTTTCTGTTTACAGGCTGAGATTGCATCCCAGTCTTCTTTTCTAGTTGTCAATAATCTAGGTAAAACTTGTATTAATAATTCTGGTAATTCTTTACATTTCGCTCCAAGACCGGTACCTGGTACTCGTGCCTTGTCTTCAGCTTCTAGAACTGCCCAATCGATCTTTTTCTCTCCCACCTCCCATTCTTTTTCCTTGAGCTTTTCATACACCCCTGCGGGCAGCAGAACCTTTAACATTTTAATTATATCTGGATACGTGTATTCTCCCATACGGAGCATGTCTTTTAATTCTCTATGGAACCCTGCTGGATCTTTATCATGACAGGGAATTAATTTCTTCATCTCTAGGAGTTCCATCTTTGTAATCGGAGTGTAAACAAACACTTGTTCTAGTTCGCCACCCGTTCCTCTGACTGGGTGGACTTCTCGTAACGGATTCTGTCTCTCTATGTAAAATGGTTTACTTTCTGGGGGTGAGACATGAACAAAATGCGGATTCAAAAACGTTCTATATTTGTGACGCTGTTCTAGAATGACACTAATTAAGTCGGTACCTAAACCTTTCCATCTATACTGGAGTAACTCGTTCAGGATATCATGTAACGGGCCTGGATCAGAGTGCTGACCCTCATACAATGTAATGAGGTGCTGAATCATATACATACCCGCCAGTCGTTGCTCGGCTGGGGGCATTTTCAGAAACATTTGTGCCACTATTTCGTCTGGAAAAGTGGTAGAATCAGTAATCCATCGGACTGCTGATCGGGCTAGTTCTTGTTCATGCATGGTACTTAACTCACTGTAACCGATTCGTGATTTCAGAATGTGATCGGTAGCTTGAAACACTTGTTCTAGAGAACCTTGTTCTGGTGCTGGATGATGGAAAATAGACTTGTGTTCTAGGCGTAAATGGCGATCTGGAAATCTAGATTTTCCTACATACGCTATTCTGTCAGGATTCTCGTCGTCTAACTCTTCAGGATCAGAGTTACTTTCTTTCTCGCTTACTTGTGCTGCTTTACGCTGTTCGTGTAACTTTATTATTTCTTTACGGATTTTCTTGTACATACTCTCCATAGCACCGACGGTCTTGTGCTTACCCTCGGCTATATTATCACTCCACCTTGTCAGGGTTTTCATTTCAGCCGGATCTTTAGACGGGTAATCTTGTTCTCTTATTAGACAATTGATCAGAAACTTTAATATCATGAGCTGGGTCTCAGCTTTCCTTTGAGACATGGCCTCGCCAATGCTTTCTGGATCATCCCCTGTACGGATGAAACGATATATTCTGTCTAGATCTTCTTTCATATTCGGTAAGGTGACTAAATACTCGGCCACCTTTCTTACACGGAATGAATATAAAACCATATTATCCTCGCCTGGGACTGGATCATAGCCGCATTCAGCAAGGGATTTTCTTATTTCTGCTACAGACTGATGTCTTGGCGTACGCTGTGACGCTTGTATATGTAATTCGGCTGTCGTTAAACGCTTGTGTGGCGGCGGGGTTTGAGGAGTACCTCCCCCTGCGGCCCCTAAACTAGAGTCGTCGACTGATCCTCTTCGTACTAGTGTGGCAGGAAATTGAAATGCGGGCTGAACTGGTATGGCGGGCTGGACCGGGGGTACCGTAACAGGTACTCCGGTGTCTGGAGGAGCGGGAAGTGCCTGATTTACAGGGACTGGCGGAGCGCGAACAGGATTTGCATATTCTGGGACTGTGTCGTCCAAATAGGACGAAATAAAAATATCAGCTGCGGTCTGTTTGTGACGTAACTTGGTCGGAACTAATGGTGGCGGGAAATTACTAGATGCCTCTGGGGTCGCTTTTGGCAAGCCCTCGGCAAGAAGAGGATACATACCCTTAATGAGGGCATTCCTCTGTCTGTCTGATTGTTCAGTTCTAACTCGTTCACCTATCTCGATTAATTCTTTTTCTTGTGCTCGTTCCAAGGATTCTCTACTTAATTCTGACTTTCTGATTTCTTTTTCGTTTTTTTTATGAGCTTCTTTGCGCCATAACTCGATGGCATCTTTCTGTGACTGTCTGGCTTTCTTTTTCCATAATGCCTCTTCTACTCGCATGATGCACTCGGCATCCCATGTACCCGATACGGGCCATCTATACTTTTCTTCTAACTGTTTGGTATAATCTACCCATAAGTCTAGATACAATATGGCGCTTATGCCATGCTTCTGATACATAAAATGACCTGGACTGTCCCTAGGCGGGACAGGAACTGCTGCTTCCAGCAGACCCTTTCTAGTTTTTAACTGTCGTAACTTAGAAAACAAGGGCATGACTGGACTGTAATCTAGACACAATACAATACACAATGAACACGATACTTATTCCCCATTCATACCACGACATTAAAATACATGAAGAACATTTAAAAATAACAGTTCGAACAGAATACTACCTGGAATACGGAACACAGAATACATGAATTTTCTCGAGAACAGAACTGACTAGAACAGGAACTAGATGCACTGCTGAAACAGTACGAAACTTACCGGTCTCATACAGAGACACGTCAGGACCCGCATCCACCGAAGTGGACACTTCGTTTGTGGGTCTGTGTACCACCAACCCACGGACCAGAGTCAATTAAATTGACCCTGTCTAGATACTACCCCAGTAACGGTACTCACCGGGCAGCAAGAACGGAAGGCCTCAGACTGGACGGGACTGCCTCGACGTCGGACGGACGAACTTCGGACTTCTGTTACGGGTGGGCCTCCGGATACCTCGGACCTTGAACTCTCGGCTTGGGCTCTGGTCGGGACTCGCCGCGTTCCTCCACCGTCTCGTCTGGATGCTGGACCGCCTCCTCCGTCTCCTCCGTGGGCCTGAGGGATACTTGAAGCAGAAATATCTGCCGGTGCGCAGAAGAGTTCCGTCACGACTGCAGAGGGTCAGGGGGTCGGCGTGGCTTCACCGACGCGTGGGGAAAGGGCAAGTCCCTATTCGGGCGCCATTATGTGGTAAATAAATAAATAATACCCTATTTTTGAATGCATAAATGAATAACAGATAGCTCAATAAATAAGAGTCAAGATTCGAGGTAGTAGGAGTTTTTGCAGGTTTAATACAGCAATACAGGATGGCAAGGCCCAGCAGCGCTGCCGGGGTCAGGATCGGGACAAGGGAAACAACTTTTTAATAACAGTGCATGAGCATATATACATAACGCAAACACATAGCATTACATTGCAATAGGCGTAGCAGTGGGTGGAGCAAAAGGCGTGACGCGTAGTAGTCGCGAAAGATAAGGGTGAAAAGAGGTGTAACAGGGCGTATACATAGACATGTGATGCAAACGTAACAGAATATGTCATGAATGGGGCGGAAACCATGGAGGGGGCTACCTGAGGAGCCGGGACCTCTAACCTGATGGTGCGCGCAAACTAGCAATGACGTATCACTAGGAGAAGCTGGGGGCTATGAACTCTGTGCTAGGAGCAGAGACTGAAGTCTGGAGAGTCAGGGCGACATGTACCTAAACAGTATCTAGTATCTGATGTTTAGAGAACATGTTGATATAAACTAGAAGTCAGGAGGGGAAAGGCTAACTTGATTCTAAGACTGGACCATGCATTATTCTACATGTAGTGCGTGATGAAGAATATTAAATGACCATTAAATGCAGTATTTCTCTAACGTGGAGACGTGAAGGCTAGACAATGACGGAAACTATCGATGCGATTCAGTAGCTTTAGGAATGCAGAGAAGGAGGACTGAACTGATAACTGGAATCATAACATATTCTTGGCAGACTCAGAGGCAGAGCCAGGGTGAGCCGGGCACTGCGAGGCAGGAAGTAAGTGAAGGGTCGAGGATACAGGTGGGGGCTGTATCGCTCCTCAGCGAGGTTTCAGGAGACAGGAGCTGAATCTGGTGTCCGGGCCCTTTTGAGGCCTAGAAACGGGGACTTTTCAATAGAATAACGTGCACACTGAGAAACGTGGCAACGTAGCTTTACATAGGCCTGATATTCGTAGTATTCACGAGAACTGGAAACTGGCATACTAGAGGTGGACACAACTGTAATTGCGTCATTAATCGAACATAGGGAATGCATATGCATATTTAATCATGCACACATAACATATGATGGATGACACGTAGGGACACAGAACATGGCAAAATTTACTTTTCCACACATGAACAATGAATACAGTGATATCTCCCAGTTAAATACATCTATACCGTTTAGGTTCAAGGAGAGTAGACTGACAGAAAGGGAAATGAAGAATAAAATGAGATAGACAGCGGAGAATCTATTGCTTCCCTACTTCATGTGTGTACGCTTTACTATTGGCCATGCCCAGCTAATAGGGGTCTCTTATGTTAGTGCCACATGCACGGAGACTTATAGTGATAGCTCGAGTCTCATTTGTAGTTATTTTTTTAAATATGAAGGGTCGTTTTTATTTTGTAAGGATAGATATCTCAGGAAATGGTTCCACTTACCTAACTAAGTAAAATGAAACTACGGTTCACTTCACAGTGGTTAACACTTCACACTATGGGGATCCATATGGTGGTTTAAAATAGAATTGCTGCGTGGATTCGTGCACAATTCTATAATCAATCATAACAAAATAATTTTTGTTAGTCCCACATCTCATAGCTAACACTCGTTTTATCATATCAGCAATTATTTATGAAATTCACAGACAATATCACTGACCTAAACTGTTGAATTTGCAATTTGTGTGATAATAAACAAATATGCAAAGGCCTCTGCACTATGGCTCTTCGGCTTCTATTGCTCAGATACTTGAACTTCCTGTAAGTAAAAAGAAGCCTTATTATATCTGTACAGAGAAGGCTTATCGGACCTAAGTACTCCTATGTGAGCTCCTTACCTGTACACGGAGCTTGTAAATTGCAGCGCCTCCACGGACTGGTTCGAACTTTCAAATTACAATTAATCTGAAAATAGGATAAGTAAGATACAGATTTTAGAATATGGCTGAACGGAAGAGCAATAAATCAGCTTGTACTACCCTCTATGTTCTTACCCGATGGTTTTTAGAGTCTCAACTGATTATTGTTGTTGGGTCTGGTAATCTGGAATTTGCTGAATCGTGATGCTCAAGCCTAAATAAATCAGACATTTGCTTACTCGCGATTGAAAAAAGGAGTCCTAGCTAAGTTTCTACTATAACTAAAAATTAGCATACCTACTGAGTCGGCTCCTTGTGTTTTGATACGCTCGCACAATGGCGCTCCAAACACATGAAAACGCTGAATGCTTTTCAAGGGGTGCCTGTCAATGAATATTCATAATAGTTACGCTGTTTAGATATCTAGAGACCTAGGTCGATAAGTGCTAAGTCTATACATTGGCATTGTTATGCAAAGAATTCATTGGTCAATAGCGGCCATCAGAAGATTGATGTAGGGAACAGCCACATATTGTATCAGCTAGAGGATCCATGTCTGAAAGTTATTTTGAAATTAAGTAATGTTCTTAGTACAAGAAAGCCACAATAGAGGTTATATCATGAGCATGTTCGTTATGCTAATTATGTTATATTATCAATTCTGTTCACATTATATTAATGTAGGACCCGGTTGGCGGAACAACTGTTTCTAGGTTAGAAATTGAATTATGTATATACGTCTTTTTAATATGCTTGTATTGTGTAGTTAAAATTATAATGTATGACTATAATTTTTATAGTGATTACTGTTTTTATTTTCAGGTAGTTGTAAACTGTCTTGAGAAAGGCGCTGGTCGCCGAAACGCGTCGACACACAACTCATCTAATTTTGTTCACGTATTTTTTATGTATATATACTTTCTAAGGAGGGTATAGTTTTAATAATTTATGCTAGATATATGTATAAATTTTTTAATGTGATTGTAATAAACATTGTTACCACTTAGAAACTGTTCTGCAGCTGGTGTTGGTCTTTATAATATCGTCTGATGTATCGAAATACTGCCTAGGTATTGTTTTTCTCATATTTCCTACTCACCAACATTCCAGGCAGTATGCCTGGAAAGCTGTGCCAGTTGCAGGTTTCCAAGAATATTACTGGAAATGTCATGTGACATCCCTCAGAGTATTACTCCAGCAGTGTGGAGTTCTTCATAGCGGGCAGGTCTGCTCCGAGGGATTGGATCATCTTGTGCAAATGGAAACATTTATATTCCACAGGAAAAACATTTTCCCAATTTAGAAAGTCCTTCCCCTAGAACCCCAACTAATGTGGAAATGATCTGTCTCCTTTCCATCCTGGAAGAGAATTTACTTCTGCCCTTGCCTGGAGTCATTCTCCAACCGCCTCCAAAGTGGAAAGGGGTTAGAGATCACAGTTTGTGAACACCCTCAAGCATATACCTGTGGGCATACACAAACTTCAAGGCAAACCGTGCCTTGTAACTCCCATTTTTCATCCTAAACTGGATTTACTACAGCAGATTTTAGTGCTATCGTGACTGAGAAATTTGCAGTACTAAAACCATTTAGATACACCAGGATTCCCTTTTTGAATTACTGGTGTGAAAAGGGTAGGTTTGGCTGTAAATTTACATTTACAACCAAATTTACCTTTGTAAATTGTGCCACAGGTAGATTTGCAACCAAATTCATCTTTGTAAACAGGGCCATATTTGTTTTTGTGTTGTACATAGCTTTAGTCACACAGTTTTTCAGCACTATAAATTGCAAGTTTTCTGGCATCAACTCCTTGATATCTATTTTACCAATTTTAGAAGGATGAAAAGCTGAGATAACTCCCCTGAAATCCAAAAACGCTAGGTATATTAAATAATGCACCATCAAGAGGTAAATAAAAGTAAAATGTATTGAGAGAGAGGAGCGTACATCAACTGTTCCCAACCATCCGTTCACATCTTTATATAGCAGTGGCCTCACAAATGTTAACATTCGAATGCGAGAGGCACAACATTCCAAGATTCTAAGTTACATCATTACACTTCCCCTTATCTGTAAAATAAGAATAAAACAATGCAACTTAAACTTAGCTTTTACACAGGTAAATAAAATTTGTGTTAAAGGGTGCAAAAACTCAATATGACAATGAAAAAGAGACTATCATATTGCAAGGAGTGCTTGGATACAGAAAAACATAAACTAGGCAATCAGTACAAGACAAATTGAGAAGTCTTCCTGGTACTTCATCACTATCTTCTCCTTCCTACATGTTAAAACTTACATGTCTTCACTTGCTCTCTTCACTCATTCGCAACATCCATGAAATCATAACTCCCTGACATCAACATGGTTTTCACGTTACATGGAAACTTATGTAAAATCTTAGAAATCTTGTTAACATTCCATCGCTTTCCATCATCCAAGCATACAGAATTCCTCACAAAGTACCAACTTTGAAAGGCTTGGAAAACGTAGATGAACCTTTCACCTGGAACTTGGGTATTTTCATTCTGATTACATTGAATGTATTTATATCAGCTTTAACACTGTCTGTTTTCTTATTGTGATATTTATTTATGTTTTGTCCTGACTTAATTTGATTCTGTTTTGGAGATCTGTACCTATATGGCCACTATCCACATGAATCTTTAAAAGATTTTGCATCCAAGATTAACATAATGACGACTGGGAAAGCCTGATTCTCAGTAAAGAAAAGGTTTCTCATTGCTGACAGAATGAGGAGTGTTCCTGTAAGTTCAAGTTCTCTTACTGTGAGCTCAAGTCATGTATATGAACGCTTTATTATACACTTTTTAAAATTACAATTAACTCTTTCTGCCATGCCATTTGCCTAGGGATGGTATAAAGCAGTTTGTTTGTGCTGAATAACACAATCCATAAGAAGAGAATTCATGGTGGATGAAGTAAATGGAACACCATTAACCTGGATGATAATGGAAGGGCAACCTGTTCTGACAAAAGTGCCTTGCAAGAAATCAATGGCGTAAGACATATTAGCGTCTTCAACAAGCTTCCATTAAAAACATTGTGTGTACTAATCAGAGATTGAAATGAAGTATCTAATTACTGGCTTAACTTTGGTGAAAGGACCTAACAAAATCATGATTTCATAGGACACAGTAACTCATTTCCACAGAAAAGTCTCCCTGATTTTCCAGAGGGATTGCATAGACAAAAAGATAATGTTTTTCTTTGGGCCAAACTTGTTCAATCAAACATGAAACCTCTTTTATTTTCTGATCATTGTACACTTCCTTCTATGCATTCACCACTTCTGCAGTTGCAATTATATAATTTTTGAGAACATCTTCAATACACCCACCATAATCTTCTATCAGTAAATGAGATAAACAAGTGGCACACACACACTTTTTTATTGACTATGGTGTATATCAAATTGATATTGATCTATATATATGATAAACTTGTTAATTGTGCTGAACAGTCTTTTCACCTGATAAACCATGACCTAAAGGTTTGTGATTGGTTAAAATAATTAATCTGTTACCCAAAATAAACTGCTTAAACCTTTTTCACTGCCCACATACATGCTAAAGGTGCTTTTTCTACTATGGAATATTTACGTTTATTTAGCTTAAAGGCCCTTGATGAATAAATCATGGCATTATCTGTCCCTGGCACATGCTGACTGAGTCCTGCACCAATACCATAATTTCGTACACATAATCTCTGAATATAAGAGTTTTAAAGTTTTAGTGGAGCTAAAGCAGCTTTTAATTTCCTCCAATTGTTTTTTTGTTCAGTGCATTCATAAGATGATATTTTTAATAACTGTCTAAATCCCACTGTTTTGCCTGCACCGTTTTAAATACATTTTGCGCAATATTCACAAAGGCCCAGTTAGTGGGCAAAGGAGCTTTAACACTAGCATCAACAAGATTTTTCTTGGAAATGTTCCTTCACCAGATATTAAATGCTCTAAATATTCAGTTTCCATTTTTGAAATGCACATTTCTACCTTTGCAAAGTTATTATTCTTTCTTTAAGAAAGATAAAGCCTTTTCAGTTACATTGTGTTGAGTTTCATTGCCACCAAACACAAGAATGTCATCCTGGAAAGCAATCATGCCAAGGACATCATGAAACAGGTTATGCATCTACCTCTGAGAAAGGTGGGAGGCAGATGCCAGAGTAAATGGCATTCTTTTAAATCTGTAGGCCCATCAGGGATAACAAAGGTAAGAAGGCCACATGAACTTCTTTCTAACACAATTTGGAGGTATACACTTTTTAAATCTAAAGTACCACTTGGCACCATGTAGGGAGTAACAAGATCATTAATTTTAGATAATGGGTGACAATCTGCAATAATGTTATGATTTAGTAACCTAAAATCAACCTGATTTCACAGCTATTCTTTATTGCTACTACAACTGGGGAAAGCCATTTAGAGGATTCAATTGATTCTATTATGTCATTTTCACACATCTTGTTTAGCATATTAGATACCGCAAGTTGTACAGATAATGGCATATCACAAACTTTATTTTTTTCAGGAAGTCTAGTCTTTTTCAATTAAATGGCATGTTAAAATTCTTCCAATGTGCCTACTTTGTCATTGAAAACTTCTGTATATTTCCGCTCTGCACAATAGACTTTGTGGAATTCAATACTCCCACAGCGTATGCGTGTGGGTCAGTACACGGATCATATTTAATTTTTTGTTTTTCCAAATTATGCCTACCGATGATGTTCATACATAGTCCAAAAAAACAACAAACCTGAGGCTCAGTCTTAATATCAGATTCCCTCAACATGGTGCATGAGACATGGGTATTGCTAGCAATGATTTGACCTTATATGCTTAGTTCACATACAGTCCTGACCTTGAGAATTGTGCATTATAAAAAGTGTGCAGCTGGCTTGTCAAAATGGCTATAAAGTGTAGGGAAGAAATAAGGCCAGGCAAAGTGGTGAAGTGAGGAAATGATTCACGAGACAGAAAGAAGAGCAAGAGAGAGAAAAAGAGAGAGAATAGCTAGTGAAAGAAAAGACTAGACAGTTGGCACTGGAAATTATGGAAGCTGAAGTTAAATCTGCTGAATGTAGGGGAGCTCTGATCTAATAGATCAGCTTCTTTAGGTTGTGTGGTGGTCTAGGGATCCCCTTCCATAGATGAAAAAGCCAGAAACATCACCACTGCGAATTTTGGCAAAGAATAAGTGGTGGGGTCCAAAGTTGTGCTCAGAAGCACTTGGATGGTGCTATCAAAGGTCACAGTGTGTAGTCGTGATTTAATCTCTTGCCTCTTTAATCCACCACCAGACACTCCCTGGCTCATTAGCTCACTCTTTCAAGTTGCTTTTCACCCGTTTTCTCCCTTTGTCACACTTTTTCCATCTTTCCCTTTCTCCTTCTTTCCCCCTTTTGTGTTTTTGAGTCTCTTGAGCTCTATCAAAGTTTGCAGAGGAAAAATAAATGCTGGTCCCCAAAAATGAACGATGGTGGGCCCCAACTACAACCATCAGCTCCTCATGCACTGGACATCACACCTCTCATCCTCTGTGATCACCTTACCCCGCCTTCTCCTCTCAGGCAGACTGCGATACAAGAATCTCAGAAGTTAAGCAGGGAACGTTTGGGCCTGTTTAGTTCATAGGTGAGAAGGCAGCGGTAGGAACGTGAGTTGTTGAGAATTGTGGTGTTGTTTCCATGTTGAAGTTGAGAATTGAATTGCCTCTTTGCGTATATTGCTTGTGGTTTGAGTGTAAGAAATTAGATTCTTGGTTGAGGGGGGTGGAAGCCCCACTCAGGCAACAACCACAGTCCTTCTCAGGGGGGACCACATAAGTCACTAAATTAACCTGTGCGTAACTCTCTAGTAGCATGGCACATAAGCAGTCAGGCTTAACTTAGAGACAATGTTTAAAGTATTTATGCAGCACACAAACAGTAATACTATAACAACACAACACAGGAAAATCCCACACCAATTTAGAAGAGCAAAATACAATTTAATAAATAAAATGACACGAAAACAACAACATTCTAATTAAAGAAAAGTAGTGCCAAAAGGTGCAAAGTACCAGCTGAAGGTACCTGGTCGCACTGAACCAGGACAAAGTCACAAGTTCAGGCCGACCACGAAGAAGCACAGGCTGGGCACAGGACCAAGTTTGGGCCACTGAGAATTGTTCCTTATCTCCTTGGTACACTGCCAGTATTGTGATGCTTTGCATCACTTTGAGCTGGATTTGGTGGAATCTTCAGTTAGGTTGGTATAGCACCTTTAACCCTACTTCCAAGGGTCCAAGGCTGGGGGGGCACCACGTGTAGGGTAAGGAATTACTCACACTTGATCTAGGTACAGGGTCAAGATGGTTGGAAACTTTTCTGTCCATAAGGCTCTGATCAGGAGGCCAGCCCACTAGGCCCTTGGAGTCACTCTGATGGTCAGGGATGTAAGCAGAAAATCAGGTCTCAAGTGCAGGGCAGCCCTTTGAGGGCACACGGCAGGAAGGCTTCAGACAGCAGGATAGTCCTCTGAAGTACACAGAAGGTCACAGACAGCGTGGCAGTCATCTGAGAGTCATTCAGCTGGTCGAGAAGTAAACTGAAGAGTTGTTTTGAGGATCCTATTTTATACCTGTTGTCCCCTATGAAGTGGGAGAAGCTTCTGGAGGTTTCCCCCGACAGAAGCGTATGGAATTTCCTGCCTCCCTGCCCTGGTCCCAGGTTATCTGGGGGCACAATGAGTTAGTGTTAAACCCTTTGTGAGTGTGCTGAGACACCCCCTTGTGAGGTGCATGTGTGGTAGGTGACATCTCACCCTCATCCTGCCTAAATGGCCCATCCTGCCACCATTTGGTCTTTCTATTGCGTGGCTATCTGGGTGGAATGCACAAAGGCCTTCTGCCACTCACACCTAGTTTAGTGAACCAGGAGCAGGCTTCAGGCACCAAATGGTTGGGACAAGAAAAAGGCAACTTTCTGAAAGTTGCATTTTCAGAATTGTGACTTAGAATTCGACTGTGCAATTAAAGAAGGTTTTAAATTACAGTTCTTTAGAGACCAAATTCAACATTCCTACCTACTCCTAATGAGAGAGTCAGGCCTTGCAGTAGTGAAAAAGTAATGTAAGAGTTTCACACTACCAGGACATGTAAAACTTAAAAGTACATGTCCAACTTTTTAGATACTCTGCACTCTGCCCTAAGAGCTGTTTAGGGCTTACCCTAGGAGTGGGGGAGGAGGGGTTGCTTATATGTATTAAAAGGAAAGGTATAGGTGTGGCAAAAGGTTGATTTTGCCAGGTTGGAGAGGCAGTTTAAAACTGCCCACCGGGAGCAATGGCTGGTCAGAGACAAGGTTTATAAAGGCTGCTTAAATGGGTGGCACTGAAGGCCTACTTGTTGCATTTAATTTACAGCCCTGAGTACCTGTAGTATCAGTTTACTAGAGATATACAAGTGAATTAAATGTCCCAATTGTGATTAACCAATTTCAACAAGTTTAAAGGAGAGAGCAGAAGCACTTTAGCACTGGTTAGTGCAGAGTTCTACCAACAAAAACGGGTTCAGAAAACAGGCGGGTGAAGGCAAAACGTTTGGAGGAGACCCAGCAGAAAGGGCTAAATCCAACAATTATCTTTGTCGTAAATCAGAATTTTACTCTCACTGTGTTAACTTGTATGCTTGAACAACATCAAAATGGGAAGTAAAGATGGATTATACTCCGGCTGTATTCAAACACTGTGTTTTCTTCCTGAACCTTGTCCAACACAGTGGGAAGAGTGGATGGGGATTTTACATAATTATTTGGTTGCCCTTGATAGTTGTGGGGTAATTTCTTTACTGGTGGCCATTGTTCGGCCAATAGTAATGAGTGGTTAGCGCTCTAGCTCACATCAGATTCATCACTTGTTCCAGGCCGGTGTTATTAAATGCGGTTGTTGGGCGGTGACACTGACTCTCCTTACGATCATCAGGTCTCTAGAGCCTTATTTTTAAAAACCTTTGCATCACTTGTTTTTATTTTTGTACTCACAAGTGAATTGAATGTAACTGAATTTGAAGGTAATTGGAAAGTGAACTGTTACTGTGTTTACAGAGTTGGGGGGGGAAATTACTTTACCAGCGGGTACTGTTCCTCTGATAGTAGTGAGGGATTTGCGCTCTATCTCATAGCAGCCTCGTCAGCTGTTTCAGGCCGGTGTTATTAAATGCAGCCGTGGCACAGACGCATCTCGGCGTGCCTAAGGCAAACCCATCTATGCCCATCCATGCCCGAACAGGGCCAGGGGCAGGAATGCTGCCCCTGGGTCCTTGGGTAAGCTTATTTATCCTGCTTCCCAACTGTTCGCACTTTGCCTCATAGCTACAGGAGATTGACCCCTCTTCTTGATTTAGATTTAGCCGTAGCAGTCAGAAAGGGTCCACACTGTAACTTTCCAACCACTCCCAAGCACCCAAAGCTTGCGTCCTCTCCAGTTGGCTTACCTGTGCATTGTAAGTTTAACTCTGCCCAGGATTTTAGTGGTTTTAAGTTTAAATATCACTGGGCCATCCATGTTTAATCATCTTATGGATCATGACCCCGATGTGGTTTGTCTAACAGAAACCTAGCTCAAGGATGCTTCAGGGCCATAATTGCACCTTTCAGGTGCACTCACACCTCACCATTTAGCTTCCAGGGTGCTGCAGTGCTCCACCCTAAGCCCTCTTCTCTTCAATCTCTGTGTGAGACCTTTAGCTGAGAGTGTAGAATCTCATAAGCTTACATTGTTTTTGTACAAGGATGATACACAAATTGTGGCATTGCTATCATCTAAGGATAACCACAAGGTAGAATCCCTTAACACCTATGTTGCCCAAGTTTCAACATGGATGAAGATGAACTCACTAAAACTTAATGGGGAGAAGACGAGGTTCTGCTGGTGGGCAACCACCCCCACAGATGGGGTCCTCATCTATGGCCGTCAACTATGGGTATCACTCACTCTCCAGTTCATGTGGTAAAAAAATCTGGGGGTATGGCTCGATGACAAGTTCCCTATGAGCCACAAGATCAATAAAGTAGTTGTCACTTGTTTTGGCATCCTTAAGTGGTTATGGAAAATCTTGGTATGCCTCCAAGAGCTGTAGTCCAGGGCCTGGTCATTTTCAGACTGGACTACGGTAATATCTGGGCACTGCAAAATCTCTGCTTAAACGGCTCCAGGCCGTACAAAATGCAGCAGTATGTCTTCTCCTTCACCCACCCGGATTCACCTCATCAGCCAGTAGGTTACATACTCTTCACTGGCTCCCAACTGAACATATGGTTCAATTCAAAGTCTTATGCTATATGCATAAGTACCTTTCCAACACAGTGCCCATGCATCTGTTACCTTTGGTGTCTCGGTATACACCTAAATGCTCTCTCCATTCTAGCCACCAGGAGCTGGCAGTGGTTCCTAGAATCAAGAGAATCTGTCAAGGTAGTCGGGAATTTGCGTATCTGGAACCAAAGTAGTGGAACGCCTTGCCACAAACGCTGAGAGTTGGCAAATCGCTCACAGCTTTCTGCAAATTGCACAAAATATGCATGTTCCCACTTCTTCATTAACAGTTAACCTTTAGCTCTTGAAAATGCTGGTTGGCTGGTTTTAGTGAGGAGGCTAGGTCTGGGAAACCTTTTTTAGGTAGTCATGCGCTTTACAAATCATGTTAATAAATAAATAATAGCCTGATTTCCAATCCTGCAGGGAAAAAAGTCTTGCTGCTGAGTGCACTGTGCAAGGAGGGCTAGAATATCCACAAGTGTCTACAAACCGTACTACAACAGCAAAAGCCTCTGATTCCTGACATCACCAAAGAGGCAAAATCGAGGTTTGAAAATGTTTTTAAAGTCAGTAAACATAACCACTACAAGAATACACACCACAGAGAACACATGAATCAGTTTAGGAGTTCGTGGCACTGTTGAGAGAATTAGCTATAGAGAGTCAATTTGGAGATATAACAGATAAGCTCATCAAAGATCAACTCATAGTGCAATACTCAAACAAAAATGATGCAAGAGAAATTGTGAGTGGTGAGAAATCCTATACTGAAATAAGTAATGGGCATTGCCAAGATTGTGGAAGAGTTGAATTCCTGTGTGAGGGAAATTGAGAAATTGGACAATAGGAGTGCTGGAGAAGTTGATATTATGAGAGAAGCAATTGCAGATATCAATGCTATGTAGAAGAACACTAGTGTAGAGGCTAAAGGGTCGAGCGGTAGAAGTAAGAGTACCGGAGGAAAGGGAAACTAAGTGGTGCAGAAGGTGTGGGAGCACTTACTGTAAACTTACATTGTAATTATATAGTGTTTACTACCTTTTGAAAAGGCATTGAATCTCTTTGTGACGAGTAACATGCTTCTCCAGAACATAGGATCCGAGTTGAATAGTTTGTAGATTAGTAATATGTGTTTTTTCTTCTGGATGATTTGTGTTCCGTTTTTGCTCATGAGTTCTTGTGTGTTTAGTAATGTTTTCAGTAGGTTTAGAATGATGGAAATGGATTAGAAAAGGGGAAGTAGCAAGTTTTTATTGGAAGTAGTGGGCATATGCTCCTGTTAGTTAGGATAATTGCCTAAAAAGGAGGGGGACGTTAGAAAAGGATGGTCAGGAGTAGTGGACATGTGCACCTGTTAGTTGGGTTGATTAGGTAAAAATGAGGGGAAAGTTTGGCAAGGATGTTTGGGAGTTCATAGTAGTCAGAAAGGTTTGGGGTGAGTCAGAAAGAAGAAGGATGGGAAAAAGGCGGAAGGGAGTAGATTTTCTTAACAAAACTGAAATTAAATTACACATATATATGGACACATGAGGCTTAGTAAAGTTATATTGACTAGAGTAAACCCATATGTATATAGAAAGAGAAAGGGTCACATGGTCTGATATGCAAATTTCTTGTCATGAAGTAAGCAAAGATTTTTTTTATCAAATAACTGAAATCGACTTATACATACATATATACGCATGCCACCTAGTAAAGTTTTAGTAGCAGACATAAACCCTTTTATATATACCACAATATGTACATAGATACCGCAGTATTTATATGGTTTGCTAGACACGTGTATCCTGTTGTGTAAAATAGAGATTTTATCTCATTTAAATATATAACAGGGAGCATAGATCAATGTACAATGACACATGTATAAAAACAACCTCATCTCCATACTGTGAGAAGCATAGTTTGGCATGTCTGAGTATACATACACTGTCCATATATACATACATACAAATGTCACATTTTAAACTCTAAAAATCACAGAAATTCACCATTGCTTGTGCCCTCGCCATGCACAGTGAAGTCATCAATTATGTCATTTCAGATGTCATGAGTGATGTTATCAATGATGTCATAGAACATGTCATGAGTGATGTATTATGTGAGGTCATAAGTAGTGCATGGCACAGGGGAACTGGTCGCAGAATTCAGAGGAGAATCCTATTACAATATCCCAGTCTGCTGAATACTAAATTATTTAGTTTTGCTGTTTTGAGTACAATATATGGATGATTCTTATGCATAAATTCAGTAGTTGGAAACTTGCAATGAAGTTCTCAATAGTCGCCCATTGACTCACAAGGGTCCCCCCTTGTCTTGCCGAGTAGGGGGATTTCAAAAGTTCTGGGTGAAGCGGGTAGCATCAGTAAAAGAGGGGGCGATGTTGACGTGGGAAAGAATAGGACGGCCATTTTAGTTGAGTTCAGCATGACGAACTTAATAGTGCTGCCTAGTGTCTGATGGTAGTGTGGCAGTTTGACATGTGTGACAGGATATAAGGAGCAAAAGTGTGAAAAGAGACAAAAAGATTTGGGTGGTATCTGTGCAAGGGTGATAGAAGAATTCAGATGAGGACATCACTTCACAGACAGAAGAGTTGTAGAGTGAGAAAATGAGATGGTCTTGGACTAAGCCTTGAGGGATGCCCACTGACAGAGGGGTGGGGGTTGAAGATGGATGCGTGTGAGAGGACTGTTTCCATAGTGAAAGACATGACCAACTGCACAACATGTACCCTGAATAAGAGTGGAGTTGAGTCGCCATTAAAAAAAGGCAACCCCACAAATGTGCCTCTTTTGCAAGAAAGCTCACAAGGACAAGTGTATGCCTTTTGCTCTAATCCAAACTTGCACTGAGGAAAGATACATCCATCCACGCAGGTACATATGATTTGAAAATTGTGTGTAATCGTGTTACACTGTAGTATCTTATAAACAGCTTAGGGCATGAAGTGGCTTTTTGAGGAGCGGTTCCCTGTAAAAATGTTTTTATCCTATATGGCGTCTAGAAGGTACTGGCATTCATTTCACATCTGTACGGCTAAGACATGGAAGTGTTTACTAACACGGTGGTACTTGGGGGTGAGGCACTGGATGCTCTTGGAGACCACAGAGAAGCGCAATGAGCATTTCTCTGACAGCAGGAGGGGAGGGGGTCCATAAAAGGCCAGGTGGGTGAGAGAGCGCCATTTACAGTGAAATTTGTAGGGGTGCATCATATGTACAAGTAGTCAGCACCCGTATATATAAAGGACTTTAATCAAGTTGAAATGCAATGTGGGATGAAGAATCAGAGAAATTGGTATTAGAAATCTGAAAAGCCAAGGTTATGAATTACATCCACACTTGCTGTATAACCTAGAAATGTTTTTAAAATGAAATCTTTCACTAATGAGAAGTGCGTTTAAAAGAGTACTATTGTGCATTTAGATCTGCTTATTGAAATTAACTGTGCCTTTATATTTGACAAATAGCTTAAACTAGAAAATGCATTTGCTGTTAAGGTTGGAGGCCTAGAGAAACAAGAGAATGCTAATGTAAACTGTTGGGCCTTTAACTCAAGCTGAGGCCTAGTTCATAGAATTGATGCAGGCCGTTGAAAGTTTTGCTTAGCATTTAACTGTAGAAATGTTTGGTAAAAGAAGATGCTTTAAGAAAATATTGCAACATTGATAGAATGTGAGCCTGTTTGCGTATATTCTTTTGCAGGTGCATCACCAAGTAGATTATAGAGTAGAAGGGCCAGTTGTGTATGAGAGTTAGAAATGCTAGACTCAGACATGGAGGAGTAGACCAGGAATTTGAAGAAGCAACTATAAGCGATGAAGAGTCTGGGATCCAAGGACGTCTGCATGGACAAAGATGGACCAAAGCCATACTGGAAAATTTTGTAGTTAACACCTTCGAGAGGGGCGTATCTGAAGGTGTGTCATTCACATTGTGGGGTTTTGTATTAGGGACAGCACCCCGAGGGTGGAGACAGAGCAGATGGGCTGAGGAGCTAGAGAGAGCGGTTGGATGGTCAAGGAGCTTAGCTGTGAGGAAGGAGTCTCTAGTTAAGAGAGAATGTGGGCGAACTTCTTTGGGAAGTCACCACAGCTGACACCTTTTGGGTAGATCTGGCTATTGTTGAGTAGGGAAGTCACTTAGTATAGTGTAGGGACAGACTAATCTGAATTTATGTCTATTATTCCGATGAGTACCAGAACTCAGGTTATAGCCATTCTGTTCAGTCTGATGGTTCTGGAATTGATCCTCGTATTGTTCATCAGTCGACTGAGACTTTTCCGTAGGATTATGTTTGTATTAGTGCCTGTTTACCTTTTGAACCTCTTGCTGAGGTGTTTGTACCTGCAGTTATTTTTGGTTATGTAATAAATCTTCAAACTTAGTTTTTGGTCAGTGGTTCTTTGGGGAAGCTATTGGGATTTCTAAAATTCGATCATTTCCAATTGAAAAGATTGCCTAATTCACTCTATGACAGGTAAAAAGGTCTAGTCGACCTGTGACGGGATTCTGGAGAATGGTAAGCAGACTCTAGAGGCAAAATCCCGCCTTTCCAGTTGGTAGCAGAGTAGGATGGTTTATCTTCTGGAGTGAGGGTAATCTAGAAGCAGGTTGAGATTTCCCCGAGGCCCATAGAGAAACACTGAAGAGTGTCCAGAAAGCTGCGGACGGATGACGTTCCATGGAAACTGACGAACAGTGACAGTGCGGCAGAAAGCAGCAGGTCGGAGGAGAGTGAGTATGAAAAGGGTCATGCGTTGTTAGATTGCGGTTATGTTGTGTTGTATGTTGTATTGTCTAGCGGAGTTGAGTGCCTGTAGTGTGAAAGAGAACAGGTTGTGAGCGCGCGCAACCGGAGAAATCTTAAACTCGAGGGAGTTTAAGTGGTTCGGGTGTATCGAACACCCTAAGTGATTGTCGACCATTGTTAAGGGGGTCATGAGGTACCATTGATCGCCCGCAGGACCGAGATAGGGGGAACGGATGTGTGAGTGTGTGGGTAACGGACGCTGGTCGGAAGTTGCCGTGAGTTTGTAACCTATCAGTGAGGCGATTGTCCGGTCGTTCGCGGACAGACATTTGCCAGGTTGGTGACAATTACAGTTAGACTGTGGCCGTACAGTCAGGGAAGTGGTTGCTTGGTCGGAAGTAATCATTTTCAGTGTATGATTGGGACGCATGCGAGACCGCGAGAGGAACGGAGAGAGGAGGGGAACTGCTGCGAAACGGAGGCGAGTGACGTCAGAAAGAGCCGCGCTGGGATTGGTCGGCGAGCGCGGAGCCGCGCTGAGATAGGGCGGTTAGTGAGAAGCCGCGCTGAGATTGATGGATTGTCATCAGGAAGTAAACGAGTGCTGTAAACAAGGAAACGTTGTGGATTTTCATCATGAAATGTTTTAAAATATTGCGGAAATGTTTCAAGGGCGAAAATAGGAGAGAACCTCGGGGTGGGGAGGAGGCTCCACCCGAGGATACTCCAGCTTATTATATGGCAACGAATGTTGGGTTACACACCATATTGTGGCTTAGTACCTGGAGTAAGATGACAGACGGAAACGAAGAATTGACATTTCCTAAATATGGAACGTTTAGACTAGAGGTGCTGTATCAGTTGAAAGCGATTATGGCTGCGTTGCGACCTTTGCCCAGACCAACACAGTTTGAAGCACTAAATGCATGGATCAGGGCAGCCCATGAACGGAACAGAGATAGGAGACAAGAAAGAGTGAAACGATCAGTTAGGGCGGTCCAAGATGCGAGATGGGATGCCTTGGCCAAGAGATGGAGGGTACAGACCATAGAAGGGGATAGGTTGTACCCGTTGCTGGAAAAGACAGGGGATGCACAGAGAAAAAGTACGGAGGACGAGGACAGTGAGACCGACGACAGCCTGATAGAGATGCTGTTGTCAGAGAGACCACCTCCATACAATCCCGAGTTGGGGGGCACGCCAACATCAGCCGAGAACTGGGGAGTCTCTGAAGGGGATGGTGGGGCCCAAACGGTGAGTAGTTTGAGTATCTCAGGGGACAAGTTTTGTCCAGAAAAGGGAGAAAAGGCACCTCCACCATCTCCAGTGACGAGAGTAGTGGGAAGATTCACAGTACAAAAAGTTCGGGTAAAAGAGGGTGTCCACTCACAGAAATTGCCAGATGCTCTTACGGTACCTGTTACCATAGGTCCCATAGTGTCAGTGTACAACCTAGAACAGAAGCAAGACGAGAGTCCGCTGCAAATGGGGAGTGAGAGATGTGCCAGTGAAGACAGGAGTAATGGGACAGAAAGGTGGAGGCAGTTGCCAGAGCCTGTAGAAAGAAGCACTCCTTTGGTAGCATCGGCAGACTCCTCGGAAGAGCAGGGGGGTTGGAGGGGACCAATGGATCTGAGGGGACCAAGGCCGAAGTCGATGAGAGAATTAAGGCCAGACTTGAGGACTTGGGAAACCATTGTGGACACTCAGAGTGACAGATCAAAGAATGTCTTTGGGTCAGAAAATCAGGATAATAGAATGGTGTCTCACGGCGCACCTAGCGAAAGCCGGCAGGAATGGGAGTGTGAAGGGGTGGGGAATAGGGGGGCGTCCCACCACACCTCTAGCGACAGTAGACGGGAGTGGGTTCGAGAAGGCTGGGAGAACAGAAGGGTTCCCACTAACACACCTGAAGAAAACAGACGAGAGTGTCAGGACAGTGGTGGGAGGGACTCTAATGGAACTACTAGCCAAGGTACATTGAGGGCTGCAATTAAGGCAAGAAGGATAGATGTATTGAGATTAAAAACAGAAGTGGAGGAGATAGTGGAAGGTACATTGCCACTAGAAAGGATCGAAATCTACGAACCAGATGAGCTACTGTTTGTGGGAAAAGATGTTACACGGAGGGCTAGGACAGCTCATGAGAAACTCTCTGAACTAGCAAATAAGTATACGGTAGACTTGACGAAAACTAACGCATTGCAGAGTGGCCACCGGTTACAGTATTCAGACCAAGATCTAGAAGAAAAGAGGGTGATCGGATTGAAAACTCACATTAGGGAACTGATTGGGGGAATCCGAACGTGGACCCCGTTGGAGAAATGGGAGGAGAGGTGGTCAAAAAGAAAGAGCGTGAGACGGAGTGTTATTGAGACACCCCCGGGAGGAGGGTTGATGCATACAGAAGCGTACCCCTTGCGGGAGGTGGCTCATGGGGGGTATGTACATGTACCCTGGAGTAGGGGAGACCTGGCCGCCTTTACGAACACATTTCCCAAGTTGCGTGAGAGTCCAGTGGAATGGTACAAGCAGGTAGAGAGGTTCGTTAAAATCTCAAAGGTGCTGTGGATTGATTTGAACACGCTGTTTGATATTGTGGTTCCAGGTGATTTGTGGATAGCATGCAAGGTCAGTGTTGAATGGCCCACAGCGGAGCCAGAGCGAGATGCTGCCACAAATGGACCGTCACCCAGGGTGATGGCAAAGTATGAGCAAGCGATAACGTGGCTAAAGACCAAGGTACCTCCGCAGGACATTGATTGGGTAAAAATAGATCGGACTAGGCAGGAACCAAAGGAAACAGTGCATGAGTATTACGAGAGGCTATTGCAGATTTTTTAAGCAGTACATTGGGTTGGATGTGATGGACCCAAAGGACATGGGACAGTTCGTGTCCAAATTTGTTCTGGGATTGAGGCCTGATATTTGCCTTATGATACAGCAACATTTGATCTGTTGGCAAAACAAGCCTCTGGATGAGATCTTGAGATATGCGAGGTATTGCAGTGACGAGATAGACTCGAAGACAAGGAAGCTGAAAGACAAACTGATGTTAGTACAGATGCAAAAGATGACCAAGTGTCATCAATGTCATGAGGTCGGGCATTGGAGACGCGAGTGCCCCCATAACCAAGACAATCAGGTACAGGAGGAGGGGGAGGAGGAAGTACAAGCCCCTCCGGTACGGAAGGTGACAGTGACCAAGTTCCAGACGACGAAAGGGGGGACGTCAGCCCCTAGGGCTCCGGTTCCCCAGCCTCCGAAGATTTCAACAGGGAACAAGGTATACAAGCAGATGCCTTTCATAGTGGAAGGGGACGAGTGTTACCAATTTGACCCAGTGACCGGACGGTACGTGGATGAGGAGGAGGGCTGTACTCTTGGAGCAGTACTGGAGGTAGATCAGAGAGGACCGTTTGTAGAGGCAGATGTAGATGGTCATCCCACCACCTTTTTGGTTGACACTGGTGCCTCTCGCTCCACTCTGCGGTCTGCGGTAGTCCCTAACTTACCCCTTTCAGGACAGACCATACAAGTTGTAGGAGTAGCAAACAGAAGAATGACAAACCCCCTGACTGAGCCAGTCCCTGTGAAGATCGGAAGTTTCAGAGATAGACACCAGTTCGTAGTGTGTGATTCTAGTCCCGTGTGCCTGTTAGGAAGGGATCTTTTGTGTAAACTCAATTGCACCATCTATTGTACCCCCAAGGGAGTTGAGTTGCAGACAAACGATGACGATGCAGATTTTAAGGTTGCAAATACGCATGTGTGCATTGAATTGTACCCTGCGTTAACAGTGGAGGAACTCCCTTGGGACCTGAGAGATTCAGTCTCACCGCAGGTGTGGGACTTTACAGGGGAGGAAATCGGATTGATTAAAGGAGTAGAGCCAGTCAGAATTCAAGTGAGGCCGAATGCTGAATTCCCAAGAACACCCCAGTACAAATTGACCCCGGAAACGGTTGCAGGGATAAAACCTGTGATTGAGTCCATGATTAGGCAGGGAATCCTAAAGGAGGTTATGGGCAGTCCCTGTAACTCTCCGATAATGGGGCTGCAGAAACCAAGTGGGAAGTTCAGGATTGTGCAGGATTTACGAAAGGTTAACAACATAGTTGTTCCGTGCTGTCCAGTGGTACCGAATCCATCAGTGATATTGTTTCAGATACCGTTCCAAGCAGAATGGTTTTCCGTGATTGATTTGTGTCAGGCTTTCTTTTCCATCCCATTGCACGAGGAGAGCCAATTTCTTTTCGCGTTCAAAATAGAGAGTCGCGTTTTAACGTGGTGTCGAATCCCACAAGGGTATACAGAGAGCCCTCGATCTTTAATCAATTGCTGAAAAGGAATCTTGAGAGTCTGGTACTGCCGCAGAACTCTGTTCTTGTGCAGTACATAGACGACCTCCTTGTTGCGCCAGACACCGAAGATGCTTGCAGGATTGGCACCATTGCCTTGTTGAACCATTTGGGAGAGAACGGACACAAGGTGTCCCCCAGCAAATTACAGTACTGCCTGCAAGTAGTGCAGTATCTGGCTCACAGAATAGAGAAGGGAAAGAGAAAAGTGTCACCTGACAGGATTGAGACTATCATGAGAATGACTGTGCCCTCGACTCAAAGAGAGGTTAGGATGTTCTTAGGCATGGTTGGCTACTGCCGACAGTGGATTGCTAACTTTTCCCTGAAGGCGAAACCATTGCAGAAACTGACGCACAAGGACGTGAGTGATCCGGTACCATGGGACACAGATTGTATGATGGCCTTTCTCGAGCTGCGAGAGGACCTGTGTCGCGCTCCAGCTCTGGGAATGCCCAATTATACCAAATCATTTGCATTGTTCTGCTGCGTGAGAGAGGGGTGTGCATTGGCAGTCTTAGTGCAAGACCATGGAGGAGTCCGTAGACCAGTTGCATACTTCTCGGCTACCTTAGATCCAGTAGCCTCAGCATTGCCCGGATGTCTCAAATCCGTTGCTGCAACGGGTGTCAGCATTGAAAGATGTGAAAGTATTGTGATGGGATATCCACTGACAGTGCATGTACCTCATTCTGTGGAATTGTTGATGACCAGGACCAAGACGCAGCACTTGACCAACAACAGACTCACACGCTACGAGCAGGTTATACTTGCTGCGGAGAATGTGACTCTCAGGAGGTGCTCTGTTTTGAATCCTGCTACTTTGTTGCCATTACCAAATGATATAGAAGATGATTGGGAAGACCATGATTGTCTTGACGTGACTGAACTATGCACCAAACCTAGACCGGATATTGTTGATGAGCCATTGACAGACCCTGATGAAATTTACTTCGTGGATGGCTCATGTGTAAGAGACAATACTGGTCAGTTAAGAGCAGCGTTTGCTGTCTGTACTATTTCTGGAATTATTGAAGCAGCTTGCCTGGAAGGAGTACACTCCGCGCAGGTGGCTGAGATATTTGCGTTGACGCGTGCCTGTTTGGCAGCCAACGGGATTCGGATTACCATATTCACTGACAGCCAATAAGGGTTTGGGGTGGTTCATGACTTTGGTCAATTGTGGTCTCAGAGGGGCTACATGACGTCATCGGGCTCCCCAATCAGGAATGGCGAATTTATCAGGTTATTGCTGGAGGCCTTGCAAGGTCCTGCGGAGATAGCCGTGGTAAAATGTACAGCCCATACCAAAGGAACAGATTTTGTGACAATGGGAAATCGTTATGCTGATGAAGTTGCACGATATTGTGCGGAGCAGGGATACTCCTTTACTGAACAAACTATTGAGGGACCAAGGGAAAGAACCGAACTAAGCATGATGCTTGAGGTGGCAGACACATGGGAAGAATTGAGAGACATGCAGGGACAAGCGTCAGATTATGAAAGAAGGGTGTGGGAATCGGCTGGCTGTGTCAAGGGAGAGTTGGATATGTGGGTTTCGGCTGATGGACGAGCTGTGTTGCCGAATGTGCTGGTGAGTGCGATGGCACGACAGATACATGGTCCTGTGCATTTGGGAAGAGATGCGATGATGCGCGTGTTCAGGCAAACATGGTACAACCCGAAATTTAGACAGGCTGCGGAAACAGTATGTCAGAGATGTGTAACCTGTCAACAGCTGAATGTTGGAAAAAGAACACCTGTTACATTGAGTCACATTGGGAGGTCTGGCGGACCTTTCTATAGGATGCAGATAGATTTCATCGAGATGCCGAGGTGTAATAGCCTCAGGTATGTCTTGGTGATTGTGTGTGTGTTCTCTAGATGGGTTGAGGCATATCCCACTCGTAGGTGCGATACACTCACAGTAGCAAAACTATTGTTGAGGGAACTAGTGCCACGATTCGGGGTTCCGACCTCCTTGGAATCGGACAGAGGAAAGCACTTTATTAGCGAAGTCGTGAAGATGCTCTGCTCTGCCCTGAATATTGACCAGAGACTGCATTGTAGCTACCGTCCAGAGGCTTCTGGCATAGTGGAGCAGATCAATGGAACGATAAAAGCCCGAATGGCAAAAGTGTGCTCATCCATATCTCTGAAGTGGCCCGATGCACTGCCGTTGGTACTAATGAGTATGTGGAGTACCCCAGATAGGAGGACAGGGCTCTAACCTCATGAAGTGCTGATGGAGAGGGCTATGAGACTGCCATCCATCCCTACAACTGCTTTGCTGAATATTACAGATGATCTGATTCTTGATTACTGCAGGGGAGTTTCTGACATCATACGTTCTGTGTCCCTTCAGGTGCAGGCTGCTGAAGTCCCGGCTTCTAGCGACCTTTGTCACGACCTGTGCCCTGGTGACTGGGTCCTGGTGCGGAAGCACGTGCAGAAGAGCTGCCTGGATGTACGTTGGAGAGGACCTTTCCAAGTGATTCTAGTCACTACTACTGCTGTGAAGTGTGGTGGACTGCCAAATTGGATCCATGCTTCTCACACCCGACGAGTCCCAGCACCTGTGGAGAGAACAGCTCCTCTCGTAGATGAAAATAATAAGGAAGAAGAAGATTCATCAGAGGGGGCAAGTCAAGCTGTGGGGGTGCCTGTGGAAGTTGGGGACTCCCCTGATCAGGCAGGAAACGGCCAAGACGACAGCGACACTGAATCTGCCTCAGAAGGAGGAAGTGGCGGAGAAGGTGATCTGAGCGCAGAGGAGGTTGACAGCGGAGACGAACAGGGTGTGCAAACGAGAAACAGAAGGGCAAGAAGTGCAGAGGATCATTGGCCCGAGAGACGGAGGCGAATGAATGTGAGATTGGCTTCCGAAATAGATCTTGCCCCTGTGTCTGAAGAATCAGATCCGGAAGAGGGAGAACAAGGAGCTGAGCAAAGGGGTCCGAGAAGGTCAAGGAGGGTGAGAGTACCTTGCCGAAGATACGCCACTCCAGAGTGGACCTATCCTTTCACAAATGCCAGGAGTACTGAGGTCCGGGAGGGTGAGGTCAGTGGCAGTGATCAGTACGATCCCAAATGTTAAGCTGGAAGTGATACTGTTGGTACCTGGACTTGAAATTGAAGGCGTACTAACACTCACTATTCTTAATCACCCTCTCTTGAGCAAGATACGTGATTTACTCCTGGATAGACTGATTTTTCCTACATTTGGTCCGGATACACCATCTTATGACGCAGTTGTGCTCCGCATGGAACTTTTGGACTATGTGTTGCAAGCAATCGGAGCAAGCATAATCATAGATTATTAAGAACTTTGAAAAGACTTTGAAAAGACTTTGTAAATAGCTGTTGAACTTAACCTAGAGCCGAGTGGAAGAAGAACAAATTTAGGGACTTTCCACAGAGGATGGAGAAGGGTTAGGGCTGTCTATTGTTGAAGCAGAAAGAAGAACTGAAAACGGGGATTTCCGCTTCTCGAGGTGGTTCGAGAGACTCAAACAGCAAAGAAAGAGACTTTTGGGTACTTTCCGAAAAACGAACTACTTTGTATTGAGACCATGGCGCCTGGAAACCCGAATCGTAGAGCCAAGTGCATAGTAGGCACTCTTTTAGGAGGAGTGATACTCCTTATAGCGATAGTAGTTTTAGTATCCTATTTTGCACCACACGAACAGGTAGAGTAGGCTGGGGGGACACCGACACCTACCACCCCTAGTCAGAAAGAATACAGAGAGCGAAGAGAGAAAGCCTTGCTGGCTGCAGAAAGTCATAGGCTACATACAGACCTGTCAAAGGGAAATTTTGGGCAGAATGCATATGCAAAGTTGTTGTATGAATACATCGATGCGATGGATGCAAAGGACTGTTATGTGTGCATGCAATTGCCAGCTTCTGTAGATGAGGGTATTAGATACCATCACCTTCCCTTGACATATGGAATATCCTGTAGTTTGCTGATTAGTATACTTTATGGGCGAAATCATTTTGAATATTTCTTTTCGAATTATGATGCTGTGTTGCCAGAAGTCCCGAATTACAAGCATTTGAACAAATGGGACTATTATAAGTCAGAGGACAGACTTGGATATTTTTTCATTCCCACACAAGAGCTAGACACCCCGTATGCACACCGACACAACTTGACCTGCTCTTTATCTGAAACGGAGAAGAAGTTCATTGAGCAAGTGGAAGATAGCTACACGAAACAGAAACAGTTGCGAGACTCAGGGCAAGGCAAGGTAGATTGGACGGAGGAAGAGAAGCAGCATAAGTCAAGAGGGAGTTATGGTCCGATAGCTCTGGATGAAGTGCAGAAAGGGAAGTTGTGTCTTCACAGACCACAGACGTATTATGAAAATGTGTATGTGGGTCAGACTACGTGTGACCACACCTTCAGATTAGAATACTACACAAAGGACTTCTTGAAGAGCGTAGTGCAAGTGATTCCTACTGTATATTTTGTTTGCGGGAGGAATGCGTATGTGAGGTTGCCAGAGAAGTGGTATGGAACTTGCTACCTAGCAATCATCTTCCCCAAGATTTATCATACGGAAGATTTTGCGCTCCTAGAGGGAGGGTCTCAAAGGAGGGTAAAGCGAGGGGAAAGTGCTGGGGCAATTGTGGGAGATGTGTTTGGAGCAGCGATACCTATGTTGGGTGTCATTTTGAATGACGTGAAGATACGGCGGTTGGCGACTGTTGTGGATGAATTGTCGATGAATACAGCTAAGTCATTAGTGCTGGTTGAGGGTGAGATGTTGTCGATCAGGACAATGGTTTTACAGAACCGTCTTGCCCTAGACGTCATTCTAGCGAAAGAGGGCGGGTCTGTAAACGTTTGATGGTCCAAGAATGTTGCACTTATATACCAGACAACTCTAAGGATCTGGAGAAATATATAAGCAACATTACTGCAATCCATTATGAAATTGAGGACTTGACACAAGAGAATGCGTGGGAGACGGTTGGCAAAGGATTTGGGAAAGTTGGAAACTGGTTTGCCAACTTGGGAAAGAGTTTCCTTGGATTTGTACTGAAGCCCCTTATCATAGCAGTGGCATGTGTGATTGGATTATGGGGTTTGGTAAGATTGTACAAATGGTACAAGTCCAACAGATTGGCGAGATCAATGAGAGTGCAAGAGATGCGAATGGAGAGGCTGCAGGACAGTCAATACCGCAGCTTGAGAGCGTTGGAAATGCTCAAGCGAGGGAAAATGGCCACAAGCTCGGTTTAGTCGGTTCTTACCCTGAGGACGATGTGAGGGTGGTGATGACACGGGTCATCAAAGGGGGAGAGCGCCATTTACAGTGAAATTTGTAGGGGTGCATCATATGTACAAGTAGTCAGCACCCGTATATATAAAGGACTTTAATCAAGTTGAAATGCAATGTGGGATGAAGAATCAGAGAAATTGGTATTAGAAATCTGAAAAGCCAAGGTTATGAATTACATCCACACTTGCTGTATAACCTAGAAATGTCGTTAAAATGAAATCTTTCACTAATGAGAAGTGCGTTTAAAAGAGCACTATTGTGCATTTAGATCTGCTTATTGAAATTATCTGTGCCTTTATATTTGACAAATAGCTTAAACTAGAAAATGCATTTGCTGTTAAGGTTGGAGGCCTAGAGAAACAAGAGAATGCTAATGTAAACTGTTGGGCCTTTAACTCAAGCTGAGGCCTAGTTCATAGAATTGATGCAGGCCGTTGAAAGTTTTGCTCAGCATTTAACTGTAGAAATGTTTGGTAAAAGAAGATGCTTTAAGAAAATATTGCAACATTGATAGAATGTGAGCCTGTTTGCGTATATTCTTTTGCAGGTGCATCACCAAGTAGATTATAGAGTAGAAGGGCCCATTGTGTATGAGAGTTAGAAATGCTAGACTCAGACATGGAGGAGTAGACCAGGAATTTGAAGAAGCAACTAGAAGCGATGAAGAGTCTGGGATCCAAGGACGTCTGCATGGACAAAGATGGACCAAAGCCATACTGGAAAATTTTGTAGTTAACACCTTCGAGAGGGGCGTATCTGAAGGCGTGTCATTCACATTGTGGGGTTTTGTATTAGGGACAGCACCCCGAGGGTGGAGACAGAGCAGATGGGCTGAGGAGCTAGAGAGAGCGGTTGGATGGTCAAGGAGCTTAGCTGTGAGGAAGGAGTCTCTAGTTAAGAGAGAATGTGGGAGAACGTCTTTGGGAAGTCACCACAGCTGACACCTTTTGGGTAGATCTGGCTTTTGTTGAGTAGGGATGTCACTTAGTATAGTGTAGGGACAGACTAATCTGAATTTATGTCTATTATTCCGATGAGTACCAGAACTCAGGTTATAGCCATTCTGTTCAGTCTGATGGTTCTGGAATTGATCCTCGTATTGTTCATCAGTCGACTGAGACTTTTCCGTAGGATTATGTTTGTATTAGTGCCTGTTTACCTTTTGAACCTCTTGCTGAGGTGTTTGTACCTGCAGTTATTTTTGGTTATGTAATAAATCTTCAAACGTAGTTTTTGGTCAGTGGTTCTTTGGGGAAGCTATTGGGATTTCTAAAATTCGATCATGTCCAATTGAAAAGATTGCCTAATTCACTCTATGACAGGTAAAAAGGTCTAGTCGACCTGTGACGGGATTCTGGAGAATGGTAAGCAGACTCTAGAGGTAAAATCCCGCCTTTCCCTGGGTAAAGGGCAATAGCTTTAAATGTAATAGTTGCCTGTCAGAGGTGCTTGTGCAGACTATGCGAAGCTGGTGTCACGTGGCCGGGAAGCGGTAAAAGAGTGAGAGAAGGAAAGTGAGAGAGAGAGAGTGAGTGCTGTTGCTTAGCTATGCAGTGGAACCATGAGTCTGTCATTGTTCCATACATGTGCTCCAGACATGCTGATCTTAGAAGACTCTGAGTCAGCTGCTGATGATGTGATTGTCCTTTGGGTGTTACCCGGCTGCTGCTTAATAAAACTATGTCTTCAGTGCAGACGTCACCGCCTCTTCCATTCATTCACAACAGTGTGGCGCCGGTGGGGAAGCCGAGGGCGTGGCAGTTGTCTTGCAGCTCGTGATAGGTTAACTTATCAAAAAGTAAGTATTCTTCGTGTACTGTACCACAATGTATTACTGCTAACAGCTTCAGTTACTGGAGCACTAGAAGTGTTAAAGAAAATGCTCTTTTGCCGATTTCACTTATACATTCTCTGTGTCCTATTTACCCAGGCCACAGCCCTCGTTAAGGGATCCAGACCTGGCACCTCTTAGCCTTGCTGATATTGATTTGTGGACTCTAGTGTCCACCCCCCACCCCCAACCTTCATCCCACACCATGACAGGGTACAGTGACTATTACAAGTATTGTATTGTATTGTAATTGCATTTATATAGCGCTTACTACTCCGGGCCCTGACTAGTCATCGATGTGTGTGCTATGTAAAGGAAGCAACACTTTGGCCAGCTCCTACATATTTAACCAATGTGAAGGGAATATTTAGGGGAAATGCTCAGATAACCTTGCTGCTGTTGAATCTGCAATGGGGGTGCCCCGATTCGCTTTGCCATTATCCCTGCGGTGTCACAACATATCTATGCATTTTTATGGTTAGAATATTCTCCTTTGCTATTCCTCCTCAGAGCAGCAGGGGGCGCCGCAGTCTTCCAAACCACACCGTGCTGCAAAAAGCATGTCTTGTGAGTGTTACCCGTTCAAAGAATAGCAGGTTTCCCAGGAAAGGCGTGGGCTTGGGGTGGCGGATGCCAAGTCTCTCCAGCTGTGAGAAGGGCGCGATGGAGTACCTGAAAGGAGAAAAGGCGGAATGAAATCGATAGCAAGACACAAAATGTAGCTCAGAAGCAAGCAGAGATTTCAAAGTGCATTCTATAGCGCGGAGTGCACGGGGCTGTACGTCATGCGTGGCACATTCAGTCTGACGTGCAGCTTTCTTAAACACCACTGATTTGCACCGTGTCCCTTGAAGATGCGTGTCCTCCTATTGTAACTGCGCACTGCTTTCACAGCATCGACAAATCCACTGACTAATACATGTCAACGTGGCGAACACCACGGCTGCTCAGTCTTAGATTCACCTCAGGACCAGATTGTAATTTTATTTTGTTTTACCTCCTGAATTCCACTCAGTACATAAAAGCACAAGCTTTGTCGCACTACGGCTATTTTAGGGGAAGGGCCGTCGGCTTAAGGGCCTATTAACTGCATTATAGGCCCCCCGGACACAGCAGTGCACTGGGTCCTGCCTACTCAACCACTCTCAGGAATAAAAATGTTTAACTGAAAATTGGGTGAAATTCTGGTTTGCATAGGGCCCCTGTGCTCGTGGGCCACCCTGGCAACTGTCCAGCATGCCCATGCGTCAAGACAGCACTGATCTGCTGCACTTGCTCAGTTGATTGTTTGAGGCAGAAGGTGTACTTAGCATGACCCTTCTCCTGGAGGCCCGTAAATCGGCACCCTGGGCTGAGCAGAGGGACACATTTCTAAATCCTTTGAATTTAAATTAGGCCTTACATTTTGTTCTTGGCTTCCATAGTGAAAAGTGTTTGAAAAATAAACAATGCCATCTATAAAGATTGAAGAAATTTAATTCAATGAAGTTTTGAGTTGCCTTAGGATATGTTTGCTTTTCCTTCCGCATTTTGAAATGTTTGTTTCTTTTGTTTTTAACAATATCTTACAGACAACCATTGGCCAAGCCAACAGGTCAGCACTCACATTCTAAAAGTACGACCTATTGGCTTTGCCAATGCTTAGAACTTCATAGAGCACTTCTAGATGCGGTAGAGGATTGTTACACAAAGTAATTGTACTCAATTTACAGACCTCAGAAGGATGGAAAAGTGTCAGTTTTACTCGGGTTTAACTTTAACTTATGGGCTAGACCGAACAGGAAATGGAAAAGATGCACCCTGGAAACACCCAATCAGGGGCGGGGGTGGCCAGTGACATTAATAGTAGCACCTATGGTTAGCCAAGATATATAAACAATATATTTTATCTTTCAAACTCTGCCCCAACAGAAAATGAAAACAAGGAAAAAAGTTAAGAAAGCCTCTCTAGCTAGCTTAGCACTTTTTTTTTTTTTACAAACCCGTGAATTTTAGGATTGCCTAGAGTAGCGAGAACATCTTCTTGCATGACATTCAAAAACACATTCCTTACAAAAAAGATTCCTTACTCAAAACCTTTATTTACAAGGGCTCCTTGTTTGGAGGATCCAAATGTCCTGTTTAGGAATGTTTCAGGGAGTGCCCTTCCAAAAGACTCATCCAGCCCAATACAACTCATTGAGCATTTCTCGTTGTTTCAGCATTTAATTGTCAGAAAACTCCATCACAATTTTAATAGGTTAAGATCTGTGCTCATGTCGTGTGAGCCACAATCCTTGCAAGGCAGTCACAGTTTGGCTTTTCTCATTAATCTGATAAGGCGCAGTGAAATTGTTGTAAATCAAAAGTGTAAGGAGGAATTCTCGCTGCATGACTATTTTCTTATATTTTACTCGGCCTCATGTGGAACCTGCATGAACCAGCTATTCCCGCATACTACGGACGAGAATGCACTGCGCACCTCACTGCATGTGTTTTTTTTAAATTTTAACTCAATAATAACGTTATTAACAAGAACATTCCATCTTCAAGAACACCGGCCACAGAAAGAAAGTGGCCATCTTGGAGTGGGTTAACTTCCCACTTAATACAAAGTAGGGATTAACCAAACCAATACAAGAAAAGGAACTTTTCCCAAACAGCCATAAAGATTATATACTTTTTTTTTTTTTTTTTAAATAACAGATTTTATTAAGAACAAACTGCAGACACAATTACGACACCGAATGCAGGAAACTCCTGGAAGACTGCAGGAATTACGAGATCCTCCCTGATGACCCAACAGAAGAGTTCAGGGTGCGGATCATGGTGATGGTGGAGGAAGCTACAGCACACGACTGGGTGTCGAGGAAGGAGGCAGATTTCCTCATACAAAAATCCCCAAAGACACCCTAATTCTACACCATCCCAAAAATCCACAAGAACATGGAATACTCCCCCCCACCTCACACCGGCTGCCTAATTGTGTCCGGAATTGGTTCTATACTAGAACCCCTTTTCAAGTTTGCCGACGCATTCCTACGGCCTCTAGTTAAAAAAAAACCAGACACCTATCTCAAAGCTACCAAGGCCGTGCTACAACTTTTTGAGGACCTCCACTTTGACCCAGAACAACACCTCCTAATGGGTTTTGATGTCGAAAGCCAGTATACAGCTTACCCCATGATGAAACACTGGACATCATAGAGGAAGTACTATTCACCACAACACAGGACTACCATACACCTTGAAACGTGGTGATGGAATGCATTTCCCTGGCCCTGAAGAGCAACTTCTTTCTGTATGAGGGGGTATACTACCTACAAAAACATGGGACCAGCATGGTGAGCACTTTTGCTCCCAGCCTGGCTGGTCTCTATGTACATCATCTAGAAACAAACAAGATACTACACCACCACAACCCGTTCCTTTTCATTGTCTGGAAACAGTACATCGACGTTGTACTGGTGATATGGCGAGGTGACGCTGAATCCATTGGAGGTTTCATGGTATGGCTCAACCAACAAAACACATTTTGAAATTCACCAATACATTTTCCAACACAAATCTGGATTTCCTTGACCTGAACATCTATCCTGACTGTGGTAAGCTCAAAACTACCACACATTTAAAACTGACTGCAAAAAATTGCCTATTACTGTATAACAGTTTCCACCCAGGCATCTTTGGGACAACCTCCCAAACGGACAGTTCCTCCACCTCCAGAGGAACTGTTCCGAGCTCACGGATTTCAAGAAACAAGCCTTCTGACTTGGAAAGCAAGCTACTGAAGTATAACTCTCCAGAATGGATTGTAAAAAAAAGGTTTCAAACGGGCAAGAAACAACAACAGAGATGCCCTGTTAGAAAACCGCGTTCCCACAGAACAGGACACAAGACCTATATGCGTTACCACTGTGGAAAAGTAAATTTTGTCATGTTCTGTGTCCCTACGTGTCATCCATCATATGTTATATGTGCATGATTAAATATGCATATGTATTCCCTATGTTTGTTTATAGACGCAATTACAGTTGTGTCCACTTCTAGTATGCCAGTTTCCAGTTCTCGTGAATACTACGAATATCAGGCCTATGTAAAGTTACGTTGCCACGTTTCTCAGTGTGCACGTTATTTCATTGTAAAGTCCCCGTTTCTAGGCCTCAGAAGGGCCTGGACACCAGATTCAGCTCCTGTCTCCTGAAGCCTCGCTGAGGAGCGATACAGCCCCCACCTGTATCCTCGACCCTTCACTTACTTCCTGCCTCGCAGTGCCCGGCTCAGCCTGGCTCTGCCTCTGAGTCTGCCAAGAGTATGTTATGATTCCAGTTATCAGTTCAGTCCTCCTTCTCTGCATTCCTAAAGCTACTGAATCGCATCGATAGTTTCCGTCATTGTCTAGCCTTTACGTCTCCATGTAAGAGAAATACTACATTTAATGGTTATTTAATATTCTTCATCACACACTACATGTAGAATAATGCATGGTCCAGTCATAGTGTCTGTTAGCCTTTCCCCTCCTGACTTCTAGTTTATATCAACATGTTCTCTAAACATCAGATACTAGATACTGTTTAGGTACATGTCGCCCTGACTCTCCAGACTTCAGTCTCTGCTCCTAGCACAGAGTTCGAAGCCCCCAGCTTCTCCTAGTAACACGTCATTGCCAGTTTGCGCGCACCATCAGGTTAGAGGTCCCGGCTCCTCAGGTAGCCCCCTCCATGGTTTCCGCCCCATTCATGACATATTCTGTTACGTTTGCATCACATGTCTATGTATACGCCCTGTTACACCCATTTTCACCCTTATCTTTCGCGACTGCTACGCGTCACGCCTATTGCTCCACCCACTGCTACGCCTATTGCAATGTAATGCTATGTGTTTGCGTTATGTATGATCGTGCACTGTTATTAAAAAGTTATTCCTTCCTAGCCTTTTTGTCCAGATCCTGGCAGCGCTGCCAGGGCTTACCATTCTGTTCCCGTGCAGGTTGTCCTGTTCCTGTCCTTTATGCTGTAATAAACCTGCAAACTCCTACTACCTCGAATCTTGACTCTTATTTATTGAGCTATCTGTTATTCATTTATGCATTCAAAAATAGGGTATTATTTATTTATTTACCACATAATGGCGCCCGAATAGGGACTTGCCCTTTCCCCACGCGTCGGTGAAGCCACGCCGACCCCCTGACCCTCTGCAGTCGTGACGGAACTCTTCTGCGCACCGGCAGATATTTCTGCTTCAAGTATCCCTCAGGCCCACGGAGGAGACGGAGGAGGCGGTCCAGCATCCAGACGAGACGGTGGAGGAACGGGGCGAGTCCCGACCAGAGCCCAAGCCGAGAGTCCAAGGTCCGAGGTATCCGGAGGTCCACCCGTAACTGAAGTCCGAAGTTCGTCGTCCGTCGTCGTAGCAGTCCAGTCCGATCCGAGGCCTTCCGTTCTTGCTGCCCGGTGAGTACCGTCGCTGGGGTAGTATCTAGACAGGGTCAATCTAAATTGACTCTGGTCTGTGGGTTGGTGGTACACAGACCCACAAACGAAGTGTCCACTTCGGTGGATGCGGGTCCTGACGTGTCTCTTTATGAGACCAGTAAGTTTCGTACTGTTTCAGCAGTGCATCTAGTTTCTGTTCCAGTCAGTTCTGTTCTCGAGAAAATTCATGTATTCTGTGTTCCGTATTCCAGGTATATTCTTCATGTATTTTAATGTCGTGGTATGAATGGGGAATAAGTATCGTGTTCATTGTGTATTGTATTGTGTCTAGATTACAGTCCAGTCATGCCCTTGTTTTCTAAGTTACGTCAGTTAAAAACTAGAAAGGGTCTGCTGGAAGCAGCAGTTCCAGTTCCGCCTAGGGACAGTCCAGGTCATTTTATGTATCAGAAACATGGCATAAGTGCCATACTATATCTAGATTTATGGGTAGAGTATACCAAACAGTTAGAAGAAAAGTATAGATGGCCCGTATCGGGTACATGGGATGCCGAGTGCATCATGCGAGTAGAAGAGGCATTATGGAAAAAGAAAGCCAGACAGTCACAGAAAGATGCCATCGAGTTATGGCGCAAAGAATCTCATAAAAGAACCGAAAAAGAAATCAGAAAGTCAGAATTAAGTAGAGAATCCTTGGAACGAGCCCAAGAAAGGGAATTAATCGAGATTGGTGAACGAGTTAAAACTGAACAGTCAGACAGACAGAGGCATGCTCTTATTAAGGGTATGTATCCTCTTCTTGCCGAGGGCTTGCCAAAAGCGACCCCAGAGGCATCCAGTAATTTCCCGCCACCATTAGTTCCGACCAAGCTACGTCACAAACAGACCGCAGCTGATATTTTTATTTCGTCCTATTTGGACGACACAGTCCCAGAATATGCAAATCCTGTCCCCGCTCCACCAGTCCCTGTAAATCAGGCACTTCCCGTTCCTCCAGACACCGGGGTACCCCTTGCAGTACCTGCTACGGTCCCCCAGGTCCAGCCCGCCATACCAGTTCAGCCCGCATTTCAATTTCCTGCCACACTAGTACGAAGAGGATCAGTCGACGACTCTAGTTTAGGGGCCGCAGGGGGAGGTACTCCTCAAACCCCGCCGCCACACAAGCGTTTAACGACAGCCGAATTACATACGCAAGCGTCACAGCGTACGCCCAGACATCAGTCTGTAGCAGAAATAAGAAAAGCCCTTAATGAATGTGGCTATGATCCAGTCCCAGGAGAGGATAATATGGTTTTATATTCATTACGTGTAAGAAGGGTGGCCGAGTATCTAGTCACCCTACCGAATATGAAAGAAGATCTAGACAGAATATATCGTTTCATCCGTACAGGGGATGATCCAGAAAGCATTGGCGAAGTCATGTCTCAAAGAAAAGCTGAAGTCCAGCTCATGCTATTAAAGTTTCTGATTAATTGTCTAATACGAGAACAAGATTATCCGACCAAAGATCAAGCCGAAATGAGAACCCTGACAAAGTGGAGTGATAATATAGCCGAGGGTAAGCACAGAACCATCAGTGCTATGGAAAGTATGTACAAGAAAATCCGTAAAGAAATAATAAGAATACACGAACAACGTAAAGCAGCACAAGTAAGCGAGAAAGAAAGTAACTCTGATCCTGAAGAGTTAGACGACGAGAATCCCGACAGAATAGCGTATGTAGGAAAATCTAGATTTCCAGATCGCCATTTACGCCTAGAACACAAGTCTATTTTCCATCATCCAGGACCAGAACAAGGTTCTCTAGAACAAGTGTTTCAAGCTACCGATCACATTCTGAAATCACGAATCGGTTACAGTGAGTTAAGTACCATGCATGAACAAGAACTAGTCCGATCAGCAGTCCGATGGACTACTGATTCTACCACTTTTCCAGATGAAATAGTGGCACAAATGTTTCTAAAAATGCCCCCAGCCGAGCAACGACTGGCGGGTATGTATATGATCCAGCACCTCATTACATTGTATGAGGGTCAACACTCTGATCCAGGCCCGTTACACGACATCCTGAACGAGTTACTCCAGTATAGATGGAAAGGTTTAGGTACCGATTTAATTAGTGTCATTCTAGAACAGCGTCACAAATATAGAACGTTTCTGAACCCGCATTTTGTTCATGTCTCACCCCCAGAAAGTAAACCATTTTACATGGAGAGACAGAATCCGTTACGAGAAGTCCACCCAGTTAGAGGAACGGGTGGCGAACTAGAACGAGTGTTTGTTTACACTCCGATTACAAAGATGGAACTCCTAGAGATGAAGAAATGAATTCCCTGTCATGATAAAGATCCAGCAGGGTTCCATCGAGAATTAAAAGACATGCTCCGTATGGGAGAATACACATATCCAGATATAATTAAAATGTTAAAGGTTCTGTTGCCCGCAGGGGTGTATGAAAAGCTCAAGGAAAAAGAATGGGAGGTGGGAGAGAAAAAGATTGATTGGGCAGTTCTAGAAGCCGAAGACAAGGCACGAGTACCAGGTACCGGTCTTGGAGCGAAATGTAAAGAATTACCAGAATTATTAATACAAGTTTTACCTAGGTTATTGACAACTAGAAAAGAAGACTGGGATGCAATCTCAGCCTGTAAACAGAAACAAGACGAAGACATTAGTGATTTTTATTCTAGATTTGAGAAATGTTTTAGTATCAACAGTGGCCTCAAGACAAGTAGTGAGTCATACCCTCATCTTTTTGTTACTAAATTAGTCGAGAATTCAAGTCCACAAATTAAAAATCGAGTTTTGAAAGTCGAAAGTACCTGGCAAGCTAATACCCCGTCCCAGATGTTGCAGATGCTCCAATACCACCAGAATAGGATCAGGGAAGAACAAGAACACGAGAGAAAACGTATGAAAGACACGAAAATGAAAGTACTAGTTGCACAATCTGTTCCTCAAGACAGTCAGAAGAGGGGTCCGAATCAAGCCAGTCATCCTGCAGCTCCCGTTAAAGGGAACTGCAATTATTGTAAACAGCCAGGTCATTTTATAAACGAGTGTGCAGTTCTGAAACACAACATAGCCACTGGTAAGACTAAAGAAAGACCACGTCCGCCTAGACACGAACAAGTTTCACAGACTCCTCAGTCACAGAATGCACCACAGACAGTTACAGCACCGCAGCCCGTCGCTGCAACACAGCACGTTACACAGCAGATGTACCAGTATGCACAGTCTGAGTATCCAGAGTACCAGCCATATTCATGAAACAGCCTAGAGAGGGAGGTAGGCTTGCCTCTCATCGAGATACCTGTAGATCAAGAAGGTCCCTACGTTCACAGTCAAGTATTAGGGAAAGACAGAAAGTTTTTGATTGATACAGGGGCAAGTAGGACCACTATAAGTCACGCCGAAGTTCCAGGGGCTCCGCTCTCAGGCTCAAGAAATGTTTCCCTTGGATTTTCAGGAAAACCCATTGTAAATGAAATATCAAAGCCAGTTACTCTAGAAGTAGGTCCATTGTCCCGTACTACTGATTTGTTACTTACTAAGTCATGTCCAGAAAACCTATTAGGCATTAAAACACTGAAAGAGTTAGGTGCAGTTATATGCTGTTCCCCAGAGGGAATACGTCTGTTCCTACGTGACTTTAAGGGTCACTATGTATTACGAGATTTTGATCCCAGATTGTCCAATGTTCCGCAGCATTTATGGGCGCAAGGTCCAACTGATGTTGGTTATATGCAAATCACACCCCATCGTGTGACTCTCAAGCCAGGTGTGGTGTTACCACGAATCAGACAGTACAGATTGCCACCTGAGGCTGTAGCAGCCTTATCCAAAATTATTGACGAGCTCATGGCTCAAGGAGTGGTTGTAGAAACTGACTCCAATGTATGCAATTCTCCGATCATTCCAGTCATGAAACGTACTGATCCAAATGCACCCCCAGTATATCGGTTAGTGATTGACCTACGAGAACTTAATAAATGTATTATTCCTCAGGACCCAGTCGTTCCAGATATCTCTTCCCTATTGACAGCCATTGATTCCGAAGCTACGTTCTTTACTGTAATCGACCTCAAGAACGCGTTTTTCAGTGTCCCTATTCATCCAGACAGCCAGTTCCTTTTCGGATTCTGTTTAAATGGAAGGAGCTATATGTTCACACGAGCTCCTCAAGGTTTCACAGAAAGCCCTAGCATTTACAGTCAAGCACTTAAGAGACAACTAGACAACATTCACATGCCAACTGACACTGCCCTGCTCCAGTATGTCGATGATCTACTGGTCACAGCCCGTTCTGAATGTGCTTGCGAGCGAGCATCCCTTACAGTCTTGTATTTCCTAGCCGAGATGGGGCACAAGGTGTCCCCTTCTAAGCTTCAATTCTGTGTCCAGCAAGTGGTCTACTTAGGACACTTACTGTCCAAGAGGGGTAGGCAGTTGACACCTGACCGTATCCAGTTAATAGCGAGTCTTCCTCAGCCCAAGACCCAGAAGGAGGTACGTGCCTTTATCGGCCTCACTTCTTACTGCCGACAATGGATTCCTCAGTATGCATTTCTAGCCAAGCCACTGATACAGTTAACGACACAGGAGGCAGCCGTACCGACTGTCCTCCCTTGGACATCTGAACATACACTCAGTTTCAATGAGTTAAAGAAAGCCCTATGTCAAGCTCCAGTTCTAGCGACACCGAACTACAGTAAGCCTTTTACACTTTTCATCACAGAACGTGAAGGTACAGCATTATCTGTTCTCACACAAGATCAAGCAGGACAATACAAGCCATGTGCTTATTTTTCGAGCACATTAGATCCTGTAGCCCAGGCTCTGCCTGCGTGCCTCAAGTCAGTTGCAGCCACAGCACTAGCTATCAGACAAAGTGATTCCATAGTATTAGGACACTCCCTGACAGTACAAGTTCCACACTCCGTGGAAGTTCTTTTAAACCGAACACAGACTCAGCACTTGACAATTGCACGTTTTACCATCAGTTACTTCGAATTCTGCCACACATGACTGCGTGGAAGTAGTTAACATTACGACAAAGCCAAGACAAGATCTGACAGATATTCCGTTACCAGACCCCGACCTGACACTTTATGTGGATGGTTCATGTATGAGAACAAGTGCAGGAGAACTAGTCGCCGCATATGCAGTGACTACTGACACTGAAGTTATTGAAACACACCGTATCGACACCCTGTCCGCTCAAGCAGCAGAGCTAGTTGCTCTGACACAAGCCTGCATACACGCCAAGAACTTGAAAGTTAATGTTTACACAGATTCACGCTACGCATTTGGAGTTGTACACGACTTCGGAGTGCTCTGGCAAGAGAGAGGTTTCATGACTTCTCATGGAACCAAGATTCAGCATGGTCTCCTTATTCAAGCTCTGTTAGATGCAATACATTTACCGACATCCATTGCTATCATGAAATGCAAAGCACATACGAAAGTTATTGACATTATTTCTCAAGGTAACGATCTAGCAGATCGCACAGCCAAGCTTACAGTACAGACTCCAGACATTCCAGTTATTCCGACACAGACACACACTCCAGATCCGACTACATGCATGACAGTTAAGGACCCTACACAAGATGTCATAGATATCCAGTTACATGCTACTCCTGAAGAAATCAAGAAATGGTCCGAACAAGGAGGGGTCCAGACAGATCAAGGATGGTTAACGAAGGGTAGAGCCACATGGTTTCTCCCCGACTCTATGGTTCAAGTCATTATTAATACCGCACATAGTCCAGCACATTTAGGAGAAAAAGCTATGTTAGACAGTATCCAGAACATTTGGTTCAACAAGCATTTACGAGCTGCAGCCAAGCAGAAAGTCCGTACCTGTATGATATGTTGTCAGTTTAATCCAGGTAAAAGTGTCCCGGTGGAACAAGGTGGATTCCAACCTCCTGACCACCCTTTTGAAGTCCTCCAGATGGATTATATTCAGATGGAGCGATGTCGAGGTTTCAAGTATGTCCTTGTAGTCGTATGCGCTTTGTCCAGGTGGACAGAAGCATATCCAGTCCCAGATTACACAGCCGCGACCACTGCCAAGCAGTTGGTTCGTGAGTTCTTCCCCCGTTATGGACTCCCTAGGGTCGTATATTCTGATAACGGCCAGCCATTCTCCTCAGAGTTAATGAAGCATGTTTCCCTTTTGTTAGGGTACCAGTGGAAGTTCCATTGTGTACGCCATCCTGAAGCAGCAGGTCTCGTAGAGAGACATAACCAGAGCCTGAAAATTCGCATCGCCAAAGTATGTAAAGAGAAAGGTGTGGACTGGCTAGTAGCTCTGCCAGTCGCTTTGTTCTATATGCGCATGGTCGCACATTCCAGATCAGGTCTGTCCCCGTATGAGGTCGTATTCGGCCGCCCCCCTAACATGTGGGGTACTCCTAGACCCCGAAGTATTACCGATGTTTCAAGTAATATGCTGACAGATTACCTAGCTTCCTTGATGTCTGCCCTCAACTCTTGTCGTTCACAGGTTGCCGCCGCATTTCCAGACAATACCGAGGTGGCACCGCATGAAATCGTTCCAGGATCCATGGTCCTTGTCCGGAATTTTGACCGCTCAAGTCCGCTGGAGCCACGCTGGAAGGAGCCCCGACAGGTCCTCCTCGCCACCCGTACAGCCGTGAAGTTGGAGGGTCGCAAAGGCTGGGTGCACCTTTCGCACGTAAAAAAGTTTTATGGACTGAAACCCGTCTCAAAGAACATTTCCCAGGATTTGAAGGATTGCCAAAATATTGTTCTCAAGGACTGTCCCGCAAAAGACATTGCTACAAACCCTCCCCTGTTAGAGAAAACTCCGCAACAGGAGTATAAGTTGAAACTCCGGTCTAGTAAAATAAGTCAGCCAGTTTGATTGTCTAAGTCCTCCCCTAGGTGAAACGGTTAGACTGTTTCTGACATGTATAAAATAGACCCCCATAGTGAGAGAGTTAGTCAAAACTCAATTCGATGTATTGTTTTTCTATGTTTCATATTATTTCTCAGCATTATGATTTCCTGCACCAGTTACGCATTTTACCTGTATTTCCCAGTTCTTCATGTAAATAAGTCTGCTAATGCTACAGTAGAGCATACGTTTAGTGATCTACCTCCTCATGAGCTCTCTTACCGCCTCGCTATGCGAAATAATTCTTTCATCCGCATGTTACATTATTCACACCAGACCAGCAATGCCACTAATTGTTGGGTGTGTGGCCGACTCCCCCCTTTCCAGATACCGAAGGGAGTTCTGCCACTCTTTCCTTATCCATTTTCACATAATGGTTCGTGTGGAGCATGGTCCACGTTAATGTCATCCTCAACAGATAAGTCTTTTCTTAACAGTACATGTTTTCCAGACAAGCAAGGTCTTCCCCACAGAACAGGGTTAGATCTAGAAAATGAAGTGTATAATTTAGGTAACTATTCTTCGAATTTCATGGTCCTGAATGTTCAGTCTGATACTACTCCAGACTTACCTGCTATTTCAGTACTACCAGTTAAAGGCGAATTATGTGTCCGAAATAATGGTTCCGTACACGTAGGACATAGTGATTGTACTACTATTGTCAAGTATAGTGACAGTGGGAAATCTATTTTCAAAGCTTCACGTCATTCTTATTTTATTTGTGGTCAAACTGCATATGTTCGTCTGCCCCTCGATTGGGAGGGAACCTGTTACATTGCCTTCCTACTGCCACCAGTTTTCCTAGCCCCACCTGATTATCATAGAAACACACATCTAGTACACATTAGACATAGAAGGGAGTCCCCCATTGTCGATTATACTGAAACTGCCCTAGAACAGTATACAGATTTCAACAGAGGTTTCTTTTTCTTTATAGGACCTATCCAGAATAGTAAGCTAATCCGTAGGTTAACCAGAACCCTTGAAGCTGTAGTCAATGAGACTGCCTCTGCTCTAGGTAACTTAACCGAAGAGCAATCTGCTATGAGATTTGTCGTTTTACAGAATCGTCTCGTCCTTGACGTCATATTGGCCGATAGGGGCGGGGCCTGTAGAGTCATCGGATCTAGTTGCTGCATTTTCATTCCAAATAACGCGCCGTCTGTTTATTCAGCTATAACCAGACTCCATAAAATTGCCCATCTGTTACACCAAGATCCAGGCACCTGGACATGGTCCGGTTGGTTCTGGAATATAATTTCCGCTTGGGGATGGAAAGTCTTGTCCTTTCTAGGTATTGGAGTAGCGATCATATTCAGCTGCTGCCTCTGTATACAATGTGGCCCTGCGATTTGCGGCATTTGTGCTACATCATGTATTCCTAGTCCCAAGCCCCGTTCTAAATCCCGTTCCAGGATAATTTGAGACGAGCAAATGATACTGTATGAAATGATAGATGGTATCATGAATATTGATGTTTCCTGATGGAAACGTAGTGACAAGGAGGGAATGTGGAAAAGTAAATTTTGTCATGTTCTGTGTCCCTACGTGTCATCCATCATATGTTATATGTGCATGATTAAATATGCATATGTATTCCCTATGTTTGTTTATAGACGCAATTACAGTTGTGTCCACTTCTAGTATGCCAGTTTCCAGTTCTCGTGAATACTACGAATATCAGGCCTATGTAAAGTTACGTTGCCACGTTTCTCAGTGTGCACGTTATTTCATTGTAAAGTCCCCGTTTCTAGGCCTCAGAAGGGCCTGGACACCAGATTCAGCTCCTGTCTCCTGAAGCCTCGCTGAGGAGCGATACAGCCCCCACCTGTATCCTCGACCCTTCACTTACTTCCTGCCTCGCAGTGCCCGGCTCAGCCTGGCTCTGCCTCTGAGTCTGCCAAGAGTATGTTATGATTCCAGTTATCAGTTCAGTCCTCCTTCTCTGCATTCCTAAAGCTACTGAATCGCATCAATAGTTTCCGTCATTGTCTAGCCTTTACGTCTCCATGTAAGAGAAATACTACATTTAATGGTTATTTAATATTCTTCATCACACACTACATGTAGAATAATGCATGGTCCAGTCATAGTGTCTGTTAGCCTTTCCCCTCCTGACTTCTAGTTTATATCAACATGTTCTCTAAACATCAGATACTAGATACTGTTTAGGTACATGTCGCCCTGACTCTCCAGACTTCAGTCTCTGCTCCTAGCACAGAGTTCAAAGCCCCCAGCTTCTCCTAGTAACACGTCATTGCCAGTTTGCGCGCACCATCAGGTTAGAGGTCCCGGCTCCTCAGGTAGCCCCCTCCATGGTTTCCGCCCCATTCATGACATATTCTGTTACGTTTGCATCACATGTCTATGTATACGCCCTGTTACACCCATTTTCACCCTTATCTTTCGCGACTGCTACGCGTCACGCCTATTGCTCCACCCACTGCTACGCCTATTGCAATGTAATGCTATGTGTTTGCGTTATGTATATATGATCGTGCACTGTTATTAAAAAGTTATTCCTTCCTAGCCTTTTTGTCCAGATCCTGGCAGCGCTGCCAGGGCTTACCATTCTGTTCCCGTGCAGGTTGTCCTGTTCCTGTCCTTTATGCTGTAATAAACCTGCAAACTCCTACTACCTCGAATCTTGACTCTTATTTATTGAGCTATCTGTTATTCATTTATGCATTCAAAAATAGGGTATTATTTATTTATTTACCACACCACTTTCAAAAATCACTCAAATCAATTGTCAAAAATAGTGAATAAACACTTGAGAATTCTCAATTGTGGGAGTCTCAATTTTCTTAAACCCATGTTCTCCCACAAGAGAGGCAGGAACCTGAAGGACATCTTGGTCCATACCAAACCAAGGGTTACACTTGGGAGGAGTCTGGCCACTACTACACCCGCCCAACAATACAGGGTCATTACCCTTGTGGTAACTGTAGCACATGTAATCTGACGAAGAAAAGCAAAAACATCACTTTAACAAATGGCGCAGTCTGGGAACAAAGAGGCTTCACAAACTGCAACAGCAGAACCGTGATATATATGATCACCTGTCCGTGCAGACAAGAGTACATCAGCATGACATCAAGGCCAATAAGGATCCGAATTGGCGAGCACATGAGTAATGTTCGCTGCAAAAAAAGCACCACAAAGGTGGCAAGTCACTACCTAACTATGTCGCACAACGTGGATGACTTGAAATGGACTGTGATTGAGCAACTCCACAACAAGAATGGCCAGCTGGAAAAGGAACAACGTTGGGTGTTCCATCTGGGCACTCATCTAACTGGTCTAAACAAAGACATACTCTGGGCTCAACTGACCTAGACCGCGAAAGTCCCAAGACCTTCATAGGACACTGATACAGATTAGTAACCATATCATGTGGTCATTCCATTCCTGGCTTTAGGATATCACTGTCACAGTGAACCGCCATGGAGTTCACCCTACCTTCACTTCTGATACTTAGCATCTTTGTATATCTCCTTACGATAATCACCTCGTGGATCAACCACCATATCTCTCAGTGTACCACCAGACTGTGGGCATCACATCATGTGAACCCTTGATCACCTTGCGATCTGGTGTTAGACCAGGGTATTATTACCAATGAGAGTATAACTCCCCCGCGTGAGATGGTAGCAGGTCTCTTTACAAATACCCCCACACGGGACCTGCCATCCCCTTTTGATTGGTTGAGCATTTAGACTCACAACCTTTACTAGCTTCGGGCAACAAGAGACCGTGAAATATGTTTTGCTGTGTGCATACAAGACAATCGGCATTCTTTTAGAATGAGAACCACTTTCGGTTGCACATGAGTAGGAACGGTTTTGCGCTCGAGTGTTAGAGTCGCTTCCGTTTATAGAACGCATTGCACTTACCGCTCTAGTCTAACACCCTTTTGACTGAATGAGCCTTTAAACTCTTCGGTCATACGAGACTGTGAAGTACGTTTCACTGTGTGCCTACAAGACAAATAAGAACCACTTCCGGTTGCACAAGAGTAGGAACGGGATAGTGCTTTATCGTTAGAGCTGCTTCCGTTTATAGAACGCATTGCACACTACCGCTATAGTCAGGGCCGGTTCTAGGATCTGCGAGGCCCTGTGCTAAAAGGGAACCTGCGAGGCCCCCTCTAATTTAGATAAGTGGCCCCCTGCAAGGAGACCATTCACAGACACTGTGGGGGGCCCATTGTCCAGCATTTTGGCCCCCCCACACTTTTAACTTTTACTCCACAAGCATTTCTCACACCTTCAGTCCGATAGGTGTGAGAATTGATTGTGGTCTAAAAGTTAAAACTGTGGGGGCGCCAAAATGCTGGACAATGGGCCCCCCACAGTGTCTGTGAATGGTCTCCTTGCAATTGAGGGAGCGTCTCCATCTGCCTCCCCTATGTCTCCGGACACCATCCCTGAGAGGCCCAGGGAGGGGGCCCCCTCCAATGGACCTTAATTGCAGGCGACACCTTTCTTTGTAAAGGTTCGCCAGGGAAACAACAGAACACATCACTGGTGCGTGGCCCCATGCTGGTGGGCTGAGTGCGAGGCCCTGTGCAGCCGCCCACGCTGCCCATGCCTAGCGCCGGCCCTGGCTATAGTCTGTGAGACATCGCAGCCACCGGCAGTGATCGGGCATCGTTTTCCGGTTGCCTACAAACTTCGGCACGGGTGCACCCATTTGTGGACTAATTGCCTAATAACTGCCACATAAATAGAGCCTCCCCCGCGGTCTCACTCACAACATGGAGCCGCGGGATGGCGTTATCGGAAGCGAGGAGCTGTAGACTACGATGGGAGGATGGCATAGCCGTGTAGGGAACCAGTGACTTTTAGCCTTTCTAAAGATTCCATGGAAACGCCAGTCTTGTGTTCTCTCTACCAAACCCTTTTAAAAAAAAATACATTCTCCCGCGTTTTCTTTTTTAAACAAGGTACAGTGGCAACACCCTTCCCACCCGTTTAAAAGGCTCAGGGAGCGTTATCTCCTGCTTATTCTAGTATGTATTTACCATGGACCTTTGTTTCACGTACTTTCAACCTTTATTTACAGTGACTCTAAATCTCAAACATAGAGAGTGTGTTTTCTGTTTTCTGTTTGTGTGACTTGTTTTGTCCCTATTATCCTAACAGGTCACAGCACTTGGTTTAAATTTACAAACTAAAGCTAAGGACACCACAGTCACTTTGTAACACTTTATATACACAGGCTAAATGTGTTTGCGCATTGGGAGGTGCATCTGTAAAAACTAACTGTGCTCTCTCTTTTTCAGGCTTTCATTTCAGAAATACTGATTGGGCTTACATTTTAGCATTACTGATTGGGTACTGTATAGAGTGCATGAATTCTTGCATTTCTTTGTCACCTTTTTGTATATAGCACTTTATTCCAGTACTAATTGATAGCAACATAGTGAGTACTGAAGGGATCATTTCTAGTCCTGATGAAGAAGCCTTGATGTTTCGAAACATGTTGACTTGATCAGGAGTATCTGCACATTACTCGCAGGTCATCTCCGAACCACCATTTAAACAGCACCAGCCTCCTTGACCTATTTAAGTTTCTCAAGTCCATGAGGCCAGGGCCTTTTTAATTCACTTCCCGTATCCACCCCTGACCCTTCCTCTCACTACCTCTACACCACTCATAGTACTGCAATATCAGTGCTCCCGCGTAGTCGCTTGTCGAGGCACGCCCGAAGCGGGGTGGGAAGACCCCTACGATGAAGCATGACACCAAGGGCCCTTTTGGTGTGTGAGGGATATTTAAGCAAACACTGTGTGTGTCCTACCAAGATTTTAAACACATTCCTTTAAAACCTCTTCCGAGGTGGATCCTTTTGTTTTATCTTCCCCCTTTACTTCAGGAAATTTCAGATTTCTCTTTAGTATCAGGATACAAAATCAATTCAGATAAAACAGGAATCCTCCCCATAACCAAATTTTGTGTAAAACAATCCTTTGACGCCACAGGTTTTCTCTGAAACAGCTCTAGAATTAAATATGTAGGAATTTGCTTTACTAATTCTATTTCGGATACAATTACAATCAATATGAAGGAAGGATTTAATAGAGTTGAAAAACTTCTTTCTTCTTGGAATCCATTATTTCTCTCATGGTGGGGACGTCTTGACTATTAAAATGATGATTATTCCCATCTTTTTATATGCTCTGGCTATGATTCTGCTTCATATTTCAACTATTTACTTTAAAAACATAGATTCCCTATTTTCCAAATTTCTTTGGAATAATAAAAAGTCTAGACTCTCTCTACCGCGTCTTAGGAAGTCTAAATCCAATGGTGAGGTAAACTTTCCTGACTTTCCGCTTTACCATAAAGTTTTTTGTTTGCTGTAGGCTTCTAAATGGTTTATTTCCAATTCCTCCCCTTTTGTACCTTTATGGTGTAATTTGAACACTCCTTATTTAAACCATGTTCTGTAAAAGAAGTTTGTGCTTTTTCCTCAAATAATGCCAGTACCTCTCTCCCACTCTTTAAACATATCTGTTCTTTGCTGCAACCTCTTTCCCACCCAAAAGCTCTTTCGAGATGCTTTTCTCCATTCTCCCCTATGGTACAATCATCTGATTACTGTCAACAATAGAGCTCTTAATTGGAGGGCGGGGAGACTTAGGGGTATAAGTTGGGTACACGATTTGTTGGATGGTGTGACTCCTTGTTCGTTCCCTCAATTTCAGGCTACTTTTCGTTGCCCTCATTCCTTTTGGTATAAGTATTCAATTCTTATGGACACTGTTCTGGATGCTTTTTATTCACTTTCGACAGCTGATACTTCCCTCATGGATGACTCCCTCCTTAAATTACTTACTCTCTTCACAAAGGCTGCTTTGATTTATAAATATCTGTCAACACCGAACGTGTTAAAACTAAATTGGAACTCGCTTGAGAAGCTGATTTGAGATGTGTTTGGAGCACTGGTTTCTGGAAAAGGTTTGGTCTAGATCATTAAAGATCCCTAGGTCAACATCCCCTACTCAAACCCTGTTCTTTTTATATCAGAGGCTATACTACACACCGGTTTCTATAGCCGCATTTTCTCACACAAATAAACCATTGTGTTGGTCTTGTGGCCATCCTTTTGGAGATTTGTTACAACTTCTTTTTCTTCGCCCAACTATTGCCTCTTTGTGAAAAATGGTTTGGTCCCACATTTCGCCCATTTTTAATTTACAATGTTTCTTGTCTAATGTATTACTTTTTCTCTGTAGTTTATCAGATACATTAGGACTAACTTACTGCAAACATGTTTTTTTTTTACCTAATGTTAGCTTTAGCCTTTCAGCAAATTATATTAAATTGGAAGTGTGCCTCTAAAATTTTAATTAAAGCTTGGTGGAATAATGTTTGCCATTATCATAGATTAGATGTTGCATTTGCTTCTTCATGTCAACAGCATGTAAACAGAGATTTATTTTGGCTACTGTTAACCTCTTATTTGAATAAGGTTGCAAATCGAAAACTTTAAAACCCCATGAACTTGTATTCTCTGTTCTCTTTTTCATTAGGTCTGACCATTGTGTTTATCTTTAAGGTATTTCAACAATTTAACTTACTGTATAGTACAGTGTGTGGTTATTCGACCCTCAGTTCTATGATGTATAATTTATCTAATGTTCTCTTCCTCCCTTCCCTTCTCATAATTTCTGTTAAAAATTATGAACAGCTTTCTCCTCTACTGCGTTACTACTCTCATCAATTTGTATTTCATATGTAATGATTGTCTTTTACTTTCTTTTACTTTTTTTTACATTCTTTGCTACTAATTAAGCTTATTAAACAGAATAAACACTATAGTAACCAGGAGACAGAAAAAAAAGAATTTGTAGCAGTTTTCTTTATATACTGTCGACATTACAAGGTGTAATGACAAATTCAGGTTCATCATTTATACAGTGGTGTAATAAGGACACTTGCCATTTAGTCTTATAAACTAAGATTATTACGGGAGTGTAATTGTGAAACAGAGCAATTGTGGTTGAACAGGAAAAATGTGCGCATAGTAAGGACTGCTGCCAAAGTCAATGCTAAGTGCATATCACATCACTTCCGGCTCATTTACTCACTGTATCTGTTTTTTTGTATAGATTTTAATTGCATGTCATAATCTTCAACACAGATTTACAACATTTGAGTCACTCTGAAAGAAATAAAATCCTGCTCTCTGATTCTTATTACAGCCCCTAAAATAGAGGTGCAATTAAATGGAGATTGTGTTCAAATTTCAATGGCGTAGGCCAATCATTGATAAACAATGTAAAATCGATAAACAAAGCAAAACAGATGGTGAAAGTCTTCTACTTCCATGGAGTACCCTCTCAATGACTTTTACTTGGTGCTCTGAGTTTATTCCTTAATAGCAGGAAGACTTTCTCTGTACACATCTTTGATGTTGTTTGCCCTCATCCTTACCATCCCTAGAGAGACACCACACACTTTAAGTTGAACATGATTTCCATTTCATTGCTCTGCTCCTCAAACACCCCAAAGAGTCCTCTCTATGGTTCAAGAACAACCACTCACCATATTATTGGTGCCTTCAGCTCCTGCCAGCAGGTTCTCTTAGGCAAACAGAGTAACAACTTGAGTTAAGTGAGGGCTTTCTTAACCTGCTTGTAGCAAAGTGGAAGGACGCATCACACCTATGTCATGGCAAAGAGACGCCTTCCAGAAGCCCACCAGAGCACTGGTCACAGAGTTTCTGAAGGTCTTTGCTTCTCAAACTTTGATCTCAGTGTGATTTACCATTATTGTGACTCTCTCTAAGCCTCTAACATCATTGTACACTCAGTTGCTAAACTGAGCCCTCTCTGACTCTCTGGTATTGTGTATCTTACATATGTCACTTTGTCCCTTGTTTATTTTTAGTTGACTTGATGTAGAATTTACAATGCCCCCCCCTCCTCTCTCTCAAAAGTTGGGATAGCTAGTTGGACCAGAAAGCAGAATAGTGTAGACATATTTGATCCTCGTAGTAGTAATGTACATTGTGTATAAAGTAACTACATAACATTGGACTGGACTTAAACATTTCAGTCTATCTGCAGTCATCCTTTCAAGCGGACGACGTGGAAGGTAACACCAACTGTTAAATGTACAATCATTAAAAGAGGGAGGATACAAGGATACATTTGCAATCTTAACATATTTTTTTTAATCAAAACCACAATCAGTCTGTCTCTCTGCCAGTTTTTTTACCTCGAGTCAGTGCACAACAAAAGGGTCTCACTTAACCTAATAGCAGCTCTTTAGATATTGTCAGAAATGTTCGATGTTGGTTTCGTTAACATCCTGATTTTGTTCAGGCTCAAACACAACCATTAAAGGTAAATGTTGGCAGCTTCTTCTGCTGTGCCGTACTCCGAGCTAACATTTCTGCATCTTTTAAGCAATATTACATGTGTTTGATGCAGTATAACATGGCTGCATAAGGCAAAAGTGAAGTTATAGGGCGCAGGATCATGTTAAAGGTAAAACTACCCCATGCCCCCTTGGCCTCCAGTTGTGGCCTACTCTGAAATGAAAGGAACATAAACATACTTTCACACTACACTATTCAGAGTTTGCAGGGCTCTGCATAAAGAGCAAAGAGAAGTATATGAAGAGGCCTGATATAGCTGTTGACGAAACAAGCATTTGCAAAGGCAATACTTCTGGGATGTAGCATTACAGAGAAAAACATAGGAGGGAGTCAGTTGGAGTGTTCAGAAAGAAATGTAGGCTAGATATACAAACATTAGGAATAATGAGGTTGGTCGTATTTTGCGACCCATTAGGTGTTACCACCATCACAGGTATGATAACCTGCTATGTTCAGCAGATCACCATGTCTGTGATTGCAACCCGTTTTAATGACAGATAAACGGGATGTATTTAAAAAAAGAAAATTAAACTTTTAAGTTAAATTTTTTAAGAACAGGGAGTGGTCCCTCGGACCAATGACTGCTCTTAAAACTTTTTTTTTAACATTTGCAAAATGGAAGGGGTCCCAAAGGGACCCCTTCCCATTTGCGAATGGGTTACAACCGCAAACTAGTGGTAAAGTTTTACTGTTTTGTGACCGGGATTCGGCTGCAAAACAATAATACATACCATACTGATTCAGTATTTGGAAGAGACACCCTGGGCACGTCCCTTTCAAATACCGAATCGCAAATGCAAATTCAATTTGGTAATAATTTACCAAATCCCATTTTACCATTAGTACATTTGAAAATGCATTTTTGCAGTTGCAAACAGCTTAATTCAGGGAATCTGCCCATTTGCAACCGCAAAAATGCTTTGTACATCTGGCCTTATCATTGTAAAGTAGCCCTTCGATACAATAGCATTAGGTGAGAGATGATTACTGCACATGCTGAGCCAAGAAGTGATTGACAAAGTCTCAAACCAATGGCTGAAAGAAGATAGTCAATGAAAGCCAATGAATGGTTCATAGGGGTGAATATAAAGCCCACTCCCATTATGTTGTAATCAATATATCTGTTGGACAGTTACACCTAGACGTAGAGAAGAGTAGATATACCCTACTCAATTCCCATTTTCAAGCATAAATAAAGTGACTTGTGCTCTACGTTTGTACGACAGGAGAATACTCGCATAGAGTTCTTGCAACGTAAAGGCACACAGTGTGGAAAAACAGAGGAAATAAGCACACTGAATAGATTTGGTGTGTTAATGATTGCCAATTCCTTTTACAGTGCGCCAAACAGCCACCACATGCAGTCACTAATGGTCATGACCCACCAGAGCAAGTCACTCCCATATGACCAACAGTCAGGTCCTCTCCCATACCATGCCACACTTCCAGTCTCATTTCACATTAGCTTTCAATATTTCTTGCATGTGAGTAATGCTGCTGGTGACGTACAGAAATACGATTTAAGTCCCGCACCACAAAGAGCTCGCCCTACTATCTTACTGTCTAGGAACGCATCCAGTCCCAAAGCTCGCCTCCTCATGGCATGCTGATAATTGCAAATGTCACCTATCGAGTATTTTCACAAATCACATTGATTTGTTGTGATAGCATAGTGTTGTTGTGGACATTGATTTGGTCCTTAAATTAGCTCACTAATTAGTAAAGCAACAGATCTTTAATGTACTTTTTCACAGCCTTTCATTATTTAGGTTACATAAAGAATGCGGTAGCCTCATTTCTGTATGACTGCGCTACCGAGCAGTGAATGAATTGTATATCCATTGGTCTAAATTCAAGATTGTTGACTGCAACCCATTCTGAGGCACGCTTCCCACATTCGAGACAGATTCATGTAGTTGGGGAGAAGGTACGCAGAGATCTTTGTTAGGTCATGTAAAGAATGCGGAAGTCTTATTTCAGCATGACTGCGTTACTGAGCAGTGAATGCACGAATATGTGACGTTACAACGCATGCCAGTACATCGCCAACCTTTACCACGACTTTCTGTCGGGGCACTGCTGGAAGTAGGAACAGATTCATTTTCTATTCAAACTCCAGTGTGTGCAACAGTACGGAAGGTGTTGAAGTTAAATCCAACACCTTCTACCCACTGCTGCACAACTTTTTCATTGCAACGGCATGCGATGTAATGGCATGCACTGTAACGGTTGCGTAGTAAAGGCTGTTTCCCATGAATGCACTGTATCCCTTGGTCTAAATTCAAGATTGTTGACTGGAACCCATTCTGAGATGCGCATCCCACATTCGAGAAGGATCCATGAAGTTGGGGAGAAGGTACGCAGAGGTCTTTGTTCCTAAACCTCCTGCTAGAGAAGCCATTGCTGTGGCACTTACGAGCAAGAATCAGTAATCGACAAGTCTTTCACGTAGATCATAATTTCAGTTTTCCAATGCATTAGGGCCATAGATAGCCTGCAAACTTTGAAAGGTGACAGTAGAAGAACAACACAAAATGCTTTAGGAAAAGAGTTAGGAGACCACACGTTGACCCTTCGCAGCATCACTTCCAAAACACGCAAAACATATCTATAGCTCCCACAAGGATTGCTGCAAATAAAAGATTACTCACTGCAGTAATTCTGCACTCTGATTACATAGAATCCTTCCCAATAACCATGTCTCAGAATCAGCAAGTTGTGTAAAAGCATCTCTATATATAAATAGCGGAGACTACAGGGGAAGGTAAGTAACCTCATGACTAAGGTTTTGAATGTTAGCAGAGTTATTGGGTAAGGGATGACCTAGACACAATTAACGTCTTGGTCAGTGACTGATGTGGTCCTGATGAAGGAGCAAGGAGATGACGGATCAGGTGAAGCCTCCAGGTAAGCAGGTCAACGAGGTCTCTTTGAAACATGGCACGGTCAGAATGCTGATCTGACATTCATGAGCCTAGTAAGAAGTGAAGTGCCGAAGGAGTTATTTTCTTTTGGTTGAACAGGGGTTTGGTTTGTGTAGGAGAGGCGGTGGATTTTAGTTAGTGGGGACCGTGGAGATGTTCACATCGCCGGAGCCAAGGCAAGGTATTATGGGCGATGTTGAAAGATGAAGTAATACTGTAGGCACATAGTGTTGTAGCCAAGTTTAACAGAGTGTAGACCGTTTTGGGAGAGTGTGAGTCGGCAGTTCTAGAATTGTTGGTTCGGGTAGTTGTTTGTAGGGAACGCTTGTGCTTGGCAGTAGCCTAAATCAGTCTATGAATAATGCCATGTTATTACTTATGAGTAACGGAAAGGTGTTTGCATATGCTCTGTTCACATGCAGCTTTTTTTTTTTTTTTTAAACATGAGATGCTGGCCCTACACTAAATTTTTAAGCTCCTTTATTTGAGCAACAAATCAATATTATTTCAAGATTTGTTTGGTATCATTTATTTATACCCTTCTACTTTTTCATTTATTCAGTTTGAAATTCATATGAGTGAGAAAAACATCATAAACAGACATTACATACACTTATTCAAAAGACATTATACATAGTGAACAAAAAAAAATTATTAATTAATCAGAACACATCCTATATACATTGCACTATTATTATGCAGTAAAATATACAATCCTTCTTTCAGCGAGGGATAAAGTCACGTTCAAAAAGGAGAGAAAACAGATTTAATTAAAGCAAATGTATGGCTGGATAGGTTTAATCAATTTCCTAGTCAATCCGAGGAATAATTCACTCCTTGCTACTGTGGACTAGTTGTCTCCATTTTGCCGACGCGTTTCGAACTCGTTATCTTATTTTACGGGTTCTCATCAGGGCTTTATCACTTCTTATCTGCAAGTTATGTGCAAAGGAAAGAAGTCAGTGAGTGTTTTGTATTTTATAGCCATCCCACTATTATTGAGCTCTACTGCTTGATTACATCGAAAGTACCTTAAAGTAATTTCTCGCAGTTTTCTTGGGTTCACCTTTTTCTTTTTTGATCTTTGTTACAGTATCTAGAAGAATACCAATATTTTGGATTTAGTAATCGGCTCCAATACATTGCCTTCGGTCAGACACCATTAGCATTGCTGTGTCCTACCTTTTGAGTGCAGCTGCTACTATCTCGCGATCACTTCATTTTATGGTGGAAAACCGCCACTGTTGCGGTGATGTGCTTTAGTGTTCAGGGATGCCCGAAGGAGTCCTGTTCGTTTCCCCTCTGAAAAAGCGCTTTATGTAACTAAATGCATTCTCACGACCTAATCACGCATCCACACGGACACACAACGCTCTGAGCCTGTACCTTCAATTCTGTGCTCAGCGCGCTCGCTCCTGTTTGTTTTCGATGCGGCGTTTTACTTTCCCGTGTTCCCCGTGGTCTGGTTCATGTCCTGTCAAAGGAGTGAACATTTACTAAGATACTGATCGCTACTCGCCTATTATATTTTCAATCGGTATCGCACATGTGTCCACCTACCTACTTTTTTCTGCTCGGACCTGCTGTACTCAATCGGCGCGGCTCACTGTCAGGGCGCCATGTTGAACAGGGCGTGGTATTTATTCTTGTCACATGATTTGGGGATTCTGGGACATGTGGTCCATGGAGCATTACACATATTTTGGTGCGATATGAATTATAGCCTGGAAATTTCAGACATGGAATTTAAACCTGTCTGAATGCTATTAAATCGCAAAATCAGGTAAGCTTCCTTTCTCAGTAAGACATCATCAACATCTTTAGCGTATTTCGTATTGGTGATGGTATACAAAACTGTCCATTTGAAATCACTTTCAGTATGGCCCCTTTCTATGAAGTGTTGGACCATGGGAGCAGTCGCCACCTTGTTTTTAATTTGTGATCTGTGTTGTGTAATGCGAGTGTTGATCTGCTGGTTAGTTTTTCCGATGTATCATTTTTCGCAACTGCACGTGATTGCATACACGACATTCCTGGTTCTGCAGTTGGAGAATCCCTCATTTCTCCACCGTATGTTATTGTGGAGAAATTCACTTCCCTCAATCGTTGTATCACACGATACACAGTTACCACATCTATGGTGCCCCTTGATTTGTTTCAGACCCCATATGGAAAGCAGATCATGTTTTGGTTTTTCGATCAAGACATCGGCACGAACAATCTGTTGGCCGATGCTGCGATTTCACTTATAGGCAAAGATTGGTTTGGGAAACGGGCATTCAAGTTCTTCCAACAGATGCCAATTTCTTAATATTGTTTGTCGGACTTTATGGGTATGGGGACCAAATGTCGTAACACAGACCATTTTGTCCAGTTCTTGTTTTTCTTTCCGTTGGAGTAAGCACTCCCGAGGGGTATATCGTGCTCTTTTGTAGGCATGTTTAAGTAATTTTTTGGGGTAACCTCTGGTGGTCATTTCTTCACAAAACCTGTGTGCATGTAGATCATAATCCTCAACTTCTGAGCAGTTTCTACGAATTCGGAGCAGCTGATCATACGGTAGGTTAGTTTTTAAATTTCTCGGATGCGCACTCCGATGGTGAAGTATGGTATTTTTATCAGTCTTCTTTTTGAAGAGAGATGATTTCGAATGACCGTCAACACAACTGATCTCTACATCTAGGAAAGTCATCTTGGAGTTGCTTTGCTCCATGGAAAATTTAATATCCTGGTGCTTGTTGTTCAGCCAGTGGTGAAATTCTATCAATTCCGTCTATCAATTTCGTGCCGATGTCTTGATCGAAAAACCAAAACATGATCTGCTTTCCATATGGGGTCTGAAACAAATCAAGGGGCACCATAGATGTGGTAACTGTGTATCGTGTGATACAACGATTGAGGGAAGTGAATTTCTCCACAATAACATACGGTGGAGAAATGAGGGATTCTCCAACTGCAGAACCAGGAATGTCGTGTATGCAATCACGTGCAGTTGCGAAAAATTATACATCGGAAAAACTAACCAGCAGATCAACACTCGCATTACACAACACAGATCACGAATTAAAAACAAGGTGGCGACTGCTCCCATGGTCCAACACTTCATAGAAAGGGGCCATACTGAAAGTGATTTCAAATGGACAGTTTTGTATACCATCACCAATACGAAATACGCTAAAGATGTTGATGATGTCTTACTGAGAAAGGAAGCTTACCTGATTTTGCGATTTAATAGCATTCAGACAGGTTTAAATTCCATGTCTGAAATTTCCAGGCTATAATTCATATCGCACCAAAATATGTGTAATGCTCCATGGACCACATGTCCCAGAATCCCCAAATCATGTGACAAGAATAAATACCACGCCCTGTTCAACATGGCGCCCTGACAGTGAGCCGCGCCGATTGAGTACAGCAGGTCCGAGCAGAAAAAAGTAGGTAGGTGGACACATGTGTGATACCGATTGAAAATATAATAGGCGAGTAGCGATCAGTATCTTAGTAAATGTTCACTCCTTTGACAGGACATGAACCAGACCACTGGGAACACGGGAAAGTAAAACGCCGCATCGAAAACAAACAGGAGCGAGCGCGCTGAGCACAGAACTGAAGGTACGAGCTCAGAGCGTTGTGTGTCCGTGTGGATGCGTGATTAGGTCGTGAGAATGCATTTAGTTACATAAAACGCTTTTTCAGAGGGGAAACGAACAGGACTCCTTCGGGCATCCCTGAACACTAAAGCACATCACCGCAACAGTGGCGGTTTTCCACCATAAAATGAAGTGATCGCGAGATAGTAGCAGCTGCACTCAAAAGGTAGGACACAGCAATGCTAATGGTGTCTGACCGAAGGCAATGTATTGGAGCCGATTACTAAATCCAAAATATTGGTATTCTTCTAGATACTGTAACAAAGATCAAAAAAGAAAAAGGTGAACCCAAGAAAACTGCGAGAAATTACTTTAAGGTACTTTCGATGTAATCAAGCAGTAGAGCTCAATAATAGTGGGATGGCTATAAAATACAAAACACTCACTGACTTCTTTCCTTTGCACATAACTTGCAGATAAGAAGTGATAAAGCCCTGATGAGAACCCGTAAAATAAGATAACGATTTCGAAACGCGTCGGCAAAATGGAGACAACTAGTCCACAGTAGCAAGGAGTGAATTATTCCTCGGATTGACTAGGAAATTGATTAAACCTATCCAGTCATACATTTGCTTTAATTAAATCTGTTTTCTCTCCTTTTTGAACGTGACTTTATCCCTCGCTGAAATAAGGATTGTATATTTTACTGCATAATAATAGTGCAATGTATATAGGATGTGTTCTGATTAATTAATTTTTTTTTGTTCACTATGTATAATGTCTTTTGAATAAGTGTATGTAATGTCTGTTTATGATGTTTTTCTCACTCATATGAATTTCAAACTGAATAAATGAAAAAGTAGAAGGGTATAAATAAATGATACCAAACAAATCTTGAAATAATATTGATTTGTTGCTCAAATAAAGGAGCTTAAAAATTTAGTGTAGGGCCAGCATCTCATGTTTTAAAAATTAGTATAGGGTCCAGCTGCCCCTACGTCCCAGGACCTACCTCCTTGTTGTTACAAAACTGTTCACATGCAGCAGCATTGTGTTGAAGTACTGAGTATGGAGTTGGTTACGGATTAGTTTTACTTTCTAGTGAGCATCACTTTGGTAAGATTAAACGGTGTGCATTGTAATATGCTAAAATGCCGGAATTAATCTAGATAACATAAAGAGGCATGTTTGTGTTACCAGGGAAATAGCTTGTGACCTTAGCTCAACGTCCAAGTATTCTGGATCTGCACTGGTGCACTGCTGTTCTGTATTGTGGTGTTCGAGAGATGCGCTGGCAGATTGCTGCTCTGTATTGTGATATTCTAGATCCATGCTGGTCCACTGCTGCTCTATATTGTGGTGTTCTAGACCTGCGCTGGTGCGCTGCTGCTCTGTATTGTGGTGTTCTGGATCCGCGCTGGTGCATTGCCGCTCTGTATTGTGGTGTTCTGAATTGGCACTGGTGCACTGCTGCTCTGTATTGTGGTATTCTGGATCTGTGCTTGTGCACTGCTGCTCTGTATTGTGGTGTTCAAGAGATGCGCTGGTGCACTGATGCTCTGTATTGTGGTGTGTGAGAGATGCGCTGGCGCATTGCTGCTCTATATTGTGGTGGTCTGTATCTGTGCTGGTGCATTGCTGTTCTATATTGTGGTGTTCTAGATCGGTGCTGGTGCACTGCTGCTCTGTACTATTCGAGAGTTGTGCTGGTGCACTGCTGCTCTGTATTGTAGTGTTCTGGATCCGCGCTGGTGCACTGCCGCTCTCTATTGTGGTGTTCTGGATCTGCGCTGGTGCACTGCTGCTCTGTATTGTGGTGTTCGAGAGATGCACTGGTGCATTGCTGCTCAGTATTGTGATGTTCTGGATCTGCGTTGTTTCATTGCTGCTTTGTATTGTGGTGTTCTAGATCTGCGCGTGTTCGCTGCCGCTCTGTATTGTGGTGTTCTGGATCTGCACTGGTGCACTGCTGCTCTGTATTGTGGTGTTCTAGATCTGTGCTTGTGCATTGCTGCTCTATATTGTGGTGTTCTGGATCTGCGCTGGTGAACTGCTGCTGCTTTGTATTGTGGTATTCTAAATCTGCAATCGTGCGCTGCCGCTCTGTATTGTGGTGTTCTGGATCTGCGATAGTGCACTGCTGCTCTGTATTGTGGTGTTCTGGATCTGCGCTGGTGCACTGCTGCTCTATATTGTGGTGTTCTAGACCTGCGCTGGTGCGCTGCTGCTCTGTATTGGTGTGTTCGAGAGATGCGCTGGTGCACTGCCGCTCCTTATTGTGGTGTGTGAGAGATGCGCTGGTATGGATCCGCACTGGTGCACTGCTGCTCTGTATTGTGGTGTTCTGGATCTGCGCTGGTGCACTGCTGCTCTATATTGTGGTGTTCTAGACCTGCGCTGGTGCGCTGCTTCTCTGTATTGGTGTGTTCGAGAGATGCGCTGGTGCACTGCCGCTCCTTATTGTGGTGTGTGAGAGATGCGCTGGTATGGATCTGCACTGGTGCGCTGCTGCTCTATATTGTGGTGTTCTAGACCTGCGCTGGTGCGCTGCTGCTCTGTATTGTGGTGTTCGAGAGATGCGCTGGTGCACTGCCGCTCCTTATTGTGGTGTGTGAGAGATGCGCTGGTATGGATCCGCACTGGTGCACTGCTGCTGCTTTGTATTGTGGTATTCTAAATCTGCAATCGTGCGCTGCCGCTCTGTATTGTGGTGTTCTGAATCTGCGATGGTGCACTGCTGCTCTATATGGTGGTGTTCTGGATCTGCGCTGGTGAACTGCTGCTTTGTATTGTGGTATTCTAAATCTGCAATCGTGCGCTGCTGCTCTGTATTGTGGTGTTCTGGATCTGCGATGGTGCACTGCTGCTCTGTATTGTGGTGTTCTGGATCTGCGCTGGTGCACTGCTGCTCTATATTGTGGTGTTCTAGATCGGTGCTGGTCCACTGCTGCTCTGTATTGTGGTGTTCTAGATCTGTGCTTGTGCATTGCTGCTCTCTATTGTGGTGTTCTGGATCTGCGCTGGTGAACTGCTGCTGCTTTGTATTGTGGTATTCTAAATCTGCAATCGTGCGCTGCCGCTCTGTATTGTGGTGTTCTGGATCTGCGATGGTGCACTGCTGCTCTGTATTGTGGTGTTCTGGATATGCGCTGGTGCACTGCTGCTCTATATTGTGGTGTTCTGGATCTGCGATGGTGCACTGCTGCTCTGTATTGTGGTGTTCTGGATCTACGCTGGTGCACTGCTGCTCTGTATTGTGGTGTTCTAGATCTGTGCTTGTGCATTGGTGCTCTATATTGTGGCTTTCTGGGTCTGCGCTGGTGAACTGCTGCTGCTTTGTATTGTGGTATTCTAAATCTGCAATCGTGCACTGCTGCTCTATATTGTGGTGTTCTAGACCTGCGCTGGTGCGCTGCTGCTCTGTATTGTGGTGTTCTAGATCTGCGCTGGTGCACTGCTGCTGTATATTGTGGTGTTCTAGATCGGTGCTGGTGCACTGCTGCTCTGTATTGTGGTGTTCTAGATCTGTGTTTGTGCATTGCTGCTCTATATTGTGGTGTTCTGGATCTGCGCTGGTGAACTGCTGCTGCTTTGTATTGTGGTATTCTAAATCTGCAATCGTGCGCTGCCGCTCTGTATTGTGGTGTTCAGGATCTGCGATGGTGCACTGCTGCTCTGTATTGTGGTGTTCTGGATCTGCGCTAGTGCACTGCTGCTCTATATTGTGGTGTTCTAGACCTGCACTGGTGCGCTGCTGCTCTGTATTGTGGTGTTCGAGAGATGCGCTGGTGCACTGCCGCTCCATATTGTGGTGTGTGAGAGATGCGCTGGTATGGATTCCCACTGGTGCACTGCTGCTCTGTATTGTGGTGTTCTGGATCTGCGCTGGTGCGTTGCTGCTCTGTATTGTGGTGTTCGAGAGATGCGCTGGTGCACTGCCGCTCCTTATTGTGGTGTGTGAGAGATGCGCTGGTATGGATCTGCACTGGTGCACTGCTGCTCTATATTGTGGTGTTCTAGACCTGCGCTGGTACGCTGCTGCTCTGTATTGTGGTGTTCTAGATCTGCGCTGGTGCACTGCTGCTCTATATTGTGGTGTTCTAGATCAGTGCTGGTGCACTGCTGCTCTGTATTGTGGTGTTCTAGATCTGTTCTTGTGCATTGCTGCTCTCTATTGTGGTGTTCTGGATCTGCGCTAGTGAACTGCTGCTGCTTTGTATTGTGGTATTCTAAATCTGCAATCGTGCGCTGCCGCTCTGTATTGTGGTGTTCTGGATCTGCGATGGTGCACTGCTGCTCTGTATTGTGGTGTTCTGGATCTGCGCTGGTGCACTGCTGCTCTATATTGTGGTGTTCTAGATCTAGGAGAGGTGTGGCGCCGCGGCCAGGGCGACTGATACTGGAATCTGGGGATCAGGGATCGATCCCCGGGTCCGGCGGCAGGTTAGCCCAGCACCATGCGACTCTGGGCAATAGCTTGCTTAATCTTCCCGACGGCCCCCAGCGCCTAGAGACCCTAACGGGTGATTGTGCGCTATACAAATGTGGATTATTATTATTATTACCTGCGCTGGTGCGCTGCTGCTCTGTATTGTGGTGTTCGAGAGATGCGCTGGTGCACTGCCGCTCCTTATTGTGGTGTGTGAGAGATGCGCTGGTATGGATCTGCACTGGTGCACTGCTGGTCTATATTGTGGTGTTCTAGACCTGCGCTGGTGCGCTGCTGCTCTGTATTGTGGTGTTCGAGAGATGCACTGGTGCACTGCCGCTCCTTATTGTGGTGTGTGAGAGATGCGCTGGTATGGATCCGCACTGGTGCACTGCTGCTCTGTATTGTGGTGTTCTGGATCTGCGCTGGTGCACTGCTGCTCTATATTGTGGTGTTCTAGATCGGTGCTGGTGCACTGCTGCTCTGTATTGTGGTGTTCTAGATCTGTGCTTGTGCATTGTTGCTCTCTATTGTGGTGTTCTGGATCTGCGCTGGTGAACTGCTGCTGCTTTGTATTGTGGTATTCTAAATCTGCAATCGTGCGCTGCCGCTCTGTATTGTGGTGTTCTGAATCTGCGATGGTGCACTGCTGCTCCATATTGTGGTGTTCTGGATCTGCGCTGGTGAACTGCTGCTTTGTATTGTGGTATTCTAAATCTGCAATCGTGCGCTGCCGCTCTGTATTGTGGTGTTCTGGATCTGCGTTGGTGCACTGCTGCTCTGTATTGTGGTGTTCTGAATCTGCGCTGGTGAACTGCTGCTCTATATTGTGGTGTTCTAGATCGGTGCTGGTGCATTGCTGCTCTCTATTGTGGTGTTCTGGATCTGCGCTGGTGAACTGCTGCTGCTTTGTATTGTGGTATTCTAAATCTGCAATTGTGCGCTGCCGCTCTGTATTGTGGTGTTCTGGATCTGCGATGGTGCACTGCTGCTCTGTATTGTGGTGTTCTGGATATGCGCTGGTGCACTGCTGCTCTATATTGTGGTGTTCTGGATCTGCGATGGTGCACTGCTGCTCTGTATTGTGGTGTTCTGGATCTGCGCTGGTGCACTGCTGCTCTGTATTGTGGTGTTCTAGATCTGTGCTTGTGCATTGCTGCTCTATATTGTGGTGTTCTGGATCTGCGCTGGTGAACTGCTGCTGCTTTGTATTGTGGTATTCTAAATCTGCAATCGTGCGCTGCCGCTCTGTATTGTGGTGTTCTGGATCTGCGATGGTGCACTGCTGCTCTGTATTGTGGTGTTCTGGATCTGCGCTGGTGCGTTGCTGCTCTGTATTGTGGTGTTCGAGAGATGCGCTGGTGCACTGCCGCTCCTTATTGTGGTGTGTGAGAGATGCGCTGGTATGGATCTGCACTGGTGCACTGCTGCTCTATATTGTGGTGTTCTAGACCTGCGCTGGTACGCTGCTGCTCTGTATTGTGGTGTTCTAGATCTGCGCTGGTGCACTGCTTCTCTATATTGTGGTGTTCTAGATCAGTGCTGGTGCACTGCTGCTCTGTATTGTGGTGTTCTAGATCTGTGCTTGTGCATTGCTGCTCTCTATTGTGGTGTTCTGGATCTGCGCTAGTGAACTGCTGCTGCTTTGTATTGTGGTATTCTAAATCTGCAATCGTGCGCTGCCGCTCTGTATTGTGGTGTTCTGGATCTGCGATAGTGCACTGCTGCTCTGTATTGTGGTGTTCTGGATCTGCGCTGGTGCACTGCAGCTCTATATTGTGGTGTTCTAGACCTGCGCTGGTGCGCTGCTGCTCTGTATTGGTGTGTTCGAGAGATGCGCTGGTGCACTGCCGCTCCTTATTGTGGTGTGTGAGAGATGCGCTGGTATGGATCCGCACTGGTGCACTGCTGCTCTGTATTGTGGTGTTCTGGATCTGCGCTGGTGCACTGCTGCTCTATATTGTGGTGTTCTAGACCTGCGCTGGTGCGCTGCTTCTCTGTATTGGTGTGTTCGAGAGATGCGCTGGTGCACTGCCGCTCCTTATTGTGGTGTGTGAGAGATGCGCTGGTATGGATCTGCACTGGTGCGCTGCTGCTCTATATTGTGGTGTTCTAGACCTGCGCTGGTGCGCTGCTGCTCTGTATTGTGGTGTTCGAGAGATGCGCTGGTGCACTGCCGCTCCTTATTGTGGTGTGTGAGAGATGCGCTGGTATGGATCCGCACTGGTGCACTGCTGCTGCTTTGTATTGTGGTATTCTAAATCTGCAATCGTGCGCTGCCGCTCTGTATTGTGGTGTTCTGAATCTGCGATGGTGCACTGCTGCTCTATATGGTGGTGTTCTGGATCTGCGCTGGTGAACTGCTGCTTTGTATTGTGGTATTCTAAATCTGCAATCGTGCGCTGCTGCTCTGTATTGTGGTGTTCTGGATCTGCGATGGTGCACTGCTGCTCTGTATTGTGGTGTTCTGGATCTGCGCTGGTGCACTGCTGCTCTATATTGTGGTGTTTTAGATCGGTGCTGGTCCACTGCTGCTCTGTATTGTGGTGTTCTAGATCTGTGCTTGTGCATTGCTGCTCTCTATTGTGGTGTTCTGGATCTGCGCTGGTGAACTGCTGCTGCTTTGTATTGTGGTATTCTAAATCTGCAATCGTGCGCTGCCGCTCTGTATTGTGGTGTTCTGGATCTGCGATGGTGCACTGCTGCTCTGTATTGTGGTGTTCTGGATATGCGCTGGTGCACTGCTGCTCTATATTGTGGTGTTCTGGATCTGCGATGGTGCACTGCTGCTCTGTATTGTGGTGTTCTGGATCTACGCTGGTGCACTGCTGCTCTGTATTGTGGTGTTCTAGATCTGTGCTTGTGCATTGGTGCTCTATATTGTGGCTTTCTGGGTCTGCGCTGGTGAACTGCTGCTGCTTTGTATTGTGGTATTCTAAATCTGCAATCGTGCACTGCTGCTCTATATTGTGGTGTTCTAGACCTGCGCTGGTGCGCTGCTGCTCTGTATTGTGGTGTTCTAGATCTGCGCTGGTGCACTGCTGCTGTATATTGTGGTGTTCTAGATCGGTGCTGGTGCACTGCTGCTCTGTATTGTGGTGTTCTAGATCTGTGTTTTTGCATTGCTGCTCTATATTGTGGTGTTCTGGATCTGCGCTGGTGAACTGCTGCTGCTTTGTATTGTGGTATTCTAAATCTGCAATCGTGCGCTGCCGCTCTGTATTGTGGTGTTCAGGATCTGCGATGGTGCACTGCTGCTCTGTATTGTGGTGTTCTGGATCTGCGCTGGTGCACTGCTGCTCTATATTGTGGTGTTCTAGACCTGCACTGGTGCGCTGCTGCTCTGTATTGTGGTGTTCGAGAGATGCGCTGGTGCACTGCCGCTCCATATTGTGGTGTGTGAGAGATGCGCTGGTATGGATTCCCACTGGTGCACTGCTGCTCTGTATTGTGGTGTTCTGGATCTGCGCTGGTGCACTGCCGCTCCATATTGTGGTGTGTGAGAGATGCGCTGGTATGGATTCCCACTGGTGCACTGCTGCTCTGTATTGTGGTGTTCTGGATCTGCGCTGGTGCGTTGCTGCTCTGTATTGTGGTGTTCGAGAGATGCGCTGGTGCACTGCCGCTCCTTATTGTGGTGTGTGAGAGATGCGCTGGTATGGATCTGCACTGGTGCACTGCTGCTCTATATTGTGGTGTTCTAGACCTGCGCTGGTACGCTGCTGCTCTGTATTGTGGTGTTCTAGATCTGCGCTGGTGCACTGCTGCTCTATATTGTGGTGTTCTAGATCAGTGCTGGTGCACTGCTGCTCTGTATTGTGGTGTTCTAGATCTGTGCTTGTGCATTGCTGCTCTCTATTGTGGTGTTCTGGATCTGCGCTAGTGAACTGCTGCTGCTTTGTATTGTGGTATTCTAAATCTGCAATCGTGCGCTGCCGCTCTGTATTGTGGTGTTCTGGATCTGCGATGGTGCACTGCTGCTCTGTATTGTGGTGTTCTGGATCTGCGCTGGTGCACTGCTGCTCTATATTGTGGTGTTCTAGATCTAGGAGAGGTGTGGCGCCGCGGCCAGGGCGACTGATACTGGAATCTGGGGATCAGGGATCGATCCCCGGGTCCGGCGGCAGGTTAGCCCAGCACCATGCGACTCTGGGCAATAGCTTGCTTAATCTTCCCGACGGCCCCCAGCGCCTAGAGACCCTAACGGGTGATTGTGCGCTATACAAATGTGGATTATTATTATTATTACCTGCGCTGGTGCGCTGCTGCTCTGTATTGTGGTGTTCGAGAGATGCGCTGGTGCACTGCCGCTCCTTATTGTGGTGTGTGAGAGATGCGCTGGTATGGATCTGCACTGGTGCACTGCTGGTCTATATTGTGGTGTTCTAGACCTGCGCTGGTGCGCTGCTGCTCTGTATTGTGGTGTTCGAGAGATGCACTGGTGCACTGCCGCTCCTTATTGTGGTGTGTGAGAGATGCGCTGGTATGGATCCGCACTGGTGCACTGCTGCTCTGTATTGTGGTGTTCTGGATCTGCGCTGGTGCACTGCTGCTCTATATTGTGGTGTTCTAGATCGGTGCTGGTGCACTGCTGCTCTGTATTGTGGTGTTCTAGATCTGTGCTTGTGCATTGTTGCTCTCTATTGTGGTGTTCTGGATCTGCGCTGGTGAACTGCTGCTGCTTTGTATTGTGGTATTCTAAATCTGCAATCGTGCGCTGCCGCTCTGTATTGTGGTGTTCTGAATCTGCGATGGTGCACTGCTGCTCCATATTGTGGTGTTCTGGATCTGCGCTGGTGAACTGCTGCTTTGTATTGTGGTATTCTAAATCTGCAATCGTGCGCTGCCGCTCTGTATTGTGGTGTTCTGGATCTGCGTTGGTGCACTGCTGCTCTGTATTGTGGTGTTCAGAATCTGCGCTGGTGAACTGCTGCTCTATATTGTGGTGTTCTAGATCGGTGCTGGTGCATTGCTGCTCTCTATTGTGGTGTTCTGGATCTGCGCTGGTGAACTGCTGCTGCTTTGTATTGTGGTATTCTAAATCTGCAATTGTGCGCTGCCGCTCTGTATTGTGGTGTTCTGGATCTGCGATGGTGCACTGCTGCTCTGTATTGTGGTGTTCTGGATATGCGCTGGTGCACTGCTGCTCTATATTGTGGTGTTCTGGATCTGCGATGGTGCACTGCTGCTCTGTATTGTGGTGTTCTGGATCTGCGCTGGTGCACTGCTGCTCTGTATTGTGGTGTTCTAGATCTGTGCTTGTGCATTGCTGCTCTATATTGTGGTGTTCTGGATCTGCGCTGGTGAACTGCTGCTGCTTTGTATTGTGGTATTCTAAATCTGCAATCGTGCGCTGCCGCTCTGTATTGTGGTGTTCTGGATCTGCGATGGTGCACTGCTGCTCTGTATTGTGGTGTTCTGGATCTGCGCTGGTGCGTTGCTGCTCTGTATTGTGGTGTTCGAGAGATGCGCTGGTGCACTGCTGCTCCTTATTGTGGTGTGTGAGAGATGCGCTGGTATGGATCTGCACTGGTGCACTGCTGCTCTATATTGTGGTGTTCTAGACCTGCGCTGGTATGCTGCTGCTCTGTATTGTGGTGTTCTAGATCTGCGCTGGTGCACTGCTGCTCTATATTGTGGTGTTCTAGATCAGTGCTGGTGCACTGCTGCTCTGTATTGTGGTGTTCTAGATCTGTGCTTGTGCATTGCTGCTCTCTATTGTGGTGTTCTGGATCTGCGCTAGTGAACTGCTGCTGCTTTGTATTGTGGTATTCTAAATCTGCAATCGTGCGCTGCCGCTCTGTATTGTGGTGTTCTAGATCCGTGCAGGTGCACTGCCGCTCTGTATTGTGCTGTTCTAGAGCTGCGCTGGTGCACTGCCGCTGTGTAATGTGGTGTTCTAGATCTGCGCTGGTGCACTGCTGCTCTATATTGTGGTGTTCTAGATCAGTGCTGGTGCACTGCTGCTCTGTATTGTGGTGTTCTAGATCTGTGCTTGTGCATTGCTGCTCTCTATTGTGGTGTTCTGGATCTGCGCTAGTGAACTGCTGCTGCTTTGTATTGTGGTATTCTAAATCTGCAATCGTGCGCTGCCGCTCTGTATTGTGGTGTTCTGGATCTGCGATGGTGCACTGCTGCTCTGTATTGTGGTGTTCTGGATCTGCGCTGGTGCACTGCTGCTCTATATTGTGGTGTTCTAGATCTAGGAGAGGTGTGGCGCCGCGGCCAGGGCGACTGATACTGGAATCTGGGGATCAGGGATCGATCCCCGGGTCCGGCGGCAGGTTAGCCCAGCACCATGCGACTCTGGGCAATAGCTTGCTTAATCTTCCCGACGGCCCCCAGCGCCTAGAGACCCTAACGGGTGATTGTGCGCTATACAAATGTGGATTATTATTATTATTACCTGCGCTGGTGCGCTGCTGCTCTGTATTGTGGTGTTCGAGAGATGCGCTGGTGCACTGCCGCTCCTTATTGTGGTGTGTGAGAGATGCGCTGGTATGGATCCGCACTGGTGCACTGCTGCTCTGTATTGTGGTGTTCTGGATCTGCGCTGGTGCACTGCTGCTCTATATTGTGGTGTTCTGGATCTGCGCTGGTGCGCTGCTGCTCTGTATTGTGGTGTTCAAGAGATGCGCTGGTGCACTGCCGCTCCTTATTGTGGTGTGTGAGAGATGCGCTGGTATGGATCCGCACTGGTGCACTGCTGCTCTGTATTGTGGTGTTCTGGATCTGCGCTGGTGCACTGCTGCTCTATATTGTGGTGTTCTAGACCTGCGCTGGTGCGCTTCTGCTCTGTATTGTGGTGTTCGAGATATGTGCTGGTGCGCTGCTGCTCTGTATTGTGGTGTTCGAGAGATGCGCTGGTGCACTGCCGCTCCTTATTGTGGTGTGTGAGAGATGCGCTGTTATGGATCCGCACTGGTGCATTGCTGCTCTGTATTGTGGTGTTCGAGATATGTGCTGGTGCGCTCCTGCTCTGTATTGTGGTGTTCGAGAGATGCGCTGGTGCACTGCCGCTCCTTATTGTGGTGTGTGAGAGATGCGCTGGTATGGATCCGCACTGGTGCATTGCTGCTCTGTATTGTGGTGTTCGAGATATGTGCTTGTGCATTGCTGCTCTCTATTGTGGTGTTCTGGATCTGCGCTGGTGAACTGCTGCTGCTTTGTATTGTGGTATTCTAAATCTGCAATCGTGCGCTGCCGCTCTGTATTGTGGTGTTCTGGATCTGCGATGGTGCACTGCTGCTCTGTATTGTGGTGTTCTGGATCTGCGCTGGTGCACTGCTGCTCTGTATTGTGGTGTTCGAGAGATGCGCTGGTGCACTGCCGCTCCTTATTGTGGTGTATGAGAGATGCGCTGGTATGGATCTGCACTGGTGCACTGCTGGTCTATATTGTGGTGTTCTAGACCTGCGCTGGTGCGCTGCTGCTCTGTATTGTGGTGTTCGAGAGATGCGCTGGTGCACTGCCGCTCCTTATTGTGGTGTGTGAGAGATGCGCTGGTATGGATCCGCATTGGTGCACTGCTGCTCTGTATTGTGGTGTTCTGGATCTGCGCTGGTGCACTGCTGCTCTATATTGTGGTGTTCTAGATTGGTGCTGGTGCACTGCTGCTCTGTATTGTGGTGTTCTCGATCAGTGCTTGTGCATTGCTGCTCTCTATTGTGGTGTTCTGGATCTGCGCTGGTGAACTGCTGCTGCTTTGTATTGTGGTATTCTAAATCTGCAATCGTGCGCTGCCGCTCTGTATTGTGGTGTTCTGGATCTGCGATGGTGCACTGCTGCTCTGTATTGTGGTGTTCTGTATCTGCGCTGGTGCGCTGCTGCTCTGTATTGTGGTGTTCGAGAGATGTGCTGGTGCACTGCCGCTCCTTATTGTGGTGTGTGAGAGATGCGCTGCTATGGATCTGCACTGGTGCACTGCTGCTCTATATTGTGGTGTTCTAGACCTGCGCTGGTGCGCTGCTGCTCTGTATTGTGGTGTTCTAGATCTGCGCTGGTGCACTGCTGCTCTATATTGTGGTGTTCTAGATCGGTGCTGGTGCACTGCTGCTCTGTATTGTGGTGTTCTAGATCTGTGCTTGTGCATTGCTGCTCTCTATTGTGGTGTTCTGGATCTGCGCTGGAGAACTGCTGCTGCTTTGTATTGTGGTATTCTAAATCTGCAATCGTGCGCTGCCGCTCTGTATTGTGGTGTTCTGGATCTGCGATGGTGCACTGCTGCTCTGTATTGTGGTGTTCTGGATCTGCGCTGGTGCACTGCTGCTCTATATTGTGGTGTTCTAGACCTGCGCTGGTGCGCTGCTGCTCTGTATTGTGGTGTTCGAGAGATGCGCTGGTGCACTGCCGCTCCTTATTGTGGTGTGTGAGAGATGCGCTGGTATGGATCCGCACTGGTGCACTGCTGCTCTGTATTGTGGTGTTCTGGATCTGCGCTGGTGCACTGCTGCTCTATATTGTGGTGTTCTGGATCTGCGCTGGTGCGCTGCTGCTCTGTATTGTGGTATTCGAGAGATGCGCTGGTGCACTGCCGCTCCTTATTGTGGTGTGTGAGAGATGCGCTGGTATGGATCCGCACTGGTGCACTGCTGCTCTGTATTGTGGTGTTCTGGATCTGCGCTGGTGCACTGCTGCTCTATATTGTGGTGTTCTAGACCTGCGCTGGTGCGCTTCTGCTCTGTATTGTGGTGTTCGAGATATGTGCTGGTGCGCTGCTGCTCTGTATTGTGGTGTTCGAGAGATGCGCTGGTGCACTGCCGCTCCTTATTGTGGTGTGTGAGAGATGCGCTGGTATGGATCCGCACTGGTGCATTGCTGCTCTGTATTGTGGTGTTCGAGATATGTGCTGGTGCGCTGCTGCTCTGTATTGTGGTGTTCGAGAGATGCGCTGGTGCACTGCTGCTCCTTATTGTGGTGTGTGAGAGATGCGCTGGTATGGATCCGCACTGGTGCATTGCTGCTCTGTATTGTGGTGTTCGAGATATGTGCTTGTGCATTGCTGCTCTCTATTGTGGTGTTCTGGATCTGCGCTGGTGAACTGCTGCTGCTTTGTATTGTGGTATTCTAAATCTGCAATCGTGCGCTGCCGCTCTGTATTGTGGTGTTCTGGATCTGCGATGGTGCACTGCTGCTCTGTATTGTGGTGTTCTGGATCTGCGCGGGTGCGCTGCTGCTCTGTATTGTGGTGTTCGAGAGATGCGCTGGTGCACTGCCGCTCCTTATTGTGGTGTTCGAGAGATGCGCTGGTGCACTGCCGCTCCTTATTGTGGTGTGTGAGAGATGCGCTGGTATGGATCTGCGCTGGTGCACTGCTGGTCTATATTGTGGTGTTCTAGACCTGCGCTGGTGCGCTGCTGCTCTGTATTGTGGTGTTCGAGAGATGCGCTGGTGCACTGCCGCTCCTTATTGTGGTGTGTGAGAGATGCGCTGGTATGGATCTGCGCTGGTGCACTGCTGCTCTGTATTTTGGTGTTCGAGAGATGTGCTGGTGCATTGCTGTTCTATATTGTGGTGTTCTAGATCGGTGCTGACAGCGTACCACGATAACGTCAGACGCCAAGCGAACGGTGAACTGAGAAGAACCTAGCCCGTCCGAAGAGCGAGAAAGGAACAGCGAGTGCCATTAAGGGGCCGCGTCGTGTCGATACAGAAATATATATTCCAACATAAATCAGGAGCAAGAACGGCCCAACAAAGTGGCAAATAAGAAACTCCATTCACCAAAATCGAACAAGAGACATTACTTCACTTTAAGAAAATTTTGAACCTGTAATTCACCCCCTTCCGCACCCCAAACAACAAGTGATTGAAATTTGTCCTACACTATTTTGATCGTGCCCTGAGGAAGACCTTACACAAACTAAGAGGCCCACAAACATAGAGGTCGAAAAGCGTCAGCATCATTTATAGAGGATGTATAACACACTTAAAAGATAATGTTGAAATAAACGTGGAGCAAGATTTTCGGAGCCCACCTTGATTCTCTTTATAAATAGACTCTTAACTCTAACAGGACCAAAAACTAGAAATTGCCTAGCAATAAACAGTGCAACCCTGGCAACAAAGTAGGACGCTTATCAGAAGAATTGATATAGGGTCAATGTTTTGAATAACACGTTTTATTGTTTATGATTTGCTTATATGTATAATATTCGTATTCACAGGTTATTTGTAAATATTGTATGGTGTATATATACACTTGTGCAAAAATTAAGACATGAAATGAAAGTGAGCATTCTTTGGGTATAGACTGCAAGCATACCGAACAAAAAATTGCATATAAATAATGAAAAAGGAATAAGACTAATAGAGTCAATAAAAAGGACTTCTGCTTGCAAAATAAGAGTACTTGATTTATGGTGTCAGAGGTAAAACTTTTGATAAAACTAGATCGGTGCTGGTGCACTGCCGCTCTGTATTGTGGTGTTCTGGATCTGTGCTGGTGCACTGCTGCTCTAAATTGTGGTGTTCTAGATCTGCGCTGGTGCACTGCTGCTCTGTATTGTGGTGTTCTAGATTTGCGCTGTTGCACTGCTGCTTTGTATTGTGGGGTTCTAGATCCTCGCTGGTGCACTGCTTATCCGTTTTGTGTTCTAGATCCGGGCTGGTGCACTGCCGCTCCGTATTATGGTGTTCTAGATCTGGGCTGGTGCACTGCCGCTCCGTATTATGGTGTTCTAGATCTGGGCTGGTGCACTGCCGCTCTGTATTGGGGTGTTCTAGATCCACGCTGGTGCACTGCCGCTCTGTATTGTGGTGTTCTAGATCCGTGCAGGTGCACTGCCGCTCTGTATTGTGCTGTTCTAGAGCTGCGCTGGTGCACTGCCGCTGTGTAATGTGGTGTTCTAGATCTGCGCTGGTGCACTGCTGCTCTATATTGTGGTGTTCTAGATCGGTGCTGGTGCACTGCTGCTCTGTATTGTGGTGTTCTAGATCTGTGCTTGTGCATTGCTGCTCTCTATTGTGGTGTTCTGGATCTGCGCTGGAGAACTGCTGCTGCTTTGTATTGTGGTATTCTAAATCTGCAATCGTGCGCTGCCGCTCTGTATTGTGGTGTTCTGGATCTGCGATGGTGCACTGCTGCTCTGTATTGTGGTGTTCTGGATCTCCGCTGGTGCACTGCTGCTCTATATTGTGGTGTTCTAGACCTGCGCTGGTGCGCTGCTGCTCTGTATTGTGGTGTTCGAGAGATGCGCTGGTGCACTGCCGCTCCTTATTGTGGTGTGTGAGAGATGCGCTGGTATGGATCCGCACTGGTGCACTGCTGCTCTGTATTGTGGTGTTCTGGATCTGCGCTGGTGCACTGCTGCTCTATATTGTGGTGTTCTGGATCTGCGCTGGTGCGCTGCTGCTCTGTATTGTGGTGTTCGAGAGATGCGCTGGTGCACTGCCGCTCCTTATTGTGGTGTGTGAGAGATGCGCTGGTATGGATCCGCACTGGTGCACTGCTGCTCTGTATTGTGGTGTTCTGGATCTGCGCTGGTGCACTGCTGCTCTATATTGTGGTGTTCTAGACCTGCGCTGGTGCGCTTCTGCTCTGTATTGTGGTGTTCGAGATATGTGCTGGTGCGCTGCTGCTCTGTATTGTGGTGTTCGAGAGATGCGCTGGTGCACTGCCGCTCCTTATTGTGGTGTGTGAGAGATGCGCTGGTATGGATCCGCACTGGTGCATTGCTGCTCTGTATTGTGGTGTTCGAGATATGTGCTGGTGCGCTGCTGCTCTGTATTGTGGTGTTCGAGAGATGCGCTGGTGCACTGCTGCTCCTTATTGTGGTGTGTGAGAGATGCGCTGGTATGGATCCGCACTGGTGCATTGCTGCTCTGTATTGTGGTGTTCGAGATATGTGCTTGTGCATTGCTGCTCTCTATTGTGGTGTTCTGGATCTGCGCTGGTGAACTGCTGCTGCTTTGTATTGTGGTATTCTAAATCTGCAATCGTGCGCTGCCGCTCTGTATTGTGGTGTTCTGGATCTGCGATGGTGCACTGCTGCTCTGTATTGTGGTGTTCTGGATCTGCGCGGGTGCGCTGCTGCTCTGTATTGTGGTGTTCGAGAGATGCGCTGGTGCACTGCCGCTCCTTATTGTGGTGTTCGAGAGATGCGCTGGTGCACTGCCGCTCCTTATTGTGGTGTGTGAGAGATGCGCTGGTATGGATCTGCGCTGGTGCACTGCTGGTCTATATTGTGGTGTTCTAGACCTGCGCTGGTGCGCTGCTGCTCTGTATTGTGGTGTTCGAGAGATGCGCTGGTGCACTGCCGCTCCTTATTGTGGTGTGTGAGAGATGCGCTGGTATGGATCTGCGCTGGTGCACTGCTGCTCTGTATTTTGGTGTTCGAGAGATGTGCTGGTGCATTGCTGTTCTATATTGTGGTGTTCTAGATCGGTGCTGACAGCGTACCACGATAACGTCAGACGCCAAGCGAACGGTGAACTGAGAAGAACCTAGCCCGTCCGAAGAGCGAGAAAGGAACAGCGAGTGCCATTAAGGGGCCGCGTCGTGTCGATACAGAAATATATATTCCAACATAAATCAGGAGCAAGAACGGCCCAACAAAGTGGCAAATAAGAAACTCCATTCACCAAAATCGAACAAGAGACATTACTTCACTTTAAGAAAATTTTGAACCTGTAATTCACCCCCTTCCGCACCCCAAACAACAAGTGATTGAAATTTGTCCTACACTATTTTGATCGTGCCCTGAGGAAGACCTTACACAAACTAAGAGGCCCACAAACATAGAGGTCAAAAAGCGTCAGCATCATTTATAGAGGATGTATAACACACTTAAAAGATAATGTTGAAATAAACGTGGAGCAAGATTTTCGGAGCCCACCTTGATTCTCTTTATAAATAGACTCTTAACTCTAACAGGACCAAAAACTAGAAATTGCCTAGCAATAAACAGTGCAACCCTGGCAACAAAGTAGGACGCTTATCAGAAGAATTGATATAGGGTCAATGTTTTGAATAACACGTTTTATTGTTTATGATTTGCTTATATGTATAATATTCGTATTCACAGGTTATTTGTAAATATTGTATGGTGTATATATACACTTGTGCAAAAATTAAGACATGAAATGAAAGTGAGCATTCTTTGGGTATAGACTGCAAGCATACCGAACAAAAAATTGCATGTAAATAATGAAAAAGGAATAAGACTAATAGAGTCAATAAAAAGGACTTCTGCTTGCAAAATAAGAGTACTTGATTTATGGTGTCAGAGGTAAAACTTTTGATAAAACTAGATCGGTGCTGGTGCACTGCCGCTCTGTATTGTGGTGTTCTGGATCTGTGCTGGTGCACTGCTGCTCTAAATTGTGGTGTTCTAGATCTGCGCTGGTGCACTGCTGCTCTGTATTGTGGTGTTCTAGATTTGCGCTGTTGCACTGCTGCTTTGTATTGTGGGGTTCTAGATCCTCGCTGGTGCACTGCTTATCCGTTTTGTGTTCTAGATCCGGGCTGGTGCACTGCCGCTCCGTATTATGGTGTTCTAGATCTGGGCTGGTGCACTGCCGCTCCGTATTATGGTGTTCTAGATCTGGGCTGGTGCACTGCCGCTCTGTATTGGGGTGTTCTAGATCCACGCTGGTGCACTGCCGCTCTGTATTGTGGTGTTCTAGATCCGTGCAGGTGCACTGCCGCTCTGTATTGTGCTGTTCTAGAGCTGCGCTGGTGCACTGCCGCTGTGTAATGTGGTGTTCTAGATCTGCGCTGGTGCACTGCTGCTCTATATTGTGGTGTTCTAGATCGGTGCTGGTGCACTGCTGCTCTGTATTGTGGTGTTCTAGATCTGTGCTTGTGCATTGCTGCTCTCTATTGTGGTGTTCTGGATCTGCGCTGGAGAACTGCTGCTGCTTTGTATTGTGGTATTCTAAATCTGCAATCGTGCGCTGCCGCTCTGTATTGTGGTGTTCTGGATCTGCGATGGTGCACTGCTGCTCTGTATTGTGGTGTTCTGGATCTGCGCTGGTGCACTGCTGCTCTATATTGTGGTGTTCTAGACCTGCGCTGGTGCGCTGCTGCTCTGTATTGTGGTGTTCGAGAGATGCGCTGGTGCACTGCCGCTCCTTATTGTGGTGTGTGAGAGATGCGCTGGTATGGATCCGCACTGGTGCACTGCTGCTCTGTATTGTGGTGTTCTGGATCTGCGCTGGTGCACTGCTGCTCTATATTGTGGTGTTCTGGATCTGCGCTGGTGCGCTGCTGCTCTGTATTGTGGTGTTCGAGAGATGCGCTGGTGCACTGCCGCTCCTTATTGTGGTGTGTGAGAGATGCGCTGGTATGGATCCGCACTGGTGCACTGCTGCTCTGTATTGTGGTGTTCTGGATCTGCGCTGGTGCACTGCTGCTCTATATTGTGGTGTTCTAGACCTGCGCTGGTGCGCTTCTGCTCTGTATTGTGGTGTTCGAGATATGTGCTGGTGCGCTGCTGCTCTGTATTGTGGTGTTCGAGAGATGCGCTGGTGCACTGCCGCTCCTTATTGTGGTGTGTGAGAGATGCGCTGGTATGGATCCGCACTGGTGCATTGCTGCTCTGTATTGTGGTGTTCGAGATATGTGCTGGTGCGCTGCTGCTCTGTATTGTGGTGTTCGAGAGATGCGCTGGTGCACTGCTGCTCCTTATTGTGGTGTGTGAGAGATGCGCTGGTATGGATCCGCACTGGTGCATTGCTGCTCTGTATTGTGGTGTTCGAGATATGTGCTTGTGCATTGCTGCTCTCTATTGTGGTGTTCTGGATCTGCGCTGGTGAACTGCTGCTGCTTTGTATTGTGGTATTCTAAATCTGCAATCGTGCGCTGCCGCTCTGTATTGTGGTGTTCTGGATCTGCGATGGTGCACTGCTGCTCTGTATTGTGGTGTTCTGGATCTGCGCGGGTGCGCTGCTGCTCTGTATTGTGGTGTTCGAGAGATGCGCTGGTGCACTGCCGCTCCTTATTGTGGTGTTCGAGAGATGCGCTGGTGCACTGCCGCTCCTTATTGTGGTGTGTGAGAGATGCGCTGGTATGGATCTGCGCTGGTGCACTGCTGCTCTGTATTGTGGTGTTCGAGAGATGCGCTGGTGCACTGCCACTCCTTATTGTGGTGTGTGAGAGATGCGCTGGTATGGATCTGCGCTGGTGCACTGCTGCTCTGTATTTTGGTGTTCGAGAGATGTGCTGGTGCATTGCTGTTCTATATTGTGGTGTTCTAGATCGGTGCTGACAGCGTACCACGATAACGTCAGACGCCAAGCGAACGGTGAACTGAGAAGAACCTAGCCCGTCCGAAGAGCGAGAAAGGAACAGCGAGTGCCATTAAGGGGCCGCGTCGTGTCGATACAGAAATATATATTCCAACATAAATCAGGAGCAAGAACGGCCCAACAAAGTGGCAAATAAGAAACTCCATTCACCAAAATCGAACAAGAGACATTACTCTACTTTAAGAAAATTTTGAACCTGTAATTCACCCCCTTCCGCACCCCAAACAACAAGTGATTGAAATTTGTCCTACACTATTTTGATCGTGCCCTGAGGAAGACCTTACACAAACTAAGAGGCCCACAAACATAGAGGTCGAAAAGCGTCAGCATCATTTATAGAGGATGTATAACACACTTAAAAGATAATGTTGAAATAAACGTGGAGCAAGATTTTCGGAACCCACCTTGATTCTCTTTATAAATAGACTCTTAACTCTAACAGGACCAAAAACTAGAAATTGCCTAGCAATAAACAGTGCAACCCTGGCAACAAAGTAGGACGCTTATCAGAAGAATTGATATAGGGTCAATGTTTTGAATAACACGTTTTATTGTTTATGATTTGCTTATATGTATAATATTCGTATTCACAGGTTATTTGTAAATATTGTATGGTGTATATATACACTTGTGCAAAAATTAAGACATGAAATGAAAGTGAGCATTCTTTGGGTATAGACTGCAAGCATACCGAACAAAAAATTGCATATAAATAATGAAAAAGGAATAAGACTAATAGAGTCAATAAAAAGGACTTCTGCTTGCAAAATAAGAGTACTTGATTTATGGTGTCAGAGGTAAAACTTTTGATAAAACTAGATCGGTGCTGGTGCACTGCCGCTCTGTATTGTGGTGTTCTGGATCTGTGCTGGTGCACTGCTGCTCTAAATTGTGGTGTTCTAGATCTGCGCTGGTGCACTGCTGCTCTGTATTGTGGTGTTCTAGATTTGCGCTGTTGCACTGCTGCTTTGTATTGTGGGGTTCTAGATCCTCGCTGGTGCACTGCTTATCCGTTTTGTGTTCTAGATCCGGGCTGGTGCACTGCCGCTCCGTATTATGGTGTTCTAGATCTGGGCTGGTGCACTGCCGCTCCGTATTTTGGTGTTCTAGATCTGGGCTGGTGCACTGCCGCTCTGTATTGGGGTGTTCTAGATCCACGCTGGTGCACTGCCGCTCTGTATTGTGGTGTTCTAGATCCGTGCAGGTGCACTGCCGCTCTGTATTGTGCTGTTCTAGAGCTGCGCTGGTGCACTGCCGCTGTGTAATGTGGTGTTCTAGATCTGCGCTGGTGCACTGCTGCTCTACATTGTGGTGTTCTAGATCCGCGCTGGTGCACTGCCGCTCTGTATTGTGGCACTCTTGATCCGCACTGGTGCACTGCCGGTCTGTATTGTGGTGTTCTAGATCTGCGCTGGTGCGCTGCCGCTCTGTATTGTGGTGTTCTAGCCTGCCGCTCTGTATTGTGGTGTTCTAGCGGGTATCATGGAGCTGTGAGGAAAATAGATTTCTTCTAATCTAAAAATGAACTCATTTTCTCTGTGATGAAACAGCTGCACCGAGGCGCCTCTGACAGTCTCATGCAGCGCTCCGCGGCAGGGGTCCCCTCCTCGTGGTGGCTCCTGGGAGGAGAGCCGCAAGGTCAGTCACTCACAGCAGCGCTCTTTCCAAGAAACCACACTGCAGCAAAGCCTGACGGCTGAGGCCGCGGAAGGGAAGGCGCCGCTTTCTTGGAAGATGCGCGACTTGTCGGCAAACAGATGCAGACGGCGGTCAGGAGGCACCACAGAGACAGGCTACAGACAGCCGTATAAGAGAGTGGGGGGGGGGGGGGGGGGCGGCAGACAGACTCCGGAGACAGAGCGTTATAACAGAGTGACAGCAATGCGGGTCATAACAGAGGGAGCAGCAGTAGTGAGTGACATTGGAGGGCTCTTTATAACGGAAGCGCAGCAGCGCTGAGACACCAACGGGCGTCACTGTGGAGACTGCCAAGGGAGAAGGCCTCGTCGTGAAGGGAGGCTCCCGTTGTGAAACAACCGTGCCTCGACATGAATAGAATAAACAGTGCATAAGATAAACTGTGTCTTAATCGCTTTTCAGAGATCTGCTGTTTCCATGACAGTTCAAACATCAACAGGGAACGCATTGCCTTTTCATCTATCCTTCGGGTTTGCTTCTTTTGTCCTCGTGCTCATCACCAAAGCCCCCTCCCCAGGGCACACGTCCTATAAAAAGAAGTGGGGAGAATGACAATATGCAAATGAACTCATGACGTCACGTGCTGAACGTGTCCCGATGTCTGAAAATTAGACTGGGACACGTTTAGCATATTTCTGTGGGCCCAACTTCTTGGCAGGGGGACGGCGTCCACCCTGTGAAAAGAGTGGGGGGACGCCATGTACCTGCGTGCAGGGTTGGATTGGGATAAAAAATCGGGCCGGGCACGCTAAAAAAAAGTGGCCCACATTTGCATATTGCCTTTCTGCAAAACACTGTTTCTGCAAGAGTTTATTAAAAAAAAGTGGGGTGTGGGGGGTTAAAAAATGCCCGGATTAGTTCACACTGGTGAAACACACCTGAAAACATGTGAGCCCACTTTTGCTCAGGCCCCCGTGTCCCTGCTGAATATGCACACATTAATGCGCCTGCAAAGCCCGAGAAAGGGAGTGACACCTCTGCCCGTTGTTAAAAGGGCGGTAATGGACGCCCATCTGCCTCCAGAAAGGCCACTCAGGCACCCACTGGGAAGCTGGCTGCATCCGAACAAGGCAGAAATCGCCCAAATCGGCCCCCCAGGCTGCCCAGGAACCGGACACCGGCCCGTCGGGCATTGCCCAAGTGCCCACGTTACCAATCCGACGCTGCCTGTGTGTACCCCCGACTCGAGCCCTGCCCCTCCCAGCCCCTATCCAAGCACACTGGTGAAATCCCATTATATGCATGGAAGCAGTGTAAGTGAAATCAGATGGCCTAGGAACCTTGGTGACACTGAAGGATGTGACATCACTTGACCTTTGCCTCCAAAGGAACCGCCAGCCTGTGCCTGACATCACACCGCATCTGACCCTCAAGAAATTGTGGATAACAATGTATGTGCAAGAAGTGCTGTTACACCTTCTATTGACCTCTGTGTGCTAATGGCAAGTCACACTTACTTTACCGCCTTCTTGAGAGAGCGTTGATAAGGGCATCTCCCTCAGAAGTCTCACAACATTCCTCCAGACTCACTGAGAGGAAGGTGAAGAGATAACAAGCAAGGCAACACAGAGGTACGTAAGAGAGAAAGCAAACAAGTTGCAAAAAACTCTAAATACACTAGCAAATATGCAAAAACTTCTGAGTTCCTACCTAACAAGAACTTAGAAGAAAAGACTAGCAAAAATACTAACTCTACTAACCAGAATACAAATAGCAGAAACAAGTTAATGAGATACAATGGGCAAATAATGCAACAAAGACAGATCCTTGAACTCCGAGATGCGTGAAGGGACAGACTTTGAGCCCTAATACACCAAACCATTGCTAACACATGTTAAAATGACCCAGGAAACATAATACACCACCATCTTATATTTACAGGACACACAGAATAATAGTATACTTCCTGTTACTGAGAACTATGTTGTTTAGTCATCTGACTGCTAGATGTCCCAAACTTTAGAACTGGTAGGAACTGAAGCACAATAGGGTTCGTATGAGTTCTGTTTACATGTTATTGCTGGTTCAAATCTGGCAAGAACACAGTTAAAAACCTGCTTTTGTGATCGATAAATTCTTATGTGCTCTACTCTACTCAGTTTTGACACAGCTCTTATTTTAGTTATGTGGTTCTTATTAGGGGTGTTAATGTTAACACCAGGAAGTCATGTAAACATGTGCTCTACAAATATAAAATCACCCATAAATTAGGATTTTCAAAAATTATTTTTTTAGATGGACAGCAGTGTGCCGTATGTCAAAGCTGATCAGATTTTTCTTAGAACATGTAGAACATTAGGAGAGCCACAGTCATTTAAAGGAAAGCCAGAAATTGCCTTATAAATTATATATATATATATATATATATTCACTCCAAAAACCGGCATTTTCATTCAAGGTGACTTTTCATTTTCTTCAGCCAACGCGTTTCGAAGATACAGCCTCTTCTTCTTGGGCTGCTCTGTTTGATCACACAGGTGCTCAATTCCTTGCTTTAAGTACATACAGCAACCCCCAGTGGGTCATGTTCAGTGCCTGCTTGCATGCTGGGACATTGAGTCCAAGTTCCTAGTATGTACATGAATTTGGGTTTATTGCCCACATTATAACGAATAAAATTCAGAAATACTGGCATCTAATAGCTGGAGACCCAGACATTGGCCAACTACTTGGGTAACACCCAAATGTAACATACAAAAAGGCCAGCTTATTAAAAGACATATTAGTCCAGAGTCATTACCAAGAAAACCACCGACAAACTGGTTGGTAAATCAACAAAAAGGATTCACAAAATGCAACGCCTGTAAAGCGTGCAAAATTGGACGAAATATGAAAACCATAGAAGAACCAAATGGCAACATGATAACGATTGAGCAAAACATCTCCTGTACATCGCAATTTGTGGTATATGTCATCGAATGTAATTGCGGCATGAAATACATAGGAAGCACAACAAGCATGATTAAGAAACATGTGCTGGAACATATCCGTGCTGTAAAAAATGGAAATATGGCATATGCAATTGCAAAACATCTCGCACAGTGCCAAAAGGGGAACTGGAAAGCAATGTCATATTATGGAATACATATGATCCCTCCAGGAGAAAGAGGAGGTGATCGAACTAAGAAATTGAGTCAAATCGAATCCAAGTATATTGTGCGTCTCAGAACTAAGTTCCCCAGAGGAATCAACCTCGATGAGGAACTTTATGTACATCTTGGATGAATCATATGAACTGACAGCAACAAAAGAAATGACAGTCTCGAGAAACTGGAACATGTGGGCACTAAACCCAAATCCATGTACATACTAGGAACTGACATACTGGTATAACAAAATAAAAGCAGTGGGTACTGTACCCAACGACAAGACATTCACTTAAGACAATATGTCAGAACAAAAGCATGTTCACAAATAAGTAATATGAGTGATACAAATCGGGGCCACTAAAACTGATGTAATGTAGATTATCTACATCTGTGATACATGACGCTAATGTTTATCACCAAAGAATAACTCTTGCACACCAATGTCCTTTTGTAAATTTGTACAAAACTGTATTGTAAATTTCACACCACAAATCCCATAATGCAACATTGCAGCAGAGATGGGTATTTAAAGTGAAAGTGAAAAGGGACTCACTAACTGTGATTAAGGCCATCCAGGCTGAAACGCGTTGGTTGAGTGGAGCTGTGGATTCATAAAAACCACTAACTAACCTACTTTAGAGTGCTGCGCAATTTGTCTATGCTGGAATCAAGTTTGAGGGTCAGGATCCTACCTCAGCGATCAGCACCCGCTGTTAAGCGCTGAGAGACCTACCTGGATCACATTGTCGATAGATTATATATATATATAATGGGGAAGTGGGTCGGCGGTTGCGCACACCGCTTCCGTTAAAGCCCCTGAAGAGAAGCAAATGGAGCTTCGAAACGCGTCGGGCAGATCCCGTACGGAGCGGCGTCTACGAGTGGATCCCCGTCCTCACCTATACATAAACCAAGCTGCTGTTCGCGTGCTACTCAAAGGTGGACACCTTCGAGCATTGATATATATATATATATATATATATAAACACAATCTCAGAATCTCTCGCCAGGAGCCCATTCTCTGGATACCAACGGCGCAGAAGAAGAGAGGAAGACCCAGAGTGCAGGTGAGCAGTGGTTTTTATTCAATGGCGTGGAAGGCCCACCTCGGTAATATATATATATTACCTACTGGCAATAGCCAGTAGGTATATATAGTTAGGATTGTTTTCCATAGGGAAATCACAACATTCTATTGGGAATAACTTTGACGCCGGTTGAGGAATCTTCCTGAAATTTTCCTTAACTTCGCCTCGCGGCGCTCCGCTCCTTCCCTGAAAGTTTGGGGTGGATTCGTCAAGCGGGGGCCGAGATAAAAGGGGGTCCCAAAACATGTTTTCCCCATGTTAATTTCCATAGGGCGGTTGGACTCACTTTTAGCCCGAACGGCTGAATGGTTTTCCACCAAACTTGGCAAAGTTGTAGGGACTGGTAGCCCGATGTGCCTTTGCTATGTCTCAAGATATGTGCTCCAGTGGTTTTTACGAAAATTAACTTTGAAAAAATATATATTGGGCTACATTGGGCTAAATATATGTTAGAGCCCAAATGTAGCCCAATGTAGCCAATGTAGCCCAATGTAGCCCAAAGATGGCCACCAGAGAAAAAAAAACCCAAATGTAGCCCAAATTTCAGCCAGATGTAGCCCAACTATAGTCCAATGACAGAATGTCCCAGAGTGTTCTAAAGAACGACTAGAGCGCTAACAGTCTTACTTATGACAAAAGTATGGTACACCTGAAGTCATATTGATTGGAATAAAGTGTTAACACTTAAAACATTTAATTTGCAAAGGAACAAAATGAGGGGGTTCATTTTGCCATAGAAATTATGATTAGTGCTGAAGAAAGAAAAATTAGGGCACATTTTGAGTGACTTCTCAAATCCTCTTATATTTCATTAAAATAATTCTGATATGCAGTCTCCCAAGATGGCCACCAGAGACAAAAGAGCCCAAATGTAGCCCAAATATCAGCCAGATGTAGCCCAACTATAGCCCAATGACAGAATGTCCCAGAGTGTTCTAAAGAACAACTAGAACGCTAACAGTCTTACTTATGACAAAAGTATGGCAAACCTGAAGTCATCTTGATTGGAATAAAGTGGTAACACTTAATACATTTAATTTGAAAAGGAACAAAATGAGGGGTTTCATTTTGCCATAGAAATTTTATATATATATAAATTCACTGAAAAACCATAGGTTACACACCAGTTATAGTTAGGAATTAGCATTTAAAAAACCTTTGAAATTCACTGAAAAAACCATAGGTTTCACACCAGTTATAGTTAGCTGGAAATTTTACTCGCATAAAACCATTGAAATTCCCACGTTATAGTAAGTTAAACTCACTATAACTTGCACGTCTGCAATGCACTGCTGATGACGTCACATATTACATCACTCATGCATATATTTAAATATTTAAACATTACTCGCTAATATATGTATTCACTAAGATACACTTAATAAGCCAGTTAACCAATCAATTTTTTTTTAAAACACTGAAAAAACCATAGGTTTCAGGCCTTATATAGTTAGGAATCAGCATTTAAAAAACCTTTGAAATTCACTGAAAAAACCATAGGTTTCAGGCCTTATATAGTTAGGAATCAGCATTTAAAAAACCTTTGAAATTCACTGAAAAAACCATAGGTTTCAGGCCTTATATAGTTAGGAATTAGCATTTTAAAAAACCTTTGAAATTCACGGAAAAAACCATAGGTTTCAGGAGTTATATAGTTAGGAATTAGATGGTCAGTGACATCACTGATGACATCTCAAATGACATCACTGATGACATCACTGATGACATCATCCACGTGACAATCACATACACCTTTTCATACACTATTACAATTTTTCATCACGGTTTGTAAAATACAGAGTATCATATTTAAATCCATTGTCACAGCAATACAAGTATCTAAAAATCCACTCAGTGATTCATAGATGTATACACACATCTAATCACTTACCTATGGATTCACTCATACATGCTGTCAATGAACAATAGAACACTATCAAAAATACTTATACATCTATATTGACATTAAACAACAGCACGCATCCTATTCACATATGAAGTCATCCTACTCACTTATGCAAACAATGGATCATACTTACATATTTACTTAGCAAAACACTTATACAAACACCACTTCTTCTATTCATTTAGATAGTAAGTCATACTTAGTGAATTATAAAATCATTATTACAAGTATACAGTTATCCATACAGTCACTCACACAATCATTGTGTCTTATGTATACTTATTTATATACAACAACTGACACATACACTGCCTTTTATTTTTCTAGTTTGTTGGACCTGTACCTTTGAGAAATATATTTGCTCATTACCACACCCATAAAGAGATTCCCTCACCCAAACTGTTAGAACATGTAGTTTTAACTTCATATATCTACTGAATCAACTATTCACACATCTTTGGACAGTCACACACCCCCCCACTGAACCACACACACTTTCACACTCCCATACACTCAGTTAACTAATCAATAACTAATATAGACTTTCACATAGCTAGTAACCAACTGTAGAATCAGTTTACACAACAACTGACAAAGTGATACAGATAGTCACACAGTTTAGTCACTATCCACTATATTTAGTGAGACATTATAAATTGGTCAAGTAAACAGTCAATTACACTGCTACTAAATCCTCCATCCAAATATTTATTTATATATATCCACTCATTCTTCAATGTAAATTGCTATATATATAATGCATATTTAAATAACGAAGCAAACCACATTCACTGGATGATGTCAGCAGTGATGTCATTTGAGATGTCATCAGTGATGTCACTGACCATGTCATGAATGATCTAATATGTGACATCATCAGCAGTGGATTGCGGGTGCGCGAAATATAGTTAGTACAACTAACTATATAGGAGCAATTTCATTGGTTTTGTATGAGTAAAATGTCCAGCTAACTATAACACCACTAAAACTTATAGTTTTTTGAGTGAATTTCAAAGGTTTTTTAAAAACGAATTCCTAACTATATAACTCCTGAAACCTATGTTTTTTTCCGTGAATTTCAAAGGTTTTTTTAAATGCTAATTCCTAACTATATAATGCCTGAAACCTATGGTTTTTTCAGAGAATATATATATATGATTTTATCGCGCTGCCCACGGCGCGCACACAGGACCCTTTCAAATGTGAGGACAAAGAAAACATGGGAACTTTTATGTTGTAGCCGAGGTATCGGATATTTCCTTGATCCGCCACTGCAAAGTGGAAGAAAGTAAGGGCCATTTGAATTGCTGTGTGTTTCCCCACTGCACTACACCGAAGTATCAGCTTGCGGTATTATGGGACTGGTAGTTCCTTGTGATTGATGAAAGCAGTGATAACGAGGTGTAGGTGAGCCAACCACCACTGGGGAGGAGCCTGCTTTTAAGATCTCTAAGTGGGTGACACACGTTTGGGACTGCAGCATTTGATGAAGGTATTTCGCGAAACCGGTCATGCAAGCCGCCCATTAAAACACCTTATGAAGCCCTGCTGTGTTCTGTGCTTTCAAGTCCGTAAAGAAGGAGAAGTTGCTTTGATATATATATTATTTCCCAATACGTTTTCTCAACAGCTAGCCATCATCTCTACCAGTGATCATCTCTATAGGCTTTATACAACACCCCAACTCATGTTGTCTTTCCCTATTTTCTTTACAACATATGAGCAATATGTTTATTTTCTTTACAACATATGCTTTTGACAAAGGAGGGGTCCCCTGCAATACAGTAGTAGCTTGCCAAGAGCAGGGATAATACCAATAAGTTTCAAAGTAAATCTTGAGCAAGTGAGTATTCCAACTAGTTGTACCAAAACTAGAATAATATATTTAATCAAGAGGTAATGATATAGAATTATATGCAAGCTCGAAAAATAAGGAGGCTGCTCATCAGTAATACTCTCACTCATCCACTCCAACATACATTCCTCATCATACTCAATATCAATATGAAAATACAAAAAAAGTTTGAATCATTGATAATACAGAATTGAGCACAATATTCATATTTGTTGATAGTGCCAGTTAATGTAGATATATTAACTATAAGACATAGTTCTGAAGGGCTGTGATGTTCCTGTGCGCGTTTTGGCATAATGCATTCGTCAGTAAGCCATCAGGGTAATGTCTGTGTCTATCTGGAAAGATTCCATAGTTCAGACTCTTTGCTTTTAGAATATTTGGAAGAATAATTCTGTATAGGTCCAAAATGTGGAAGGGACCGTGAGGTATATTGGAGGTCACTGTCTTGTTTGTGTTATCCAATTATCAGAATCTCCAAAACAGATTTTTGGATCATGGAGTGTGTTTGTGCTATCCAATTATCAGAATCTCCAAATCAGATTTTTGGATCATGGAGTGTGTTTGTGCTATCCAATTATCAGAATCTCCAAATCAGATTTTTGGATCATGGAGTGTGGAGCATGCTTCGGCTTGTCTTAGGTTTAAAAGGCACATAGTCACTACAGGATATTGAAAGAAGCCTAAAGCGGCAACACTGGTAATTTGTTTGGATAGCGCTCAACATAATGGACTCGCTCACCAGATAGCCATCATCTCTACCAGGGATCAGCTTTATACAACACCCCAACTCATGTCGTCTTTCCCTATTTTCTTTACAACATATGAGCCATAGGTGTATTTTCTTTACAACATATGAGCCATTATCGTGTATGGGAGGGGCTCTCACTCAGTTTCCCAAGGATAGGCGGACCAGAATCCTTGTACATTCCTGCTGGAGAGATTCACATAATACCACACTGCAACCAGGCATATGGATTTATTTAGTTGGTTGTTTCCATCTCAGAAACACTGTAATCAGAGCATAAGTGCCTCCCTTCAGGCAGATAACTAGGTGATACACAGGTTACAATTGCAGGTGTCACTTGCAAACAGTAAAGTAGCACTATCATAGTTAACTAAAGAAAGACTGTTCACACCATTAACCTTGGGTGAAAAGCATTACATTAGTATGTCAACTGAACTATATACACATGCACTGTAGTTGTACAGAGACACATCTGAATAGTGTCATTAAAATCTATCAGAATTGATCACTTATCCATGCCACAATAAATGCACCTGTTTAGTCCTCTGTCAAAAATGAGTAGAGGTAAAAAAAAGTTGAGCTAACATGCATGACTATGGAAAATACAAAATACAGAGATAAAGAGCAGGATGCCAGAAAGCACTAACCTTGTACTCTGGATCCAGTAAATCGATTCACTCATCTGCCCTTTACCACATTCACCATTAAACGCTCACATAAGAATATGTTGCTTAATAATACAACCAGGAAAAAGAGAATTGAGCTGCGTGGACTAAGAGTAAGTATTTTTTGATCTTTCATGGGTTCTCGTGAGAAGTTTTTGAGTGGTTTGTGAGATAAATTCACCACCTTTAAAGAAGATTTTCACTCCAATTGAGTCAAACTGGAACGTATACAGTAGCCTTTTCTCTGCGAAGTCACCATTTGTAAACTTTTCTATGCTCAGTGGAGCATATACCTTTTCTCTTTGCATCCTCGTTTTTAATTATATTCTCCAATTTATCAAGTCTTTTAAAAATATTATTAAATTGTTTGATCATTTGACCTTCCAAATTTTTAAAAATTGTATCGACAATAGTCTCAATAAGGTTCCCCTCTGACTTGGAATAGTGACTGGATTTGTCAATTCCGTGGGGGGGCTCAGTCTGGGTGGAGATAGATATATAATTTGACCCCTCGTTATTTATAACGACCATATCACCCAGATGCGGTTGATCCTGTGTGGGTACTATATGCTGGACCAACTTTTGTCTCTTCCCCTTATTCCACATACTTTGTGGGGTTGGTTGGTTAACAGTCCTTAGTGGCTGCTTCCGTTTGTTGTAGGTTATTTTAGCAGGGCCCCTCTTTCTCTTGGCTGCAACTTTGTCGGATACCTTGTTAGCAGCCTCTGTAGATGTTATTACTGGGGCGTGGCCAGGAGTCACTTCTGGTGCTATATATGTGACAGTGTCATCATCGTCTAAGACAATTGGTACTTCAACAGCGGGATGTGAGGGTTTTACAACAATTATTTCAGGAGTTATATGGGTATTGCCATTACCATTAAGACTGCTGGTGGCATGTAGTTGGTTAATGCTCGTCGGACCCATTGAAAATCTCCTTTCAGTCTCAACAATCTCGTTGAATGCAGTGTCTATCAATGCCTCAAACGACGTTAGCAGTATTACAGGGGACTCTGCGTCCTGGATAAGGGTGTCAACATTATTACTTGTAGCGGTACAATCAGCCATTGTAGACAACCTATTGGGAGACTAACCTTAATGACAATGTTGGTGGGGTGGCCCGCCCGATCACTGGTGACCTCTGAGGGCCTCAGAGGGCCCGCCCTTTGCCCGGGCTTCGCCCCGGGCGTCCCGCTCGCGTCCCGCGATGCGGGGCTCTCCTTCCTTTGAAGGGCTCTGGCGCCCCCACGCAGCGCGACCCGCGTCACTGCAGACGCGCCGCCGCGAGGCCTGCCGGGATTTGTGGTCTCCCGGAGCGGCGGCGCAGAGTCCGGTGTTCTGGGACTCTTGGCGGTGGCTGGCTGCTGCTGCTGCAAGGTGCTGGCTGCCCTCTGACTCTCGTGGCGGTGGCGGCAAAATCCGGTGAGTTTTTGGTCCCCCCGCTCTGCCGAGGCTCTCCTTCCTTTGAAGGGCTCTGGCGCCCCCACGCAGCGCGACCCGCGTCACTGCAGACGCGCCGCCGCGAGGCCTGCCGGGATTTGTGGTCTCCCGGAGCGGCGGCGCGGAGTCCGGTGTTCTGGGACTCTTGGCGGTGGCTGGCTGCTGCTGCTGCAAGGTGCTGGCTGCCCTCTGACTCTCGTGGCGGTGGCGGCAAAATCCGGTGAGTTTTTGGTCCCCCCGCTCTGCCGAGGCTCTCCTTCCTTTGAAGGGCTCTGGCGCCCCCACGCAGCGCGACCCGCGTCACTGCAGACGCGCCGCCGCGAGGCCTGCCGGGATTTGTGGTCTCCCGGAGCGGCGGCGCGGAGTCCGGTGTTCTGGGACTCTTGGCGGTGGCTGGCTGCTGCTGCTGCAAGGTGCTGGCTGCCCTCTGACTCTCGTGGCGGTGGCGGCAAAATCCGGTGAGTTTTTGGTCCCCCCGCTCTGCCGAGGCTCTCCTTCCTTTGAAGGGCTCTGGCGCCCCCACGCAGCGCGACCCGCGTCACTGCAGACGCGCCGCCGCGAGGCCTGCCGGGATTTGTGGTCTCCCGGAGCGGCGGCGCGGAGTCCGGTGTTCTGGGACTCTTGGCGGTGGCTGGCTGCTGCTGCTGCAAGGTGCTGGCTGCCCTCTGACTCTCGTGGCGGTGGCGGCAAAATCCGGTGAGTTTTTGGAATAAGACTAATAGAGTCAATAAAAAGGACTTCTGCTTGCAAAATAAGAGTACTTGATTTATGGTGTCAGAGGTAAAACTTTTGATAAAACTAGATCGGTGCTGGTGCACTGCCGCTCTGTATTGTGGTGTTCTGGATCTGTGCTGGTGCACTGCTGCTCTAAATTGTGGTGTTCTAGATCTGCGCTGGTGCACTGCTGCTCTGTATTGTGGTGTTCTAGATTTGCGCTGTTGCACTGCTGCTTTGTATTGTGGGGTTCTAGATCCTCGCTGGTGCACTGCTTATCCGTTTTGTGTTCTAGATCCGGGCTGGTGCACTGCCGCTCCGTATTATGGTGTTCTAGATCTGGGCTGGTGCACTGCCGCTCCGTATTATGGTGTTCTAGATCTGGGCTGGTGCACTGCCGCTCTGTATTGGGGTGTTCTAGATCCACGCTGGTGCACTGCCGCTCTGTATTGTGGTGTTCTAGATCCGTGCAGGTGCACTGCCGCTCTGTATTGTGCTGTTCTAGAGCTGCGCTGGTGCACTGCCGCTGTGTAATGTGGTGTTCTAGATCTGCGCTGGTGCACTGCTGCTCTATATTGTGGTGTTCTAGATCGGTGCTGGTGCACTGCTGCTCTGTATTGTGGTGTTCTAGATCTGTGCTTGTGCATTGCTGCTCTCTATTGTGGTGTTCTGGATCTGCGCTGGAGAACTGCTGCTGCTTTGTATTGTGGTATTCTAAATCTGCAATCGTGCGCTGCCGCTCTGTATTGTGGTGTTCTGGATCTGCGATGGTGCACTGCTGCTCTGTATTGTGGTGTTCTGGATCTGCGCTGGTGCACTGCTGCTCTATATTGTGGTGTTCTAGACCTGCGCTGGTGCGCTGCTGCTCTGTATTCTGGTGTTCGAGAGATGCGCTGGTGCACTGCCGCTCCTTATTGTGGTGTGTGAGAGATGCGCTGGTATGGATCCGCACTGGTGCACTGCTGCTCTGTATTGTGGTGTTCTGGATCTGCGCTGGTGCACTGCTGCTCTATATTGTGGTGTTCTGGATCTGCGCTGGTGCGCTGCTGCTCTGTATTGTGGTGTTCGAGAGATGCGCTGGTGCACTGCCGCTCCTTATTGTGGTGTGTGAGAGATGCGCTGGTATGGATCCGCACTGGTGCACTGCTGCTCTGTATTGTGGTGTTCTGGATCTGCGCTGGTGCACTGCTGCTCTATATTGTGGTGTTCTAGACCTGCGCTGGTGCGCTTCTGCTCTGTATTGTGGTGTTCGAGATATGTGCTGGTGCGCTGCTGCTCTGTATTGTGGTGTTCGAGAGATGCGCTGGTGCACTGCCGCTCCTTATTGTGGTGTGTGAGAGATGCGCTGGTATGGATCCGCACTGGTGCATTGCTGCTCTGTATTGTGGTGTTCGAGATATGTGCTGGTGCGCTGCTGCTCTGTATTGTGGTGTTCGAGAGATGCGCTGGTGCACTGCTGCTCCTTATTGTGGTGTGTGAGAGATGCGCTGGTATGGATCCGCACTGGTGCATTGCTGCTCTGTATTGTGGTGTTCGAGATATGTGCTTGTGCATTGCTGCTCTCTATTGTGGTGTTCTGGATCTGCGCTGGTGAACTGCTGCTGCTTTGTATTGTGGTATTCTAAATCTGCAATCGTGCGCTGCCGCTCTGTATTGTGGTGTTCTGGATCTGCGATGGTGCACTGCTGCTCTGTATTGTGGTGTTCTGGATCTGCGCGGGTGCGCTGCTGCTCTGTATTGTGGTGTTCGAGAGATGCGCTGGTTCACTGCCGCTCCTTATTGTGGTGTTCGAGAGATGCGCTGGTGCACTGCCGCTCCTTATTGTGGTGTTCGAGAGATGCGCTGGTGCACTGACGCTCCTTATTGTGGTGTGTGAGAGATGCGCTGGTATGGATCTGCGCTGGTGCACTGCTGCTCTGTATTGTGGTGTTCGAGAGATGCGCTGGTGCATTGCTGTTCTATATTGTGGTGTTCTAGATCGGTGCTGACAGCGTACCACGATAACGTCAGACGCCAAGCGAACGGTGAACTGAGAAGAACCTAGCCCGTCCGAAGAGCGAGAAAGGAACAGCGAGTGCCATTAAGGGGCCGCGTCGTGTCGATACAGAAATATATATTCCAACATAAATCAGGAGCAAGAACGGCCCAACAAAGTGGCAAATAAGAAACTCCATTCACCAAAATCGAACAAGAGACATTACTTCACTTTAAGAAAATTTTGAACCTGTAATTCACCCCCTTCCGCACCCCAAACAACAAGTGATTGAAATTTGTCCTACACTATTTTGATCGTGCCCTGAGGAAGACCTTACACAAACTAAGAGGCCCACAAACATAGAGGTCGAAAAGCGTCAGCATCATTTATAGAGGATGTATAACACACTTAAAAGATAATGTTGAAATAAACGTGGAGCAAGATTTTCGGAGCCCACCTTGATTCTCTTTATAAATAGACTCTTAACTCTAACAGGACCAAAAACTAGAAATTGCCTAGCAATAAACAGTGCAACCCTGGCAACAAAGTAGGACGCTTATCAGAAGAATTGATATAGGGTCAATGTTTTGAATAACACGTTTTATTGTTTATGATTTGCTTATATGTATAATATTCGTATTCACAGGTTATTTGTAAATATTGTATGGTGTATATATACACTTGTGCAAAAATTAAGACATGAAATGAAAGTGAGCATTCTTTGGGTATAGACTGCAAGCATACCGAACAAAAAATTGCATATAAATAATGAAAAAGGAATAAGACTAATAGAGTCAATAAAAAGGACTTCTGCTTGCAAAATAAGAGTACTTGATTTATGGTGTCAGAGGTAAAACTTTTGATAAAACTAGATCGGTGCTGGTGCACTGCCGCTCTGTATTGTGGTGTTCTGGATCTGTGCTGGTGCACTGCTGCTCTAAATTGTGGTGTTCTAGATCTGCGCTGGTGCACTGCTGCTCTGTATTGTGGTGTTCTAGATTTGCGCTGTTGCACTGCTGCTTTGTATTGTGGGGTTCTAGATCCTCGCTGGTGCACTGCTTATCCGTTTTGTGTTCTAGATCCGGGCTGGTGCACTGCCGCTCCGTATTATGGTGTTCTAGATCTGGGCTGGTGCACTGCCGCTCCGTATTATGGTGTTCTAGATCTGGGCTGGTGCACTGCCGCTCTGTATTGGGGTGTTCTAGATCCACGCTGGTGCACTGCCGCTCTGTATTGTGGTGTTCTAGATCCGTGCAGGTGCACTGCCGCTCTGTATTGTGCTGTTCTAGAGCTGCGCTGGTGCACTGCCGCTGTGTAATGTGGTGTTCTAGATCTGCGCTGGTGCACTGCTGCTCTACATTGTGGTGTTCTAGATCCGCGCTGGTGCACTGCCGCTCTGTATTGTGGCACTCTTGATCCGCACTGGTGCACTGCCGGTCTGTATTGTGGTGTTCTAGATCTGCGCTGGTGCGCTGCCGCTCTGTATTGTGGTGTTCTAGCCTGCCGCTCTGTATTGTGGTGTTCTAGCGGGTATCATGGAGCTGTGAGGAAAATAGATTTCTTCTAATCTAAAAATGAACTCATTTTCTCTGTGATGAAACAGCTGCACCGAGGCGCCTCTGACAGTCTCATGCAGCGCTCCGCGGCAGGGGTCCCCTCCTCGTGGTGGCTCCTGGGAGGAGAGCCGCAAGGTCAGTCACTCACAGCAGCGCTCTTTCCAAGAAACCACACTGCAGCAAAGCCTGACGGCTGAGGCCGCGGAAGGGAAGGCGCCGCTTTCTTGGAAGATGCGCGACTTGTCGGCAAACAGATGCAGACGGCGGTCAGGAGGCACCACAGAGACAGGCTACAGACAGCCGTATAAGAGAGTGGGGGGGGGGGGGGGGGGCGGCAGACAGACTCCGGAGACAGAGCGTTATAACAGAGTGACAGCAATGCGGGTCATAACAGAGGGAGCAGCAGTAGTGAGTGACATTGGAGGGCTCTTTATAACGGAAGCGCAGCAGCGCTGAGACACCAACGGGCGTCACTGTGGAGACTGCCAAGGGAGAAGGCCTCGTCGTGAAGGGAGGCTCCCGTTGTGAAACAACCGTGCCTCGACATGAATAGAATAAACAGTGCATAAGATAAACTGTGTCTTAATCGCTTTTCAGAGATCTGCTGTTTCCATGACAGTTCAAACATCAACAGGGAACGCATTGCCTTTTCATCTATCCTTCGGGTTTGCTTCTTTTGTCCTCGTGCTCATCACCAAAGCCCCCTCCCCAGGGCACACGTCCTATAAAAAGAAGTGGGGAGAATGACAATATGCAAATGAACTCATGACGTCACGTGCTGAACGTGTCCCGATGTCTGAAAATTAGACTGGGACACGTTTAGCATATTTCTGTGGGCCCAACTTCTTGGCAGGGGGACGGCGTCCACCCTGTGAAAAGAGTGGGGGGACGCCATGTACCTGCGTGCAGGGTTGGATTGGGATAAAAAATCGGGCCGGGCACGCTAAAAAAAAGTGGCCCACATTTGCATATTGCCTTTCTGCAAAACACTGTTTCTGCAAGAGTTTATTAAAAAAAAGTGGGGTGTGGGGGGTTAAAAAATGCCCGGATTAGTTCACACTGGTGAAACACACCTGAAAACATGTGAGCCCACTTTTGCTCAGGCCCCCGTGTCCCTGCTGAATATGCACACATTAATGCGCCTGCAAAGCCCGAGAAAGGGAGTGACACCTCTGCCCGTTGTTAAAAGGGCGGTAATGGACGCCCATCTGCCTCCAGAAAGGCCACTCAGGCACCCACTGGGAAGCTGGCTGCATCCGAACAAGGCAGAAATCGCCCAAATCGGCCCCCCAGGCTGCCCAGGAACCGGACACCGGCCCGTCGGGCATTGCCCAAGTGCCCACGTTACCAATCCGACGCTGCCTGTGTGTACCCCCGACTCGAGCCCTGCCCCTCCCAGCCCCTATCCAAGCACACTGGTGAAATCCCATTATATGCATGGAAGCAGTGTAAGTGAAATCAGATGGCCTAGGAACCTTGGTGACACTGAAGGATGTGACATCACTTGACCTTTGCCTCCAAAGGAACCGCCAGCCTGTGCCTGACATCACCCCGCATCTGACCCTCAAGAAATTGTGGATAACAATGTATGTGCAAGAAGTGCTGTTACACCTTCTATTGACCTCTGTGTGCTAATGGCAAGTCACACTTACTTTACCGCCTTCTTGAGAGAGCGTTGATAAGGGCATCTCCCTCAGAAGTCTCACAACATTCCTCCAGACTCACTGAGAGGAAGGTGAAGAGATAACAAGCAAGGCAACACAGAGGTACGTAAGAGAGAAAGCAAACAAGTTGCAAAAAACTCTAAATACACTAGCAAATATGCAAAAACTTCTGAGTTCCTACCTAACAAGAACTTAGAAGAAAAGACTAGCAAAAATACTAACTCTACTAACCAGAATACAAATAGCAGAAACAAGTTAATGAGATACAATGGGCAAATAATGCAACAAAGACAGATCCTTGAACTCCGAGATGCGTGAAGGGACAGACTTTGAGCCCTAATACACCAAACCATTGCTAACACATGTTAAAATGACCCAGGAAACATAATACACCACCATCTTATATTTACAGGACACACAGAATAATAGTATACTTCCTGTTACTGAGAACTATGTTGTTTAGTCATCTGACTGCTAGATGTCCCAAACTTTAGAACTGGTAGGAACTGAAGCACAATAGGGTTCGTATGAGTTCTGTTTACATGTTATTGCTGGTTCAAATCTGGCAAGAACACAGTTAAAAACCTGCTTTTGTGATCGATAAATTCTTATGTGCTCTACTCTACTCAGTTTTGACACAGCTCTTATTTTAGTTATGTGGTTCTTATTAGGGGTGTTAATGTTAACACCAGGAAGTCATGTAAACATGTGCTCTACAAATATAAAATCACCCATAAATTAGGATTTTCAAAAATTATTTTTTTAGATGGACAGCAGTGTGCCGTATGTCAAAGCTGATCAGATTTTTCTTAGAACATGTAGAACATTAGGAGAGCCACAGTCATTTAAAGGAAAGCCAGAAATTGCCTTATAAATTATATATATATATATATATATATATTCACTCCAAAAACCGGCATTTTCATTCAAGGTGACTTTTCATTTTCTTCAGCCAACGCGTTTCGAAGATACAGCCTCTTCTTCTTGGGCTGCTCTGTTTGATCACACAGGTGCTCAATTCCTTGCTTTAAGTACATACAGCAACCCCCAGTGGGTCATGTTCAGTGCCTGCTTGCATGCTGGGACATTGAGTCCAAGTTCCTAGTATGTACATGAATTTGGGTTTATTGCCCACATTATAACGAATAAAATTCAGAAATACTGGCATCTAATAGCTGGAGACCCAGACATTGGCCAACTACTTGGGTCACACCCAAATGTAACATACAAAAAGGCCAGCTTATTAAAAGACATATTAGTCCAGAGTCATTACCAAGAAAACCACCGACAAACTGGTTGGTAAATCAACAAAAAGGATTCACAAAATGCAACGCCTGTAAAGCGTGCAAAATTGGACGAAATATGAAAACCATAGAAGAACCAAATGGCAACATGATAACGATTGAGCAAAACATCTCCTGTACATCGCAATTTGTGGTATATGTCATCGAATGTAATTGCGGCATGAAATACATAGGAAGCACAACAAGCATGATTAAGAAACATGTGCTGGAACATATCCGTGCTGTAAAAAATGGAAATATGGCATATGCAATTGCAAAACATCTCGCACAGTGCCAAAAGGGGAACTGGAAAGCAATGTCATATTATGGAATACATATGATCCCTCCAGGAGAAAGAGGAGGTGATCGAACTAAGAAATTGAGTCAAATCGAATCCAAGTATATTGTGCGTCTCAGAACTAAGTTCCCCAGAGGAATCAACCTCGATGAGGAACTTTATGTACATCTTGGATGAATCATATGAACTGACAGCAACAAAAGAAATGACAGTCTCGAGAAACTGGAACATGTGGGCACTAAACCCAAATCCATGTACATACTAGGAACTGACATACTGGTATAACAAAATAAAAGCAGTGGGTACTGTACCCAACGACAAGACATTCACTTAAGACAATATGTCAGAACAAAAGCATGTTCACAAATAAGTAATATGAGTGATACAAATCGGGGCCACTAAAACTGATGTAATGTAGATTATCTACATCTGTGATACATGACGCTAATGTTTATCACCAAAGAATAACTCTTGCACACCAATGTCCTTTTGTAAATTTGTACAAAACTGTATTGTAAATTTCACACCACAAATCCCATAATGCAACATTGCAGCAGAGATGGGTATTTAAAGTGAAAGTGAAAAGGGACTCACTAACTGTGATTAAGGCCATCCAGGCTGAAACGCGTTGGTTGAGTGGAGCTGTGGATTCATAAAAACCACTAACTAACCTACTTTAGAGTGCTGCGCAATTTGTCTATGCTGGAATCAAGTTTGAGGGTCAGGATCCTACCTCAGCGATCAGCACCCGCTGTTAAGCGCTGAGAGACCTACCTGGATCACATTGTCGATAGATTATATATATATATATATATATATATATATATATATATATATATATATATATATATATCAATGCTCGAAGGTGTCCACCTTTGAGTAGCACGCGAACAGCAGCTTGGTTTATGTATAGGTGAGGACGGGGATCCACTTGTAGACGCCGCTCCGTACGGGATCTGCCCGACGCGTTTCGAAGCTCCATATGCTTCTCTTCAGGGGCTTTAACGGAAGCGGTGTGCGCAACCACCGACCCACTTCCCCATTTTATATATAACACACCCACCGATGGGAGGCTCAAATGAGACTGTGCATTCTGGGAAGTGAGGTCAGGGAAGCACACAATCAAGTCCTGTATGGACTCCACAAGTGGGCCCGTCCTCAATTCCAAGTAAGACTGCTGCTTCACTTTAGTGACCCCCAGGGTACGGGGGTGGTGCATACTCCGCGGCTGGACGGCCGCGTATAAATCAATGCTCGAAGGTGTCCTCCTTTGAGGAGCACGCGAACAGCAGCTTGGTTTATGTATAGGTGAGGACGGGGATCCACTCGTAGACGCCGCTCCGTACGGGATCTGTTCGACGCGTCGTACTTGGAATCGAGGACGGGCCCACTTGTGGAGTCCATACAGGACTTGATTGTGTGCTTCCCGGACCACACTTCCCAGAATGCACAGTCTCATTTGAGCCTCCCATCGGTGGGTGTGTTATATATAAAATGGGGAAGTGGGTCGGCGATTGCGCACACCGCTTCCGTTAAAGCCCCTGAAGAGAAGCAAATGGAGCTTCGAAACGCGTCGGGCAGATCCCGTACGGAGCGGCGTCTACGAGTGGATCCCCGTTCTCACCTATACATAAACCAAGCTGCTGTTCGCGTGCTACTCAAAGGTGGACACCTTCGAGCATTGATTTATACGCGGCCGTCCAGCCGCGGAGTATGCACCACCCCGGCACCCTGGGGGTCACTAAAGTGAAGCAGCAGTCGTACTTGGAATCGAGGGCGGGCCCACTTGTGGAGTCCATACAGGACTTGATTGTGTGCTTCCCGGACCACACTTCCCAGAATGCACAGTCTCATTTGAGCCTCCCATCGGTGGGTGTGTTATATATAAAATGGGGAAGTGGGTCGGCGGTTGCGCACACCGCTTCCGTTAAAGCCCCTGAAGAGAAGCAAATGGAGCTTCGAAACGCGTCGGGCAGATCCCGTACGGAGCGGCGTCTACGAGTGGATCCCCGTCCTCACCTATACATAAACCAAGCTGCTGTTCGCGTGCTACTCAAAGGTGGACACCTTCGAGCATTGATATATATATATATATATATATATAAACACAATCTCAGAATCTCTCGCCAGGAGCCCATTCTCTGGATACCAACGGCGCAGAAGAAGAGAGGAAGACCCAGAGTGCAGGTGAGCAGTGGTTTTTATTCAATGGCGTGGAAGGCCCACCTCGGTAATATATATATATTACCTACTGGCAATAGCCAGTAGGTATATATAGTTAGGATTGTTTTCCATAGGGAAATCACAACATTCTATTGGGAATAACTTTGACGCCGGTTGAGGAATCTTCCTGAAATTTTCCTTAACTTCGCCTCGCGGCGCTCCGCTCCTTCCCTGAAAGTTTGGGGTGGATTCGTCAAGCGGGGGCCGAGATAAAAGGGGGTCCCAAAACATGTTTTCCCCATGTTAATTTCCATAGGGCGGTTGGACTCACTTTTAGCCCGAACGGCTGAATGGTTTTCCACCAAACTTGGCAAAGTTGTAGGGACTGGTAGCCCGATGTGCCTTTGCTATGTCTCAAGATATGTGCTCCAGTGGTTTTTACGAAAATTAACTTTGAAAAAATATATATTGGGCTACATTGGGCTAAATATATGTTAGAGCCCAAATGTAGCCCAATGTAGCCAATGTAGCCCAATGTAGCCCAAAGATGGCCACCAGAGAAAAAAAACAACAAATGTAGCCCAAATATCAGCCAGATGTAGCCCAACTATAGTCCAATGACAGAATGTCCCAGAGTGTTCTAAAGAACGACTAGAGCGCTAACAGTCTTACTTATGACAAAAGTATGGTACACCTGAAGTCATATTGATTGGAATAAAGTGTTAACACTTAAAACATTTAATTTGCAAAGGAACAAAATGCGGGGGTTCATTTTGCCATAGAAATTATGATTAGTGCTGAAGAAAGAAAAATTAGGGCACATTTTGAGTGACTTCTCAAATCCTCTTATATTTCATTAAAATAATTCTGATATGCAGTCTCCCAAGATGGCCACCAGAGACAAAAGAGCCCAAATGTAGCCCAAATATCAGCCAGATGTAGCCCAACTATAGCCCAATGACAGAATGTCCCAGAGTGTTCTAAAGAACAACTAGAACGCTAACAGTCTTACTTATGACAAAAGTATGGCAAACCTGAAGTCATCTTGATTGGAATAAAGTGGTAACACTTAATACATTTAATTTGAAAAGGAACAAAATGAGGGGTTTCATTTTGCCATAGAAATTTTATATATATATAAATTCACTGAAAAACCATAGGTTACACACCAGTTATAGTTAGGAATTAGCATTTAAAAAACCTTTGAAATTCACTGAAAAAACCATAGGTTTCACACCAGTTATAGTTAGCTGGAAATTTTACTCGCATAAAACCATTGAAATTCCCACGTTATAGTAAGTTAAACTCACTATAACTTGCACGTCTGCAATGCACTGCTGATGACGTCACATATTACATCACTCATGCATATATTTAAATATTTAAACATTACTCGCTAATATATGTATTCACTAAGATACACTTAATAAGCCAGTTAACCAATCAATTTTTTTTTAAAACACTGAAAAAACCATAGGTTTCAGGCCTTATATAGTTAGGAATCAGCATTTAAAAAACCTTTGAAATTCACTGAAAAAACCATAGGTTTCAGGCCTTATATAGTTAGGAATCAGCATTTAAAAAACCTTTGAAATTCACTGAAAAAACCATAGGTTTCAGGCCTTATATAGTTAGGAATTAGCATTTTAAAAAACCTTTGAAATTCACGGAAAAAACCATAGGTTTCAGGAGTTATATAGTTAGGAATTAGATGGTCAGTGACATCACTGATGACATCTCAAATGACATCACTGATGACATCACTGATGACATCATCCACGTGACAATCACATACACCTTTTCATACACTATTACAATTTTTCATCACTGTTTGTAAAATACAGAGTATCATATTTAAATCCATTGTCACAGCAATACAAGTATCTAAAAATCCACTCAGTGATTCATAGATGTATACACACATCTAATCACTTACCTATGGATTCACTCATACATGCTGTCAATGAACAATAGAACACTATCAAAAATACTTATACATCTATATTGACATTAAACAACAGCACGCATCCTATTCACATATGAAGTCATCCTACTCACTTATGCAAACAATGGATCATACTTACATATTTACTTAGCAAAACACTTATACAAACACCACTTCTTCTATTCATTTAGATAGTAAGTCATACTTAGTGAATTATAAAATCATTATTACAAGTATACAGTTATCCATACAGTCACTCACACAATCATTGTGTCTTATGTATACTTATTTATATACAACAACTGACACATACACTGCCTTTTATTTTTCTAGTTTGTTGGACCTGTACCTTTGAGAAATATATTTGCTCATTACCACACCCATAAAGAGATTCCCTCACCCAAACTGTTAGAACATGTAGTTTTAACTTCATATATCTACTGAATCAACTATTCACACATCTTTGGACAGTCACACACCCCCCCACTGAACCACACACACTTTCACACTCCCATACACTCAGTTAACTAATCAATAACTAATATAGACTTTCACATAGCTAGTAACCAACTGTAGAATCAGTTTACACAACAACTGACAAAGTGATACAGATAGTCACACAGTTTAGTCACTATCCACTATATTTAGTGAGACATTATAAATTGGTCAAGTAAACAGTCAATTACACTGCTACTAAATCCTCCATCCAAATATTTATTTATATATATCCACTCATTCTTCAATGTAAATTGCTATATATATAATGCATATTTAAATAACGAAGCAAACCACGTTCACTGGATGATGTCAGCAGTGATGTCATTTGAGATGTCATCAGTGATGTCACTGACCATGTCATGAATGATCTAATATGTGACATCATCAGCAGTGGATTGCGGGTGCGCGAAATATAGTTAGTACAACTAACTATATAGGAGCAATTTCATTGGTTTTGTATGAGTAAAATGTCCAGCTAACTATAACACCACTAAAACTTATAGTTTTTTGAGTGAATTTCAAAGGTTTTTTAAAAACGAATTCCTAACTATATAACTCCTGAAACCTATGTTTTTTTCCGTGAATTTCAAAGGTTTTTTTAAATGCTAATTCCTAACTATATAATGCCTGAAACCTATGGTTTTTTCAGTGAATATATATATATGATTTTATCGCGCTGCCCACGGCGCGCACACAGGACCCTTTCAAATGTGAGGACAAAGAAAACATGGGAACTTTTATGTTGTAGCCGAGGTATCGGATATTTCCTTGATCCGCCACTGCAAAGTGGAAGAAAGTAAGGGCCATTTGAATTGCTGTGTGTTTCCCCACTGCACTACACCGAAGTATCAGCTTGCGGTATTATGGGACTGGTAGTTCCTTGTGATTGATGAAAGCAGTGATAACGAGGTGTAGGTGAGCCAACCACCACTGGGGAGGAGCCTGCTTTTAAGATCTCTAAGTGGGTGACACACGTTTGGGACTGCAGCATTTGATGAAGGTATTTCGCGAAACCGGTCATGCAAGCCGCCCATTAAAACACCTTATGAAGCCCTGCTGTGTTCTGTGCTTTCAAGTCCGTAAAGAAGGAGAAGTTGCTTTGATATATATATTATTTCCCAATACGTTTTCTCAACAGCTAGCCATCATCTCTACCAGTGATCATCTCTATAGGCTTTATACAACACCCCAACTCATGTTGTCTTTCCCTATTTTCTTTACAACATATGAGCAATATGTTTATTTTCTTTACAACATATGCTTTTGACAAAGGAGGGGTCCCCTGCAATACAGTAGTAGCTTGCCAAGAGCAGGGATAATACCAATAAGTTTCAAAGTAAATCTTGAGCAAGTGAGTATTCCAACTAGTTGTACCAAAACTAGAATAATATATTTAATCAAGAGGTAATGATATAGAATTATATGCAAGCTCGAAAAATAAGGAGGCTGCTCATCAGTAATACTCTCACTCATCCACTCCAACATACATTCCTCATCATACTCAATATCAATATGAAAATACAAAAAAAGTTTGAATCATTGATAATACAGAATTAAGCACAATATTCATATTTGTTGATAGTGCCAGTTAATGTAGATATATTAACTATAAGACATAGTTCTGAAGGGCTGTGATGTTCCTGTGCGCGTTTTGGCATAATGCATTCGTCAGTAAGCCATCAGGGTAATGTCTGTGTCTATCTGGAAAGATTCCATAGTTCAGACTCTTTGCTTTTAGAATATTTGGAAGAATAATTCTGTATAGGTCCAAAATGTGGAAGGGACCGTGAGGTATATTGGAGGTCACTGTCTTGTTTGTGTTATCCAATTATCAGAATCTCCAAAACAGATTTTTGGATCATGGAGTGTGTTTGTGCTATCCAATTATCAGAATCTCCAAATCAGATTTTTGGATCATGGAGTGTGTTTGTGCTATCCAATTATCAGAATCTCCAAATCAGATTTTTGGATCATGGAGTGTGGAGCATGCTTCGGCTTGTCTTAGGTTTAAAAGGCACATAGTCACTACAGGATATTGAAAGAAGCCTAAAGCGGCAACACTGGTAATTTGTTTGGATAGCGCTCAACATAATGGACTCGCTCACCAGATAGCCATCATCTCTACCAGGGATCAGCTTTATACAACACCCCAACTCATGTCGTCTTTCCCTATTTTCTTTACAACATATGAGCCATAGGTGTATTTTCTTTACAACATATGAGCCATTATCGTGTATGGGAGGGGCTCTCACTCAGTTTCCCAAGGATAGGCGGACCAGAATCCTTGTACATTCCTGCTGGAGAGATTCACATAATACCACACTGCAACCAGGCATATGGATTTATTTAGTTGGTTGTTTCCATCTCAGAAACACTGTAATCAGAGCATAAGTGCCTCCCTTCAGGCAGATAACTAGGTGATACACAGGTTACAATTGCAGGTGTCACTTGCAAACAGTAAAGTAGCACTATCATAGTTAACTAAAGAAAGACTGTTCACACCATTAACCTTGGGTGAAAAGCATTACATTAGTATGTCAACTGAACTATATACACATGCACTGTAGTTGTACAGAGACACATCTGAATAGTGTCATTAAAATCTATCAGAATTGATCACTTATCCATGCCACAATAAATGCACCTGTTTAGTCCTCTGTCAAAAATGAGTAGAGGTAAAAAAAAGTTGAGCTAACATGCATGACTATGGAAAATACAAAATACAGAGATAAAGAGCAGGATGCCAGAAAGCACTAACCTTGTACTCTGGATCCAGTAAATCGATTCACTCATCTGCCCTTTACCACATTCACCATTAAACGCTCACATAAGAATATGTTGCTTAATAATACAACCAGGAAAAAGAGAATTGAGCTGCGTGGACTAGGAGTAAGTATTTTTTGATCTTTCATGGGTTCTCGTGAGAAGTTTTTGAGTGGTTTGTGAGATAAATTCACCACCTTTAAAGAAGATTTTCACTCCAATTGAGTCAAACTGGAACGTATACAGTAGCCTTTTCTCTGCGAAGTCACCATTTGTAAACTTTTCTATGCTCAGTGGAGCTGCACAAGAGAAAAACAGCAACGTAATTGTTGCAAAGTCACGATTTTTCACACAGATGTGGCAAGCGAAAAACTGTACCAAGCTTTGTCAAGTTACCAACTTTTCCTTATTTTTTATAAGCTTTTCAGAAATCGTTAGAATCAGTTTGTTTCTGGTTCGTTCAGTTTTAATTCCTGAAAATCTAAAACTGTTACATTTGGATTAGGCATTTAAATTCTGACTGAATAAGTACAATACCTTGGAATAGCACTTATTAATTTGAAATTAGAATACCTTGTTAGGGATTTTGAAATTCCCATACACAGGAATTGGATTTTACTTTGCATCAGCAGTTGTTAATTGCAAATGTTATTAATAAATCAATATTCCAAATCGGATAAAAAAAGGTACAGTTAGTTTTGAACCGATTATACCTCCTGACAAATGGGTCTCCTGACAACAAACGTGTTCATGTTTGCAAAGCTAAATTATGACAGATTGATAGATAGTTGAGAGGATTTGGGAATGCATTCTGCCCGTTGCTTACCATTGGCACCATTGGCTTTGTGGATTGGAACTCACATATGCTCGTTTTATATTTGCTGGCTTTATTTGTTTTAGGCTGTGCAGCATATCTTTGTCCCTCCCGTGAAGCATAGCCTGTTTACCACTTCTCTGTCTGGCTCCTTGCATTCTTCCATGTGGCTCACTTTCTGGGAACACTTTTTTTTTTTTGCGAGGCACTCCAAAAGAGTGGATGTGCTTTTAGTTATCCCTTTTATATGATAGTTCAGTAAGCAGTAAACATGCTGTATTTCTTTGGATATGTTTTCTGTCTCCTATCATGCTGCTTGACTTATTCTACTTATATTTGAAACTCCAGTTCATCACTCTTGCATGCCTGTGAGAAACGATGTTCTGTCTACCAGATTGTTTATTTTGGTACCTGCCCTTTACTACTAGCATAACTTAACACTCTTCCTTAATTTCATGCCCATGCCAGAGGCACTGGTAGGAGGGGGGTTGGGTATTGCTGAAACATCCCCAAAATAACCATGCTGGAGTTCAGAAGTGTAGCCAATCCACTCCACGCCACTATGCTCTAGGAAACTCTACTCCACTCCACTTCATACCACTGCACTCTACTCCACTCTATGCCCTTACACTCCAAGACACTCTACACCACTCTGCACCCCTTCACTCTACAACACTCCACTCTGCCACTGCACTTTACTATGTACTACTCAAATCTACGATGCTGCATTATATGCCGCTAAATTATATGTCACTGCACTTTGCGCCATTGCACTCTACAACACTCTATGCTAATTCACTCTACATCAGTCCACTTTACTCTATGCCACTCTACATCACTGCACTCTACTCTGCAACCCTCTACTTTATGCCACTGCACTCCACACCACTGCACTTTACTCAAGTTCAAGTTCATTAGTCTTTATTTCGAAATAAAATTCATAAAAGACAGCATACAATACATGAAATATTAAAATGCAGCATTCATCTCTGATTAAAAAGTTATTAAACATTTGAAAAAGACTTTGCAATATAAGAAATTGTTACATTATCATTTTAAAATTTATCAGGTATTCAATTTCCTAATACGAATCAACCAGGCCCCGCCTAAAAACTTGGCTACACCAACCACAACGAGCTCAGATCTAATAGTACGAAATTTCCACAGAGCTTCGGGGTGTCCCCTGCTATTCAATCCACTACATAGGGGTTGGAGCCATTTTGAGCGCAACACTTGATAGGCTGGGCAAGCGAAAAACAGATGGCCAGTGCTCTCTACATAATCCGGGCACCAGGGACATTTGTTATTTGCATTACCTGACCACTTAGTAGTAAATGCATTAATGGGGAGTGATCCAACACGGAATTGATGGTATAGTTTCCTATCCAGAGTTTTACAAATCACATCCCAATAAGGCTCAAGAAAGGGTGTCAGTTTATGAGTCAAAAAGTGCACTGTTAAGTTGGTGTCTAATGATTGGGTAACTGCAATTGAATTAACGGATTCCCAAAACAGGTCTTCAAAGTCTTGTTTAGATGGAAAAATAGAACTCCCCGGATCAGTCCACAGGTGATGTAAACCCATTTGAAACAAAATGTGTTTAACTTCCTTAAACCAGGGAATTCTAGAGGCACCCAACAATGCTTTTACCTCCGCCAATTCATTGGCGAAGAGGCTAAGCTCTGGGGTAACCCAGAGCCGACGCCATAATGCCACTAGGCGAAAACGGGCCAACTCATTTAAGGGTCTACAGTCTAGATCTAGCAGCAATGGTATAGTGGGTGTGGACTGTGGAAGCCCAACCAGATTTCGCAAAAACTTATTCTGGGCTATAACCAAAGTAGACAAATCCTTATAGCCCCAAATATCAGCACCATACAGGGTAGCTGCCTTTGATTTAGCTTCGTAAATTTTTAATGCTGGAGCAATACGTTTGGTCAATGATTTCTTCTGTTCCTTTAGTAAACAACCTCTGAGACGAAGGAATTTGAGATTTAATGCCTCAATCTGGGGTTTCCAACTAAGTTGGTAATCCAGGGTCACACCCAGATAGGTCATTACCTTCACCTGTTCAATCAACACGCCATTCAAACTAACAGAGCTTATGATCGGGTTTTTATTACTGAAGACCATGAATTTTGTTTTATCTACGTTGATCTGTAGATCATTAACCCTGCAAAACTCTGCAAACCTATTCAGGGCTGTCTGCAACCCACTACGGGTTTTAGAGAGAAGCAGGGTATCGTCAGCAAAAATTAACATCGGGTACTTAGACCCCCCCAAAGAAGGTGCATCTGTCTGAGTGTTGGAGAAGAATTTGACGACCTGGTAAATGAAGAGGAGAAACAGGGTGGGGGCCAGCACACATCCCTGGCGCACCCCACGGTTTACCGGGAATTTGTAAGTCACCTGACCCTGTTTGCCCCATCTCACTCGGGCGAAGTTGTCCTCATGAAGTCTCATGACTATATCCAGGAGTTCAACAGGTAAACCCATACGTCTCAGTGAATCCCAAAGTTTTGCTCTTTGCACCAAATCAAAAGCCGACTTAAGGTCAACAAATACAGCATAAATAACCCCTCCTCCCAAGAAAACTACCTTCCAATAAAGCATAGTAAGTCTAAACACCTGATCTATGGTACTGGTGCCTGATCTAAACCCTGCTTGCATGGGGGATAATATATTTTCCTGCTCTATCTATCCCTGTATTCTTACAAGGACCATCCTAGAGATTACTTTTTGAAGAGAGTCTATCAGGCTTATGGGGCGATAATTATTTGGTAACGTGCGATCACCTTTTTTAAATATTGGTAAGATCTCAGCCCCTTTTCATGATTCAGGGATCCTGGCCCCAGCTGCAATGGCATTGGCCAACATTGTTATATAGGGGACCCATACGTCGAGGTTCGATTTAAAAAGATCTGCAGGGATGGCATCCAATCCCGGTGCTTTCCCTGACTGGACAGTGCCCAAGGCACGTTCTGTGTCTAAAAGTGAAAAGGTGAGAGCTGCCCCAACACTAAGAGGTACCCCCGTTACGGGCTCGTTCTGTGCAGAGGGCCCTTCGCTAATGTCCTCAAATTGAGCAGAGTAAAAACCCACCCAATCTAATGCAGAGACATATTTAACAGGTATTTGGGAGTCCGGATCCCTACCCCATTTAATAGTCTCCCAAAACTTCATTTGATTTGACGAATTACACGCCGAAAGGAGTTCAGACCAAAAGTGGTCATCCCATTCCCTCTTGGCTGACCATAAAGCCTGTTTATAATTTAGCCTGGCATTCTTGATATCATTAGTGGCCCTAGATTTAACTGCAGCAATTAATTTACCATGTGCATCCCTACACTTCTTGTTATACCACCTTTTAGGAGTATTAACTTTCTTAAACCTTGATGGCTTGGTAAGCAAATTTTTTAATTCCATAAAGCACTGCTCGTGGAGTTCAATAAATGGGGAGTCAACCCCAGAGGTAGGTGGTAGGTCCAACATGTTACCCATTGTTCTCATTACCACCTCCTCAATTTCTTTGATAAGTAGAGGTTCTGCTATGACCCTAGGCCATTTTACCCGCTTTCTATCAGTACACAAGATGACCTCTGATGTCGGGCATGCTGTTACAGAGGGTCGCCCTCCCATGTCAGGTACCCTTAGGCTCAGTATCAGAGGATCATGGTCACTCTCTGGCCGTACCTCTACCACCATGTCTACCACGAGTGACCAAAAGTCAACTTTAAGCAGTATGTAGTCGATTCGGCTCATACTGGTCCCATTATTGAAAGTAGGTTGTCCGTGCTTGTCAGAGGTTGTGCGCCCATTAGCTGCCAGCAACCCACACTCCATACAAAATCCCAGCCAATGCAAGGCCGCCTCAGTTCCCCTGACACCCTTGCCTATAGTCAATGGCGGAATGTTCCAAGCAGTGTCCACATCGACTCCCACATCCTCATCTATACTAAGAATGGGTTCGAATGAGCAGTTCAAATCCCCTGCCACCACGATAAAATGATCATAGCCTAAGTTCCTCAAAAGCAGATCAAGGGTATTCAGAATCGGTTGCTTACGGCCAACTTGGCAGCCACGGGCATAGATATTAATTAAAACAATGCTCTCGTTGTTACCCTTGATTAGATTAATACATAGGAGGTCGGGGTTATCTACTAAAATTTCCGTAGATTGATACCCCAGAGAGTCTCTAATCCACACCACCAGTCCTCCAGAAGCTCTACCCTTTGGGCCCTGTATAGCAGGCTTATAGTGATTTAAATACCCCGCTCTAAATAAAGGGACTGTTGCCCAGGTCTCCTGGAATAGGACAATGTCATGGGTATCGATGAATTCTGCCCAGTCATCAATGTCCAAACGGTTCCTTAACCCAGCTATGTTCCAGGAGACCAGTTTAAGTGGCCCTGCTTGGCTACAAACAGAGTTGGCCTCTGGTAGACTTGCATCTTCCACCCTAATCTCATTAGGATTGATCACAAGACTTGGATCCATTTGAGATCCTTCTATGGGGGTAGAACTATCTAAACGTGATTCGGGTTGGGTGGGAATAGAAATCACAGAGATGGAAGTGTGTTCCGGATCATATATGGAATCATTTGCCTTCCGAAGTCAATCAATGTCTTCCAAACAACCAAACTGATTGGACGTTGGTGCCCCTTCCCACCTGCGATTATGGTCTGCCAACCATATCCTCTCCCGCCCCACCCGGTGTTTTGGACTAATGACCACTTCCCCTCTAAATTTAGGTTTTGCCGTGGGGGATAAAAGAAGGTAAGAGGCCTAACAACAATTGTTGCATTTTTGCCTTGTATATCCCATGAGCATAGATGTTGCGCTGTACATGGATCGGCAAAAGACACAACAATACAGTCCCCCGAGATGGACTTAGGTGTTGGGCCTACCCAAGGTACCCTACGTACCATTAGAATGTTACTTGTTAGATGATTTGGTAACTGTCTATTTGTGTTCAGCCAATGAATAACCTTATTTTTTAGTGACCAAAAGTTCTCCTGGGATTGTGGCTCCAAAGCGGGCACACCGGCTAACACTACAACATATGGCCTAGCGTCAGGGGGTAGATCTATGAAACCCCCGCGAAAGTTGTGTGTATTTCTGGGACCTTGAGGGTACGTCCTTTGGATCACAGTCCTAATAGGTTTGCGGACATCGACCCGAGTCCCAGATTTTGTGGAAGTTATGCCTTGTGCAGGACGGGGGGGGGGGGCATTAATTTGTGGGGTGATAACTGCAATAACTGCAGGGATACAATCCTTTGTACGGGGTTTTGGTATAGGTCTAGATATAGACAGGGGCTGAACGGGTGATGATACAGCTAGAGCCTGTGGTGTACTCTCAACTCCCAGTGTGTTTTTAATTTCCATTTGTTTAAGGCTAAGACTAGCTAGTGTAACAATTGTCTTATCCATCTCTAGCAAGTTATTTTCAATACGTGAGAGTCGGAGTTCAAGGGGTGCTAAGAGCTTTTTAAGTGTCTCCCATACAGTTTTAAGAAAATCTTCATTACCCTCCTGCGGATCACCTGGCGGACCCTCGTTAACACCCACAACAGAATGTGGACGGGTTACACCCGCAGATAAATCTAGTTCCACACTATCTATACTGACCCAGGTCTCCTTGGTCCTTAAACAACCATTTGATTGGGAAACATCATCACCCACCCCATTTAAAGCTGGGACTCTGCGATTATTAAAAAATTGGGCTCTGGCCGCTTTGGCCTTTTTCCGGGCATAAGCTGATCTTACTAGGCGTTTCCTTTTTTGGATTGTATCCCATTTATTAACACTTGTAATCGGCTTATTCGTCTCCGTTTTTTTTAGGAGGCCTAAATCCAAAGCAGGGTTATTTGGCGCCAAGATCTGTTTAGGTTTAACAGGCGGTGGTGATAAAATAGAGGATTGCTCAAGGAGTGGGGTTGGTGGGGAATGATGAATAACCGCCTCAGTTATTAACGGCCTGGGACCAGCCAGGCGCTCGGGGGTTTTAGCGGAGGCAATATTACCTAGGGATGATTTGTTTGACAGAGCTAAATCCTGGGATAGTCTTCGTGCAGCATCTAACTCTAAGGACACTCTATTCTGCATTTTGGTGATTTCAGTGTCAATAGCCATATTGGTCCTAGTGATGAAATCATCTAGGGTCCCATTAAGCATTTTCCCTCCCTTTGCAGTTTTACTGCGAGTACCCTGTGAGCACATGGTGAATCTATAAACAAACAATACTTAACAATTAGAAGGGGGACAAGGTTTAGACAAGAGGGGTGGCCCAGTCCAGTCCTTTCCGTCCTCGAACGGCCTCAAACGGCCCGCTCTTTGCCCGGTCTTCGCCCCGAGCTGCGTCCCGCGCTGCGGGAGACAAGATCTATTTTATGATGAGGTATACAGGCTGTGGGCGGAGCAACAGGGAGAGCGGACCGGAAGCTGGTAATCGGTCAAGCAGGGACTCCTGGGAAATGGAGTCCCTGCAATGCTCGCAGCCCCGTTTGCTACCGCAGCTCACCTCCAACAGTCCACAGTCCCCTCTCAGCAAAGCAAACAGCTCCTCTCGCGCCTCCAGGCGATGCGGCACCCGCGAAGCGGGTGCGGCGAGGTCCGTGGGTGTGATGAGCAGATTCTCCCCCTCGACGTAGCTCCTCTCAGGTAGAGTCTTTTAAAAGGGTCCCACAATGAAAATGGCACTGGGGGTTTAAGAAGCCACAGGTGGGCAGCAGGCGGAGCAACAGGGAGAGCGGACCGGAAACTGGTAATCGGTCAAGCAGGGACTCCTGGGAAATGGAGTCCCTGCAACGCTCGCAGCCCCGTTTGCTACCGCAGCTCACCTCCAACAGTCCACAGTCCCCTCTCAGCAAAGCAAACAGCTCCTCTCGCGCCTCCAGGCGATGCGGCACCCGCAAAGCGGGTGCGGCGAGGTCCGTGGGTGTGATGGGTGCCCGTGGGTGTGATGGGCAGATTCTCCCCCTCGACGTAGCTCCTCTCAGGTAGAGTCTTTTAAAAGGGTCCCCTTGCACTTTACTCAGCATCACTGTACTCAGTGCCACTGCACTATTCTCTGCACCACTGAACTTAATACAACTGCACTCTACTCAACACCACTCTGCACCACTGCATTCTCCATCACTCCACTCTACTCTGCAACACTGCACTCTATGCTACTGAACTCTACACCACTAGTCTCTGTACTACTGTCTTCTATGTCAGTGCACTCTATGCTACTGCACTCTACTCTGCATCACTCCATTCTAAGCCGCTGCACTCTGCGGCACTGTACTCCACACTACTCTACGCTACTGCAGTCTATGGCACTCTACTCTACACCACTGCACTCAACGCCACTGTATTCTATGCCTCTCCACCCTACACCAGTCCACTCTGCCCCACTGCACTCTACTATGCAACACTCTGATCTATGCCACTGCATTCTAAGACGTTTCATTGTATGCTGCTGAATTCCATGCCGCTGCACTCTACGCCATTGCACTCTATGTCACTATATTCCGCAACACTCTACACCAGTCGATTCTACCTTACTCCATTCCACTGTAAGCAACTCCATTCTATGCCACGCCACTCTTCGACACTCTACTCCACTCTTCGCCATTCCACTCTAAGCCATTTACCACCACTTTCATCTATGCTACTAACTTTTAGCCATTCTGAACAGCAGCCATGCTGGTGTACAACATGTGGAGAAGGATCTCAGCGCAGCACGGCTAAAACACATTGGCAAAGCCAACAGCTCTTGTGCGCTTGCTTTTTTGGTTTTTCTTTTACTAATTCAGGTCCTACAATCTCTTGCGCCTTCATAGCATGTGACTAGGGTCACTCTGTGCATGAGAAAGAATTGATAAAAGTTAAATTCAGGAAAGGCTGAGCGAAAGGCTGTTGCATCCCAGAAGAGGAGTGAAATAACTCAAGATACCCTTCCCTCGGCTGAATACAAAGTAGGGCTCTGTCACTGCTTGCAACAGAAGGATCACTTAATTACAGTCTAGGCATGCTGATGCATGCTGCAGCTTTAGTAACAGGTAGGTTCTATTACATTTGGATGCCCCAGGGGTTGCATTTACTTTTATATTCCCTGGGTTTGGAATCATTGCTCCACCACGCCTTTATCATAAACGTTATCCTTGATTGAGCATGACTGTGGAAACCATTCGTGCAGTAGATTCTGTAGCATGTCTCTGAAAGTCGAGCCGCGTAAGGCAGATCGTCTTTGGCCATCTGCAGGTGATGGTGTCTATTAAGAGTTGCCCAGTCTGGTATTTGTTGTACGGAGTGGTATCCTCGATAGATACAGCTCCAGTCACCCATGAGTGTCCCTGTGTTTCCAAGCCCTGTGTTGTCGAGTCAACAAACAGCCCTGAATATGTCGACTACAGACACATCAGCGGAGGTGAGGTGCCTATTGGCAGCTGCTGTGCCCGGCCTCCGCCCACATCCTTGAACATGGGGCGGGCGGGATGAGGGGAGGGGGGGGGGGGCAGAAGAGGTTCCCTCCAGCTGAAGGAAAAAGGAACCTGTCCTGCTACTGCCCAGCCCCCTTCTTCCCATTAGGACAAAAGAAATCCCCAACAATTTACCACCTGCTCCAAACAGGTGGTAAGTGGCTGTGGATTTTAGTGGTAGCTGGTGACTTTTCAAAGTGGTGAGGCAATTAAGTTGCAGGTGAGTTTAACCTAGCAAGCACGGCAAGACCAACTTTCCAGCAATACAAAGTCATTACAATGACAAGGTGAACACTTTTCAGATCAGGAGGATTTTATGAACATAACCAAAATACAGAAAACATATGCACAGAAGCCTCAGGTGGCACTGGCAGTAGGGTGAGGCAGAAGAGTGGCTGTGACTGGCACAGGGCTAAGGGGAGATTGTGGCCTGCACACACAAGTCCTGCCAGAAACTTGCTCTGGGATCAAAACTATAATCCTTATGTTGGTTTTAGCATTTAAATAGGGCTTACACTCCAGTGACTCATCAGCTGAGCACACCAACGATAGAAGACAATGCAGCCGGAGCACCTGCAGGCTTTACACACACACTAACTTAAGTACACTAGGATTGGCACTGGTCCAATCCCTCCCACTGGCAGACTCCCTCATACCTGTCTCTTCCATGCATCTGCTGTCTGAGGGAGTGCAGACCAGGGTCCACTATAAACTCACTAACAGAAACAGATTTCCATATTGATATGAACTTTTGATCCTGATAAGTTTTCTTGTAATTGCATGTCTGTCCTCTGCCTGCTCTCACATATAAATTACGTCTCCTTAAAACAGAATTAAAATCAACGATAGTGGATTATAGGCATATTTAGAGCGGAGCAGAGGCATACATCCCACAAACACTTGTGTAGCAGGCCTTATACACATTCGGACACGCGGTCCACCATGCTGGACTGTAGTAGTGTATGCCTCAATATGATGACTTCACAAATCTGCTTGTTCAGACTCACCCAAGAATCCTGCTTTTCTCACACTATGGACCGTTGTCCAACTTTTCTCCAATACAGATAAAAAACAAGCATTTGCAATGCAATAGGTCTCGCATTAGGAAAGTTTGAGCTATTGGTATTGTAAATGATAACATTTTTATTTATGTTTTGTTTTTGAAAATAGCGAAATTAATAGCTTTGTCATTTACAATGCCAATAGTTTTAACTTTCGCAAATGTGACACCTATAGCATTTGTAATGCAATATGTGTTGTATTTACGTGACTTACATGTATTGATATTACAAATAACAATGGCTTTTAATTTTTTTTCAATAATTAATACTTAAATAAAAGTTATTGTAATTTATAATGGCAATAACTTAAAGTTTTGTAAATAACTTTGTGAAGATTATGTTCAGTGTATTTTATTGTGACGAAGTGAAATATTAACATCTTTTTTTTACATTTGTAATAAAGCTTGAAACATTGAGAGAACATATTTGAACCAGGTGTTGAATGGTTGCACAAATTGATGCTGTGGTGGCGCTGAGTGATGTTGTGATGGCGAACGGGTGATGCTGTGGCGTTCAGTGATGCTGTGGTAGCACATAGTGATGTTGTGGTGCCCCTGAGTGATGCTGTGGTGGTGCGGAGTGATGCTGTATGCTATGCTATGTTTTGTTTTGCTATCCTATGTTTTGTTTTGTTATGCTATGCTATCTTTTGCTATCCTATGCTTTGATTTGTTATGTTATGCTATGCTGTGTTTTGTTATGCTATGCTATGTTTTGTTATGCTATGCTATGTTTTGTTATGCTATGTTTTGCTATGCTATGCTTTGTAATGCTATGCTATGCTATGTTTTGTTATGCTATGTTTTGTTATGTTTTATTATGTTATGCTTTGTTTTGCTATGCTATGTTTTGTTGTGTTTGGTATGCTATGTTTTGCTATGCTATTATATGTTTTGTTTTGCTATGCTATGTTTTGTTGTGTTTTGTTAAGCTATGTTATGTTTTGTTGCGTTTTGCTATGTTTTGTTATGCTATGTGTTGTTGTGTTTTGTTATGCTATGTTTTGTTAAGTTATGCTATGTTTTGTTATGCTATGCTATGCTTGTTTTGCTATCCTATGCTTTGTTTTGTTATGCTATGTTTAGTTTTGCTATCCTATGTTTTTTTTTGTTATGCTATGCTATGTTTTGTTGTGTTTTGCTATCCTATGCTTTGTTATGCTATGCTATGTTTTGTTATGCTATGCTGTTTTGTTGTGTTTTATGATGCTATGCTTTGTTTTGCTATGCTATGTTTTGTTGTGTTTTGCTATGCTTTGTTATGCTATGCTATGTTTTATTATGCCATGCTATGTTTTGTTGTGTTTTATTGTGCTATTCTTTGTTTTGCTATGCTATGTTTTGTTATGCTATGTTTTGTTATGCTATGCTTTGTTATGCTATGCTTTGTTATGCTATGTTTTGTTATGCTATGCCAAGCGTTGTTTTGTTATGCTATGCTATGTTGTGTTATGCTATGTTTTGTTGTGTTTTGTTATGCTATGCTATTATTTGTTGTGTTTTGTTATGCTATGCTATGTTTTGCTATGCTTTGCAATGCTATGTTTTGTTATGTATGCTACGTTTTGTTGTGTTTTGCTATGTTTTGTTATGCTATGCTTTGTTTTATGTTATGTTATGCTATGTTTTGTTTTGTTATGCTATGTTTTGTTATGCTATGTTTTGTTATGCTACACTATGTTTTGTTCTACTATGCTTTGTTTTGTTTTGCTATGCTTTGTTTTGTTATGCTATGTTTTATAATGCTATGCTATGTTTTGTTGTGTTTTGTTATGCTATGCTATACTTTGTTGTGTTTTGCTAGGCTATGTTTTGTTTTGATATGCTATGTTTTGTTTTGCTATCCTATGCTTTGTTTTGTTATGCTATGCTATGTTTTGTTATGCTATGTTTTGTTATGCTATGCTTTGTTATGCTATGCTTTGTTATGCTATGCTTTGTTATGCTATGCCAAGCTTTGTTTTGTTATGCTATATTATGTTGTGTTTTGTTATGCTATGTTTTGTGTTTTGTTATGCTATGCTATGTTTTGCTATGCTTTGCAATGCTATGTTTTGTTATGTATGCTATGTTTTGTTGTGTTTTGTTATGCTATGCTTTGTTGTGTTTTGCTATGTTTTGTTATGCTATGCTTTGTTTTATGTTATGTTATGCTATGATTTGTTATGTTATGCTATGTTTTGTTCTGCTATGTTTTGTTATGCTATGCTTTGCTATGCTGTTTTGCTATGCTTTGTTGTTATGCTATGCTTTGTTTTGTTATGCTATGTTTTATTATGCTATGCTATGTTTTGTTGTGTTTTGCTATGTTTTGTTTTGTTATGCTATGTTTCGTTTTGCTATCCTATGCTTTGTTTTGTGATGCTACGCTATGTTTTGTTATGCTATGCGGGTGAGGGTGTGTGAGTGAGGGTGAGGGGGGTGAGGGGGGGGTGTGGGTGACGGGGTGAGGGTGTGGGCGTTTGAGGGTGCGTGGGTGTGAGGGTGTGTGAGGGTGAGGGTGTGAGGGTGAGTGAGGGTGTGTGAGGGTGAGTGAGGGTGTGTGAGGGTGTGAGGGTGTGTGAGGGTGAGGGTGTGTGAGGGTGAGGGTGTGTGAGGGTGAGGTGGTGTGAGGGTGAGGGTGTGTGAGGGTGAGGTGGTGTGAGGGTGAGGGGGTGTGAGGGTATGAGGGTGAGTGAGGGGGTGTGAGGGTGAGGGGGTGTGAGGGGGTGTGAGGGTGAGGGGGTGTGAGGGTGTGTGAGGGTGAGGGGGTGTGAGGGGGTGTGAGGGAGTGTGAGGGGGTGTGAGGGGGTGTGAGGGGATGTGAGGGTGAGGGGGTGTGAGGGCGAGGGGTGCGAGGGTGTGTGTGAGGGTGAGGGGTGCGAGGGTGAGGTGGTGTGAGGGTGAGGGGGTGTGAGGGTATGAGGGTGAGTGAGGGGGTGTGAGGGTGAGGGGGTGTGAGGGGGTGTGAGGGTGAGGGGGTGTGAGGGTGTGTGAGGGTGAGGGGGTGTGAGGGGGTGTGAGGGAGTGTGAGGGGGTGTGAGGGGGTGTGAGGGGATGTGAGGGTGAGGGGGTGTGAGGGCGAGGGGTGCGAGGGTGTGTGTGAGGGTGAGGGGTGCGAGGGTGAGGGGGTGTGAGGGTGAGGGGGTGTGAGGGGGAGGGTGTGGGGTTGTGAAGGTGTGGGGCTGTGAGGGGGTGGGGTGGTGAGAGTTTGAGGGTGAGGGTGGGAGGGTGATGGAGGGTGAGGGTGATGGGGTGAGGGGGACGAGGTGAGGGAGGGTGAGGGTGTGTGAGGGTGAGGGTGTGTGAGGGTGAGGGTGTGTGAGGGTGAGGGGGTGTGAGGGTGAGGAGGTGTGAGGGTGAGGGGTTGTGAGGGTGAGGGGGTGTGAGGGTGAGGGGGCGTGAGGGTGAGGGGGCGTGAGGGTGAGGGGGTGTGAGGGTGAGGGTGAGGGGCGTGAGGGTGAGGGGGCATGAGGGTGAGGGGGTTTGAGGGTAAGGGTGTGTGAGGGTGAGGGTGTGTGAGGGTGAGAGGGGGTGTGAGGGGGTGTGTGAGGGTGTGAGGTGGTGTGAGGGTGAGGGGTGTAAGGGGGTTAAGGGGGGTGAGGGGGTGTGAGGGTGAGAGGGTGTGTGAGGGTGTGAGGGTGAAAGGGTGCGTGAGGTTGAGAGGGTGTGTGAGGGTGAGAGGGTGAGTGAGGGTGAGAGGGTGAGTGAGGGTGTGTGAGGGTGAGGGTGTGTGAGGGTGAGTGAGGGTGAGGGGGTGAGAAGGGGTGTGAGGGTGAGGGGGTGTGAGGGTGAGGGTGTGTGCGAGTGAGGGGGTGAGGGGATGTGGGGGTTTGAGGGTGTGTGGGGGTGTGAGGGGTGTGAGGGTGAGGGGGTGTGTGAGGGTGAGGGGGTGTGTGAGGGTGACGGGGTGTGTGAGGGTGTGAGAGTGTGTGAGGGTGGGTGAGGGGGTGTGAGGGTGGGTGAGAGGGTGTGTGAGGGGGTGTGTGAGGGTGAAAGGGTGGGTGAGGGTGAGAGGGTGGGTGAGGGTGAGAGGGTAGGTGCGTAAGGGTGAGGGGGTGTGAGGGTGAGGGTGTGTGAGGGTGAGGGGGTGTGAGGGAGGGTGAAGGGATGTGAGAATTAGGGGAGGTGAGGGGATGTGAGGGTGAGGGGGTGAGAGCGTGTGTGAGGGTAAGAGAGTGTGTGAGGGTGTGTGAGGGTGAGGAAGAGGGGGTGTGAGGGTGATGGGGTGTGAGAGTGAGGAGGTGTGTGAGTGAGAAGGTGTGCGAGGGTGAAGGGGGTGAGTGGGGGTGTGAGGGGTGAGGGTGAGAGGGTTGTGAGGGTGAGGGTGTGACGGTGAGTGAGGGTTTGTGAGGGTGGGTGAGGGTGTGAGGGGGTGTGAGGGTCCGAAGTAAATGGTGGCAGGGCAGACATCATATGACAGAGAGAAGAAACTGCGTGGTGACTGCGTTGGTCAGTTTCAGAATAAGGAGGGGCAGAGTCAGCACAATCTGCGAGGGATCAACGTGTCTAGAGGCAAAGCATAGCGGATGTAGCATTGCAGCTAGCAAGTTGAGTGTTTTCAAGATGAGTGTCCCTAGAGAGATGGCAACACAGCAACAGCATTTGAGGAGCAAGGCTACTGTAAACAAGCACGGTAGGTTTTCACTTTTGTCCAGAAAAAAAAACGAGAAAGGTGCAGAGAACGTCGAACAAAACACGGCTTCCCCGTGAAATGGATGGAAAAAAACCAAGCTCTCTGCATTGCTGTGGCGGGGGGGGGTGGAGCGGGAGCGCATTCCTTTGAAGTCTGATGCCAAGGCTCAGACAAATGGTCGTGTGCGATGTGCACATGGGGGGGGGAGCGGCAGCCTTTGAAGTCTGATGCCGAGGCACAGACAAATGGTGGTGTGTGACGTGGCTGGCTCTGTGCACGCGCATAGCTCACATGAACTGCACGCGATCTGCAGGCTAGGTAGACTTTTCTTTTCCCTTACTATAATCTCGCCTATTTATCTCTGCGGGATATAATAGGCGAGACCTAAAAAACACAATAGTGCGTTACAAAGAGATGAGGAAGTACAAAGAGATGAGGAAGAACAAAGAGGAGGAAGAACACGTGTTCTTCGTCCATGTTCCAGCGAAGAGCTAACACAAGAATGGAAGGGGAGCCTAGGGGAGCGAAGCAATAGAAAATCGTAAATGAGAGTGACAAAGAAACCAATTAATGGTGTGCAGTGGAGGGTTGCAAGCCACAGAACTTTAAACAGTACAGGGCAGGAGCTGTGTAGGGGAGACCCACACAGTTTCCATCCTCAAACCATAAGAAAAGTGCAGTCAACCACCAACTTGATCCTTTCTGTTCTTTGAATGGACAGAGCCACAAGACTGAAGCTATCACACAACTTGTACATCCACAGCCCCTGGGCAAAACGAACAATGAAACACAGTATTATAGTTACATTCCAAACAAGTGCACAGGATCAAATGTTAAGAAATTGAATTTTGCATGTACTCTGCCCTACATTACTAATATAACCAGGGAACACGCAGACTTACTACTCCTCCTCATTTCTGGTGCACAACATCCCATCTCGTTCCCAGTCACTTCTGCAAAGAATCACAGCTGAAGCAATCAATCAACGAGTTTCCATAGCATTTCAGCAGAAATAGCGCTCTGTTAGCCATACGGGAACTATTAGAATATCGCCCTCTCCCTGCCTCCAAAAACTGAATGAAAAAAAGAGGCTCAATGTCAAGAGTATGAAATGCTGAGGTTCTGTTCCTCTTTGGTGTGAGAAGACATGCATGTAATCGTTCATGGATTTGGGCAGAGACATTGTATTTGACCTTCACGGACTCCTTCTCTCCACAACATTCTGCAAATGTTTCTCTACTGAGCCATGATGGAGTAAAACATGAAAGCTGCAGCTGTTTTGGAAAGAACTTCTGCCAGACACTGTCTCTTGAGCCAGGAACCAATGCTCCTCGCAGCACGGAGCAGAGTGCCAGAAACAGCTGCACGCGACAACGGCCTGGAAAGACTTGGAACCCACGCATTGCAGAAGACACCAAAAATGGACTCCAGCCACCGGAAGCTGTTGTGCGCGAGGCTATGCGTGAGGTGACCTGTACCAAACGGGAATCCTCCCAGTCCCTGATCTCATAAATTATAGTGCTCTGTTTTTAATAGCGCCTCACCTCTGGGCGTTGGGCCTCGAGTTTGGAGTCAGGCCAGCTGCTGAGCTCTCTTTAACGACAGCAACCTCACCCTCATGATGTATGATGCATTTTATTTATTTACAGAATCTGTAACGTGTATCCTGCAGTGGCGCAAGTTGGCGAGAGAGAGCTTGAAGGGTGGAGTCATCGAGGAGATATCGCGACCCCAGACGACTGTGAGACAACAGACAGACAGCCATAGAAGATATGCAACACATGTTTTGGGGGACCAACAAAACAGTGCGACAGCCATTACTTGAACCAGCGCCACCTCTCCCCTCCCCTCCCACTGCCGGGAAAGTTCTGGCCACCTTAATTTCGCAACAAAAATAAAAAAAACGGAAGTCAGGCACTTTTGCCTGAGACGGGGGCGGGGCCTGAAATCCGGCAGGAAGTCCCGCCCGCCGCCACAGCCGCCGCCACCGAGGAAGAAGTGGAGCCGGCCGACTGATGGCCTCTCCGCATCCCGGGGCTCCCAGGTGCTGGAGGGAGCCCCGGAAGTGAAGTCCTGCCCCCTGGTACCAGTGCTGCCGTAGATGACACACTGAACACGCCGAAAGAGCCCGGTAAGTGGTGGGGTGGGGGTGGGGGTCGCGCGTGTGTTCGAATGTGTCTGTGCGTGTGTCTGTGTGTGTGCGTGTGTCTGTGTGTGTGCGCGTGGGCTTGCGTGTGTGTTTGCGTGTGTGTATGCAGTGTGTGTGTGCCTGTGTATGCCTGTGTATGTGCGCATGCGTGAGTGTACAGTGTTTGCGCAAGGGAATGTGGACAGGAGAGGGGCACGGCGCCGTGCGCGCTCACGAGGTGAAAACTGAGCTACTCTGCGCTCGTGCACCCTTTCCTGTCCACATTCCCAATAACGGATCACAATAGTTGTCGAAGCAGACTCTGCTATCAATGCTTACGCATTGAAGCAGAGGTCGTGCTTCGACCTAAAAAACCGAGAGAATCATTCTTGCTTTGCCAGAACTCAACCCTAAAGTCTTAAGATATTCCCTCTGCATGTGTTTCACTTTTAGAGCCCAGGTGGTGAGTCCTGTAGACTCCTCCCTTGATAGGCGACACCAGGAGGAACCGCCTGTTCTCCCCATGGTCCACTCGCCCCAGAGGTGACATTTACAAAACATTGCATCCCTCCACATACTGGGGCAGATCACCGATGGACTGTGATTTCACAACCCCCTGCAGAACCATTTAACAGGTGACTCAGCTAGGGAGATCAGCTTCATATTCTGGCATTTCAGGAACTCGAGCCCCTCGGTCCCGACCTGGAGCTGCAGCTGCCTGAAGTTGGGTCTCTGATTGTACTTGTAGTTCATATCAATTCCCACAGATTCACAATCCATGTCCAGGGATGCGTGCACACACACACATACATATCATACACAAATCACATGTGGACACACAAAAAATACACATAATCAATGGGCAGGCACAAATCGCATAATCTCGAAATCTCATACACAGCCCTGCCAAGTACCGCACATCAGGCGTTAGACTAACGCATTTCAATGTGGTGGTCCGCATCACCAGACTGACATGCAAAGTCACGCATCCTCAGCCGCCTCCTCAGCCGCGTCAAGCTGGAGCGCTGGCTACTAACGCTGTACCATATATGGACTCAAAGATGGGGTGGCAGCGCACAATGCCCGCTGCTCTCTGCAGGCTTCAGGGCTTGCTTGGCTACTCTGCTTAGTGCTACAATGTAACACAGATTGGAGTTGCCGCGCGGGATTACACTTGCCCAATGGCAACTACTGAGACAGTGAGGGTCAGGACAATGAATTTGTCAGACTCGATTTATTCGATATCGACTCCATTACATGCACTTAGGCATTACTCTGCAGATTCCATTCGGGGAAAAAATTATCACTTTTAGCCATTCAAGGACTAGCCAAACTAATTTCCTGAAAGACATACATATATATATATATATATATATATATGCTCAAATTCGTCTTCGCTTCTCCTGCTTCAAGAACAAGCGAGCGTGGACCCAAGTATCTTGTGCATATATTTATTCAGCCAAGTCCGCCATTATGCGTTTCGGGCGATCCCGCCCTTGATCACATGACCTATATGTATATATATATATATATCTCTGAAGAAAGCAGTCCCTGTTCCGTCAGTGGTCGGCGGAACACAACAGGTTTTTAGACCTCCAATGGCCCCACTAGGGAGCTTGTTCACATAGCGCGCTCAGAGCCATTTAGACATATATATAGTGAAAATAAAGGTGGGACAATGAAAAAGGTGTACACGCCCTCTCTGCATTACATGATAGACATAGTGACTAGACTAAATGAAATGCAAGTGCAGGTGCAAAATAAAATTGAAGAAAGACAGACTGGTATATACAAGATCAACATACAGTTCATATGTCGAGAGTGTAATCAAAAATTAGCAAACAATGGGATTGAAGCATTAGATGAATAATTCATTAATCAACAATGTAATCAGATGACAATTCAATCTTTCATTTGAGAAAAAAATAAATAAAAGTTTCATTTTCACAAAATAACGGCATAGTGCCCTAAATATAGAAAGAATCAAAAAGTATTCACCATAATTCATTGAAAACCATCATAGTGACATAAGCCAAATTAGAGCAATGATCACATTGTAATACTCAAACTAAGATCTCCTGTCTGTCTAATGAGAACAATCTAACACAGAGATGTGGTGACAAATAATGTGTAAAAAAAGCAAATAAACCGATTTTGTTTTAAAAGCCTTGACATAAAGAAATTCCAAGTCTAAAGAAAGCACACAGCGAAGAAATCATGAGTGAATGACAGTCTTGATATAAATTGATATGAACTAATGTAGTAATAGCACATTTAAACACTTCTATTCCCAAATAATGATTCATTATGATTCTATTTACAAAGTGTACAGGTAGGAAAGTCACCAGCCGGTGACTGAACCAAAATAGTCACACCCTAAAGGCCAAAAGTAATGAGTAAACAAGATGGTATCAGTAAAAAGAGACGTCCTAGGGATAGACATAGAATGTGAATAGGGCAGCACAAAAGCCAGATCATAGGAAGTTACTCAGGTCTTCCGTCAGATTAAGACCATTTGGGGCCTTAGTATCCAAGGACAGTATAAGGTGTGACTCTTTCTGCCTCAGTAGCTTCATCCAGTCACCTCCACGGCTAGGCTGAGGTACCGAGCATAAAACAGTATACTCAAAATCTTTGAGTTTTTTATCATGTACAGCACGGAAATGTCTGGCTACAGGATAATTACTGTCGCTATTGACAATTGCACGAATGTGCTGAAGAATACGTTGATGTACAGGGAGCTTAGTGCTTCCGATGTATTCAAGATTGCAAGTGCATCTTAATTTGTACACAACGAAATCAGACCTACATGTGAGGTATTCGCGAATGGGTACCGGTGTTGTACTGAAGGCTGTAACATAATGTTTACTGTTTTTGGCGAATGTGCAAGCGCGACAGGAGGAGCACTTAAATAAACCCGTTTTGTACACAAGGCTCTTTTTGAGTGGACCTTCTGGCATAGGCCTATCTAGTGCATCACGCATGGAGGGCGCCCTTCTAAATGTTATAGTTGGTGTTTTGGAAAGTAATGGTCCAAGAATGACATCAGTCAAGATTATGGGCCATTCTGTGCAGATGATACGTCTGATCTTACGTTCCTGTGAACTGAAATTAGTTATGAGTCTCACAGTACATTCAGAGGTAGGAATATTGGGGACCTTAGGTGCAAGGAGTGTTACGCATCCAATTGAACATGCTTTCAGAAGTGCTTGTTCTAAAAGTTGATTAGAGTAACCTCTATTGAGAAATCGTAGTTTGGACTCTTTAAGGCTCTCTTCAAGTGACTCTTTGTCACTGCAAATCCTGCAGATACGAATGAACTCCCCATAGGGGATGCTTCTGATAGTGTGAGCAGGATGGGCGCTCTGAGCATGCAAAATTGCATTACCTGCTGTGGATTTGCGGTGAAGACGGGTCTCAATTTTGTTATGTTTAATGTAGACTTGGACATCCAGGAATTCTGCTGCATCAGTTGTGACAGTAGATGTGAATTTAAGATTGAATTCATTTGTATTGATATCACTCACAAATGCATTAGCTTCCACCACTGTACCCCTCCAAATTATACAAACATCGTCAATAAAACGCCAGTAGTTGACAATATTGGGTAACCAACGTTGGTGCGCGGTCCTGAGCTCGTGTTCCTCCCACCAACCCACATGCAAGCATGAGTAGCTGGGGGAGAAACACGAGCCCATCGCCACACCACGCAACTGCTGGTATATCTGGCCCTGAAAACGGAAAAAGTTAGTGGTGAGACAGATTTTGATCATTTAGAGTATCATTCTGTTGTGCTCCCGAAAACAAATGTCTCTTCTGCTCAGATATTGTTGTTCACAGGCATTAATTCCTTGCTGATGGTGGATTGAGGTGTAGAGTGACTCAATGTCCATGACCAGGAACAGATAATCATCACACCATTCAACATTCATAATTTTATTTAAAAAATCCGTGGTGTCCTTAAGGTATGATGGGAGATTTGTCATGTGGGTTTGCAGAAAGTAATCCACGTACTTGGAAAGATTTTCATTCATGCTGCCAATTGCAGCAATGATAGGTCGTCCTGGAGTGGGTGTCAATTGTTTATGTACTTTCGGGAGAAAGTAAAGGACTGGCGTGACTGGATGTTCGTTGTTAAGAAAGTTACATTCATCTTTCGTTAATAGTCCTAGTCTTTTCCATGCATGAATTTTTTTGCGAGTGGCATGGCTCTGTGTCATGGCAAATTGGGTTGTCAAAAGGTAACAAGAAGTGAGTGTTATATATACATGCATACGTGCAAACTCTGATGAAGTATGTTATAGGATGAAACGCATATATATATATATTTATATATATATATATGTATGCACATGCAAACTCTGATGAAGTCTTTTATAGGACGAAATGCATTGGCTGGGCTGGCCAGAAGTGTAAAATGTTGATTGCAAATAAAAACGATCTCTTTTGATAATCACGTTATTGCTCCCTCCTCTCATATGGATCAGGAGAAGAGAATTGTGCTATGAACTTTTGAATTGCTCTGAATTGTTGGAACAAAATTGATACGAAATACATGAAGTGCTTCCTCTTGGGGGGCGTGGCTAGCAGCCGATGCAAGCGGACGCAGCCTAACGAGGCTCCCGTCCTTTGCCCCATTAATCCGTCCAAATATCCGTAATCCGGAGCGGAATCCCCGTGCAGTCGGGTTGATTCCGCCCTAATCATCGGCGCCTGCTCAGGGTTTGTGTCGGGCCTGTAGGCTGCCCGCGTTCGGCGCTGGGGTTCCTCCGGACCCGGGGACGGCCGAAAACAACATGGCGGAGTGAGGACGCGACAAGCCCTAACACTGAAGGCGAAGGGGTCTGGAGCTCGGCGATCGTCATCCGACTCCATCGGAAGGAGGGGGCTACCCTTGTGAGGCGACCTGGTGCCCGCGATCGGCGGAGAGGTGACGGAGGCGCTGTGGAGCGAGGTGAGGACCGGGGCCCGGGGGAGACCGGAAATTGAGGTCCCGGCTTCTGGGCCTGCTCCCCTCTGACGTCGGCGCGGGCTGCAGCGCGCACAAGAGACGTGCGGGCGGACCCCCGGGAGGATACCGGGTGAGTGGCCAAACCCAGGACACGGGCGGAGTACTACCGCAGACCGCCGGAGGTGCGGGGGATGTTCTAGCGGAGGACGGTAGGAGGCCATGTGAGAGGGAGCCCGGCGGCAGAGAGCTGGGCGCGAGTCCTGCTGAAAGACCCGCCCGCCTTTCCCCGTGAGCCCTGGGGGGGACCCGACTGCCACTCATAAGGCGCGACAGCACTGGGAGGTGCACCCCTGTCCCAGCTGCTCGGCCCGCCCGGACTGCCAGCTCCCCCATTATCCGACTCCTGGGGGCCTCTACGGAAGTGGTCAACGATCTACGGACACCGGGAGAGGCGTGGTGGTGCGTCATCAGAGTGGTGGGACAATAATTACGAGACTTGAAGCTGGGGACAACACAGGCCCAGACAGGGGGCTCAATAACCACCCGAGCGGATGGAGGTAATGGCGGGCTAGCGATCTCAAGCTGCACAGATGAGCGGCCCAGTTGGTGCATAGCGGCGGAGACTGGCTGACCCGCCAAGGAGTTGACATCCCAGCCCTCCGCTAGTGGAGCTGCATCGGCAGGAGTGCGGAAACGTGCGCACGGACGTCCAGCACACAGACTGCTCTATTGGCGACCCACGGGGTGAGGGGGAGCGCGGTGGATCGGCACCAGGGTGCGGAGCAGGAACCTCTCCGGACCGACAGAAGTGAGCGGATCGCTGCGGACCCGCACTGCAAAGGAGGCCGGTTTGGGGCAGCCACCCCACCACCGAGGTGGTGGACAGGGGGCACCCGGGTGAAGCGGCGAGACCCCTAGAACACAGCTACCACTGCCGACAGGCGGCTCCTGACCGCTCGGCCCGCGGACTACCCCCACCTTGCAAGTACCGGCTCGGCCTAGGAGCAGCGACCGGTCATCCTACTGAAGATCCTGTCGGTAACGCCCGACCCTGCTGGCCCATCGGTCGCCGGGTGGAGACATGGGGAAACCGAAAGGACCGAAAGGGGAGGCAGGAACGGCTACGGAGGCCCCGGACACCTTGCAACAACCCCAGTCGGACTTGCTGACGATGCAAGACAAAATCCTGGAAGCCATAGCGGCCACGAGGACCGCTCTGCAAGACGACATTGCTCAGGTATCGACGGGCCTAGGACTCTTGCGGGCAGATCATGGGAAGCTCGCCGACAGGGTCAAAGAAACGGAAGTAACTCTGAAAGAAGTTGTGCCGGGACAAAAATCTTTGGAAGGTAAACTGACGGACGCCCTGGAGCGCATACAGACATTGGAAAGGAGGGCGGAGGATGCGGAAAACCGAAGCCGGCGGAACAACGTACGTCTGGTGGGCCTTCCGGAGAAAAGTGAAGGGACGGACATACTGGGCTACGTGGACAATTGGCTGAGGACAGTTGTGGCACCGGAGGGCCTATCCCCGTTCTTCACGTTGGAGAGGGCGCATCGTGTGCCTGCTCGACCCCCGAAGCCGGGACTCCCCCCGCGACCGGTGGTGATTAAAGTACTCCACTACAGGGACAGGGACTGGCTCCTACAACGAGCGAGAGAAGCGGGACCCTTCCAGGTCGAAAATAGCAGAGTAACACTGTTCCCAGACTATACCTTCGAAACTCAAAAACAAAGGGCCTCTTTCCTTTCCATTAAAAAAGAACTACGAACTGAGGGCCTGCAGTACTCATTGTTGTTCCCAGCGAGGCTTTGAATCTCTTTGGATGGGAAAGCACTGTTCTTCACATCATCAGCGGATGCCTGGACTTGGTGGGACTCTTATAAGGCTGGATCAGATGGGGCACGTCTCAGAGCTGCGGAGGACTTCCAACAGAGATCAGTGCGACGGTCCAAACGGCTTCGGAAACGTGGCCAACACCAAAAGCGGCCGACGGACTCACAGACGGCAATGGAACGGAAGGCAGCATTGCAAGCGGTGCAAGAAGTCTCTGGTGTGGTGACACCACAGCGGCGGGAGGAATCGCCTTTGGAGGACAAACGAACAGGGTCGGAAACTGAATTGTCGGAGGTGGACAGCACGATGGGCCCGACTGTGACGCCACAAACGGCGGAAGAAGTATTTGGCAGTTGAGGCTCGTGCTTGGGGGGGGCTGGTGGTGGCAGCCTGGATCGACTGGCGAGCCCGAACGCTGGAGCAGGCAGAAGTGAGACTGGTTAATCGTGAGTTTGGATGACTATTGTGGGGTGGAAAGGGACAAGGGAGGCGTATTTTGCAGAAGTTACTAGTTAACGTACCCAGAGGCCCCTAAGGCCGCCACAGTACAGACTGTGGAGTAGACAGTTTTGAGAGCACTTTTGCTCTATTGTTTGGACGGGGGCGACTCTTTGTAGTTGGGTCCTGTTCTAGGGGGGGGGGATGTCTGGAGATGTTGGGGTAACTCAGGACAGGGTGGGGAGGGGGTGGAGAGGGGCGGGCGGAGTGGGGATGGGGAGCGAGGGGGAAGTGAGACAATGCAGTTGGGGATGGGGGACGGGGGGGGTGTTACTGGTGTCTGGCCATTAAGGGACAGAGTCCTTAGCAAACAGAATCGAGATGATGGATAGTGTGGGTTCATTAAAATGTGTGTCCTGGAACGTGCGGGGTCTGAACTCAATGACTAAAAGGCACAAAGTCCATTCTTACCTGGTCCGCAGGGGGGTCCACATTGCCTTTCTGCAGGAGACCCATCTGACCAAAAAGGAAGGGGCCGCTTTACAGAGGAGATGGAGGGGTCACTTGTTCTACACCACATATTCCGCATTTGCTAGGGGAGTGCTACTTTGGATTCGGGCGGGGATCCCACTCAAGGTTACTAGGCATACTGCGGATCCAGAGGGCCGATTTGTAGCGGTCGAGGGGTTACTGAGGGGTCGTCATATAGCGCTCTGCAGCGTCTACGCACCGAACACTGAGCAAGCGCCCTACTTCACTAAACTATCCAAGCACTTAGCGACCTACTTTGCGGGCCCGGTGTTACTGGGGGGGGGATTTCAACTCTATTGCGGACACCACCTTAGATAGGTCTCACCCACCGCTGCACGCATCCCCAGTGCACAGACTAGCGAAACATAGACTGCAATGGCAGGGGCAATGGGACCTCACAGATGTGTGGCGAGCACAACACCCTAATGACAGGGACTATTCCTTTTATTCCTGCATGCATGACCTACATGTTCGTATAGATACGTTCCTCTGCTCTCAACACGTGTTGCCCTTGGTTACCCGCACGGAGTACCTAACACGCACGATCTCAGACCACAATCCCCTGCTACTCACCCTGGCCTGGATGAACGGAAACACACCAATTCCAACGTGGCGGCTCAGGCCGGACACGCTGGATGACCCACCGTTCAGGGCGGACCTGGACCTTAGGATCACCCAATACTTTGTAGAAAACGAGGAGACCACCTCCTCCAGAGCCACCGAATGGGACGCATTCAAGGTGGTGGTAAGGGGTCACTGTATTGGGAAGTTTGCAGGCGCACGTCGAACGCTGGTGGAGGACCTGGATAAGGCGGAACGAACGCTGCGAGACGCAGAGAAATTGCGACCCGGCCACCCCGAATTGCAGGACAGGGTTAGTGCAGTGCGCGAGGCGGTTGCAGTCGAAATGGAAAACCTGCGCAGCTTTGATTATAAATCTTATTTAACTAGGACTCTCGCTGAGGGGGACAAAACGGGAACACTCCTGGCCTGGCTGGCCAACCCCCATAAAGGTTCTTCCCCGATACTGTCCCTAACAGGTATGAGCGGGGAAGTGCACAATACCCAACCAGGAATAGTGCAATGCTTCACAGACTACTACAGCACTTTATATAGGAGGGGAATGGAGGCCCAACCCGAAGCAACGGAAGCCCTATTAGCAGAGACCCATCTACCCCGTCTTGACCCGGAACTCGCTACGGCGATCGGAGGTCCGATCGACCTTGCAGAAATTAGAGGAGCCATTAAGAAAATGGCGCGAAACAAAACGCCGGGGATAGATGGACTACCAATTGAGTTCTATGCGAAGTATGTGGAGATACTAGCCCCAAAACTAAGGACGGTGTATAATGAAACCAAAGAGAAGGGAGAGTTGCCCCAATCGATGCGCGAAGCAATCATGATTCTGTTGCTAAAGCCGCGTAGGGATGGCACAGATCCAGCTTCATACCGCCCGTTGTCAATGCTGACGACGGATTACAAAATCTTGAGTACGATCCTGGCAGGGAGACTGATAGCACATATGAAGGGTTTAATCCACGAGGACCAATCGGGATTCATCCCCACCAGGAACACGTCCCACAATATTCGACGGCTGCTCAGACTACTGGCAGACCCGCCGCAAGCAGCCCGGTGGTGTTATCTGTCGACATTGAAAAAGCGTTCGATAGTCTGGAGTGGGACTATCTCTACGCGGTGATGCGGGGTTTTGGCCTGGGGTATGACTATATAAAATGGACCAAGGTGCTATATGCGCGGGCATGAGCAAGGGTGAGAGTGGGAGCATTAATATCAGATCGCTACGAGGTGAACAGGGGAACGAGACAGGGCTGTGCTCTGTCGCCTCTGCTGTTCGCTATGGCCATGGAACCGTTTGCAATTAAAGCTCGGAGAGGGGATGCATACTGTGGGCTTGAAGCTAGGGGGGTACACCATCATATATCATTATATGCGGACGATCTCTTGCTATTTTTAGATAACACCGAAGAGGCGGTTAGAGGCGCGGAGGGGCTACTACTGAGATTCGGGGCGCTGTCAGGCCTGAAGGTGAATTGGGCGAAGACTTGCCTTTTCCTGCTCCGAAAGGAGGAGAAACAACCGCCGACAACCGTTGGCATGCACTGGGAACCAGATTGCCTGCACTACCTTGGGGTTTACATCTATCACGATCCCACCAACTTGCTTGACGGGAACATTGGTCGCTGTATCCGATCGTTGAAGGGCAACATGGCCTTCTGGGCTACCCTCCCCCTGTCCATGACGGGACGGGTGTCCCTCCTCAAAATGATTGTACTTCCACGTTTGTTGTACCTTTTTAGGACCCTCCCGGTATGGATACCGGGAGAAGTGTTCCGGCGCTTAAAATCAAGCGTGGTGTCATTCCTATGGGGAGAAGGCAGGCGACGAATAGCATTGGCGACTCTCATGCGCCCCAAAGACCAGGGGGGGCTTGCAGTCCCAGACTTCGAGCTCTATTATCTGGCGGCACAACTTCAATTCTTCACGCAGGAGGTGGCAAGGGTATATCGGGGACCTGACCAGGAGAGAGACGCGGGCACCCCCGCCACGTGCTGGCGTACATAGCCCTGCAACAGAAATTGCTCTTGAGGGGGTTGACCCTGGAGGAAAGGACTCTACGTCTGTGCTGGAATCGCATGCAGCGGCGTGCGGGTCCAGGACATCCATACGCGCCCGAGATTCCATTAGGGATGATGACGGCGCTTCCGCACGGAGGGGACTGGTCGAACCTCCAACTATGGGAGGAAGCGGGCCTCCACGTGATAGGTGACTTATACACCGACGGGGTGTTGATGGACTTCCAGACTCTGCAGGAACAGTATGACCTCCCACATGGGGACTATTTATTACATGCGGCAGTGGTGGGGGCAATTCAGAAACACTGAGGGGAGGGACTGACTGAACCTAAATTGTCATTGGCGTGTCAATACACGATGATGACAGCAGGCACTTTCAAGGCGGTTACATGTCTCTACTCCCGCATGAGCACCGAAAACATTCTGCCGTTAACACGCCTCAAAACTCGCTGGGAGACTGACCTGCAGAAAGAGATCCCGGACGCGACGTGGTCCCATCTAATCCAACGGGCCAGGAAAAGCACCAGAAATGCCCGTTTCCAATTAATACATCTTTACATCCTGCATAGGGCCTACCTCACTCCAAGTAAAATAATACAATACTTTGGCGCGATAGATGCAGCATGCCCCAGATGCGCGCTAATAGGTGCCGACTTGCTACACATGCTCAGGGACTGTCCGCGATTGCAGGAGTATTGGAAGGGAGTAGGGGACACCCTAAATGAGGTCACGGAAAGGGCCCTGCATTACGATAGCACGGTCACCCTCCTACACTGGTTTCCACACACACGCAAAACGAAAATATCGAGCAAGTTTATAGACATGGGCCTACTGATTGCGAAGAGGGAACTCACTAGGGGTTGGAAATCCAAGACAGCACCAACGCGCCAAAAATGGCTGCATGAATTTCTGAAATGGGCAACGGCAGAGAGCACACTCAGGTACCAGCTAGCCCGGCGCACGGCAGATGAGAAAGCACAGGAAGCGGCACTAGCATGGGAGACCCTAGTCCAGGAGCTGAGGGACAGTGTAGAAACGAGGGACGATGAAGACGAAATACCACACGGGGAGGCCCCTGAAGAGACAGGGTAGGACACCGCACTAACACCGGACACACACACCTAAACATTGTTTCCAAGATCCTACTTACACCAACTCGCCTGAGTTTACGAACATGACACTTTGGTTCAGACACCGGGGACACGGGGAGGGGGGCGGGAGAACACAGTTAAACTGATCAATACTACGAAGGGAGCTCATACACCACCACGGAATGAGGGGAGGAAACGGGGGGCAGAACACCCAAAAGCGGAGGGGGTCGACTAACTGAGCCATCTGTGTCTGGAGATTGTACACCATGATATGTGATTATCTGCCACCCAGCCTCCGGGACGTGGGTTGTAAGGCTGTGTACGTAACGAAGGAAAGTACAGATGTGGATGCGACCCTGAGACCAAACTGGTGTATAAGTGATGTGACCCGCTTTACCTCTGCAATAAAAATTGTTTTACAAAAAAAAAATGAAGTGCTTCCTCTTTTCAGGTTTTTTGTTGTATGAAAGGTGGGTCCCGAGTAGAGGGACTGCAAGAGTTTGAGCACCAGCACTAGTGCGGTCGTTCTAGGACCAACACTGCTCTGTTTTATTGTTTCTAAATCACCTTTCAGTCAAGATGGCGGACTTACCAACTCCATCCATTGGTGGGTGCCCTCCCTGCACCTGCCCAGCAAGGGGTATTTTGCAAAATGTTGGGGCTGGGGGGACAGGCCTCGTCAAGTGTGACCTTGAGGATCTGAAACTCTGTGCTGCTGCTGGAGTTTGTAAAACCAGAGCCACAAAAAGTGTTTTGTCACAACCCAGCTTTCATTTACATTTTTCCAAAAAAGTTCATGTGGTGGAAGAAGTTCATTTGAATGTTCGTCTCTCTAATGTTCATACTAAGCCAAGAGTTCCACCTAATCATTGAAAAAAAATGGTATGGTGATGGTCGAGGTGTCTTTGTATTTTTGTAGGGGTAAAATGTGAGATGCTTGTCCAAGAAATAGTGCTGTCTTAACTTCAGGGGCAACAAAAATGTATGGGGTCACTGCTTGTAACAACCTTGGATTTTATTGCTTATTTTCTGCTCATTCAAGCCGCATGTTGACATACAAAATTGAATCATGTTTTAAAGGTTGAAAAAGATGAGTAGAAAAAAGTAAAATAGAGAAAAATGTCACTTTCCCAGGGGCACCTCGGAAGGTGTGGGCCCTGGGTAATTGCCCTCTTTGCCTTAAAACGTCTTTGCCGTGGAAGAGGAAACCACAGCAAAGGGCTGAGGAATGTCAAGTACCACTTTAAAAGGGCTTAACACAAGCGCTCTTTTCCCCACGCGGTTACACTCTGATTAACAGTATTCCTCTCTGACAAACTGTACATTTCCGGAAATCACAAATTGCCGACTCACCTCCTGCTGCCAAAAAGACCGCGCATAAACATGACTTTGGTGGCCAAGAAACCAATTGCCTGATTTCACACTTGATCAGACCACGCACACTTACACACAAAAGAGCAACTTGCACCACTAATGATGTGCAAGGTATCCTTGAGTAGTGAAGAAAACTGAGAACAAGCAAGAGAATTGCATTTAGGGCGAGGCACAAGGCAGAAGTAGCTCTGCGTGTGGGGAGAACCTCGCCCCTGGAGAGGTGCAAGCTGCATGGTGAGTCATTTGCGCTACAGAAAGGGAAGTTAAAGTTATGGCTGTTTCTTTCGACTTTTTCTGAGCACCAGATTTAACACAGAAAGCCGTCTGCTGTGACCATGGAGTGTAAGGATTTTTTGTTGTCGCAGAGAAAATGAAATGTTGCATGCCTTAGGAAGGGGTTACCTTACCAACCTGAGAACCCAATGCCCCTACAAGTTTGCAGCAGGTATCAATCAATCAATCAATTGGGGTTTTAAACGCGCTACTCATCCGTGATGGTCTCAAGGCATGGGTGGTGCAGCTCCGGTCAGTCAAAGAGACCGTCAGTCGAAGAGCGAGGTATTAAGGGTCTTCCTGAAGATGTGCAGGGTGGGGACGCCTCTGATGTCTATCGGGAGCTCGTTCCAGGTCTTGGCCGCGATGTAGGAGAAGGATCTTCCAGCTGTTCTTGCTCTGTGGATGCGCGGGGTTTTGGTGAGGGTGAGGTTGGTGGTTTGTAGGTTCCTCTTGGATACAGCTTCTGTTGTGGAGATATTGGGGTCCTGTATTGTGTAAGCATTTGTAGGCATGGGTGAGTATCTTGAAAGTTACTTTCTTTCCGAGGGGGAGCCATTGGAGGCTGCGCAGGTGTTGGGAGATGTGTTCGTGTCGAGGGATGCCGAGGACGAGTCGGGCTGCAGTGTTCTGTATGACCTGGAGTTTGTGGAGCAGAGACTTGTTGATCCCGGCGTAAAGGGTGTTGTCGTAGTCCAGTCTGCTGGTTATGAGTGCATGGGTGATGGTCTTTCTTAATTCCAAGGGGATCCATTTGAAGATCTTACGGAGCATGTGGAGGGTGTTGAAGCAGGTGGAGGTGATGGCGTTACCTGTCGGGTCATGGAGAAGGAGGAGTCGAGTACGATGCTGACGTTCCGGGCATGGTCTGTGGGGGTGGGGGGCTGCGGAAGGCCACCAGGTGTTGTCCCATGCAGAGGGGGAGAATCAAAGGACGAGGATCTCTGTCTACTCTGAGTTTAGCTTCAGGCAGCTGCTGCTCATCCAAGATGCTACGTCCTTCATTCCTTCCTGGAAGTTGAGTATGTTGGTGAGAGGGTCCTTGGTGAGGGAGAGGATGAGCTGGGTGTCGTCGGCATAGGATACTATGCTGAGTGCGTGCTGTCTGACAATGGCGGCAAGGTGGGCCATGTAGATGTTGAAGAGCGTAGGGCTGAGCGACGATCCTTGGGGTACAGTTGATCTCTGTGGGTTCGGAGAGGAAGGGTGAGAGTCTGATTCTTTGGGTTCTGCCAGTGTGGAAGGAGCTGAGCCAGTCGAGGGCAGTTCCCTTTATGCCTTCGTGGGTTCTAGCAGTAGGTGTGTGCTGCGAAGTGTCCTTGGTCAAGGAGGATGCGTATGTCATCTGTGGCTGAGAGTAGAGAGATCTCAGTGCTGTGGTTGCTGAGGAATCCGTATTGGGAGGGGTCGAGGATGGAATTATCTTCGATGAATTTCATTAGTTGGACATTGACGGTCTTCTCTGTGACTTTGGCCGCGAAGGGGAGGAGGGAGATGGGTCGGTAGTTCTTGAGGTCCGTGGAATCTGCTGAGGGCTTCTTGAGTAGGGGTCTGACTTCCGCGCGTTTCCAGTCGTCGGGAAAGATGCGGGTTTTGAAGGTGGCGTTGAGGGTGTGTCGTAGTTCCAGTGCGATGGTGGCGGTGGCTCTTTGGAAGATGTGCGGGGGCAAGGGTCCGTGGCTGCTCCTGAGTGGATGCTTTTCATTGGTCGATGTGGTATCTTCGGTGGTAACTGGGGTCCAGGAGGAGATGGTGGGCTGGCTGGCGTTGCTGGAGGTGGTAGTGGTGTCAGCGTCCGGTGTCTGGTCGATGAAGTTGTCATAGAGGTCCTTTGTCTTCAGATGGAAGGAAGACACAAGTTTATTGCAGAGGTCCTGGGAGGGGGTGATGTCTGTGTTTTCGCTGGAGGGTTTGATGAATTCCTGGATGACGCTGAAGAGTTCCTTAGAGTTGCTGTACTTGGCGAGGATCTTGTTCTGACGAATGTCCTTTTGGTGGATCTGCTACATTGGTGGTATTCTGTCATGGCGTTCTTGTAGGCGCTGCGGTCTTCCGGGGATTTGCTGTTTCTTCAGTTCTTCCTGAGACATCTGCAGGTGCGTCTGGATTCTTGGAGGTCGGCGGTGAACCATTGTCTATTCTGGGGCGCTGTCTGACGGTGTTATGCAGGGGTGGGAGATCATCTGCGCAGTTGGTGATCCATATGTGGAGTTCTTTGGCTTTGAGGTAGGCATCGGCCAAGGTGGTGGGGGCGGCGTGGTTGAGGGTGGAGATGAGCTGCTCCTCAGTGACCTTGCTCCAGTTCCTTTGTGGAGGGCGGGGTTCAGGTTTGGGTGCGGTGGGTTTTTCGACGTGAAAGTGTATGCAGTAGTGGTCCTTCCGGGGGGGGGGGTTGCGAGGTGTGGCTGAAATGGGTATTTTTGCCTCCTGCGACGATTGGGGTCAAGGTGTGTCCTGCCTTGTGGGTGGAGATGGTGACGAGTTGTTTCAGTCCTAGGTTGGCGAGGTTGTCCAGGAGGGTGGCGGAGTTGGGGTTGCTGAGGTTGTCGAGGTGGGAGTTGAGGTCTCCGATGAGCATGTGGTCAATGGAGGCGATGGCGTGGAGTGAGAAGAGGTCGGCGATGGTAGTGGTGAATGTGGTTCGAGGTCCGGGAGGTCTGTAGATGAGGGTGCCTCGTAGGGTCGTTTTGGGGATGTTCTGAATCTGGAAGTGGAGGTTTTCGGTGGCGGGCTGCCGATTGATCTGGAGGTCGTGAGTCGGAGGGAGCTCTTGTGTGCGATGGCGAGTCCTCTTCCTGGGCGGTTGAATTGATCCTTCCTCTGGATCTTGTATCCGTCGGGGATGACGGTGGCGATGTAGGGGGCGGAGGTGGAGTTGGTCCAAGTTTCTGTGAAAAAGGTGATGTCTGCTGCGAGGGTATTCAGAAGGTCCCAAATTTCTACAGCGTGCCTGTGCAGTGAGCACACGTTAAGGAGGATGCACCTCAGGACTTCGGTGGTGTTGGCGTCTGGTGTGGGTGCGGAGGGTGGTGAAGGTTTGACGGCAGTGGCAGCAGGAGAACTGGCCCTGGGTGGTGTTCAGCGTGGCAGCTGGCAGTTGTTGCTCCTTCCGGGGTTGAGTGCGAGGAGGGCAGCTGAGCCGTAGCGGTGGGTGGATGGAGATCCAGGGTTGCTGGCACTGATCGGGTCACGGACGGGCACAGACAGGCTTGCCTTTGATGCGCCTTTGGTGCGCCCGCTGCTCGCAGCGGCCATTAAACAGGGAAGGGCGGAGGGAAGCGCAGCTGGGAGTGGGAAGCAGCAGGGGGGAGGGGCCGCGGCGGCAGCAGCGCTGGAAAGGGAAAACGGACAGAAAGCAGGCAGAAAAAAGAGACACACAGGTCAACAAGCATTTACAATGCAATGGTTTCGCCTTTGGAAAAGTTAGAGCAGCGCAGCTATGCAGTTTAAATTCCCTTTATTGGTATGTCCGTGTGCTACATACAGCACCTGGTTACACTAGTGTGCTAGGTCCTTTAACGGTAAAATACACTCAATCTAATCACCCTACAAATGGGGTGCCAAATAGCACAGCTGAACGCCTTGCGCCAATATACTGTGTGATTCTTGACAAAAAAAATCACATAATCTCCCTGGGCCTAAAAAACATGCCTCCTCCCCTCTATTATATAATCCAAGGGCTCCAACTGCCGTGGCCAAGTTTGTGCTTCTTAAAACTGCACAAAAGTGCCTTTAGGGTTCAGAGAGGGGCAGTGCGCAGGGGCAGTGGGCAGATTGTAGGCCTCATGCGTGGGCAGTGTGCGGGGAGTGGGGAGTTTTAAGGGTCACTCATAGGAAGTGTTTAGGGGCAGTAAGGCGTTTTTAGGGTCGGCTCAGGGTGGCAGCTAGCTACAGTAAGGTGTTATTAGGGCCCAGGGATGGATAGGGTATGGCTTACCAATGTGTATTTTAGTGTAATTAAACCACAATCATTAAATAACATTTTATGAAGCAGCCGGGCTCGTAGTAGTAAACACCACATAGAATCACACCGTCCGTAGTGCAAACCTACAACGAAGCGCCAAGAGGCGCTGGGACACGCGCTGGGCGCAATGAGGACTCCTGGTCGCTGAATACCATTCCTAGATTAGCGTAATCTAGCGCCTAGACGCCCAATCCGTCTGGATTGTGTCATTGTAAGGATCTCATTACATAATCCAGAGCACCTCACCGAGTAACCACCTCGATGATATTCAATGTATCGACATTGGAAGGATGAACAGCTAAGCCACGGCTCGTCTGGGTGCTTTATCTGACATAACCTCAAGGCACTGGAATTATGCATCGGAGGGGGGCACATTATGCAGCAGGGTTGACTGAAATATGAGGCAAGAAAAGGCAAATGGTGCAGCGTCATGCAACGCATTTGCTGATAGCATGACATCATTTTGTCATTTTTACCCTCGTTAAAACTGTCTGGGAACAATAGTCTGCAGCTCGTCTTAACACACAAACACAGCAACAAGCCTCAGAAAGGAGAGAAGACAACCTTACGAGGGGCTTCCACTGCCCGCCATCAGTTGTCACTGCGACTTTAGTAACGTTTGAAGTGTGTGAAATAGAAACGGATTTGTTTTTTGTTCGAATCATGCCATGGTGGAGCAGAGGACGAATTATGCAGCAAATGCAGCGCTTCCATAATGTGCGGAAAACGTCGCAGCCGCACAATGGCACAGCTCCAGTGCGCTGCAGGACGTGTGTTTGTGTGACTGTTTGCCTATTGGTGCAGATGTGTAGGCATCCTGCAATCTTCGCCCGTGTGCACCTGTGTGGGGTGTCGGTGTGTCTGTGTGTTTCTGTCCTCTGTGACTCTGTGTGCACCTGTCTGTCTCTGAGTAGTCGGACGCGTCTGCCCCCCTGTGTCTGTCTGTCTGCGTGTGTGACTCTGTCGTTTGAGGAGTTGTGCATGGCTATCTGTTGTCTGTGTGCCTCTTTGTATGTTTGTGTTTGAGTGTGTCGTACTTCAGTAGTTGAACGTGGGTATTGTATGTGTGAGTTTGTGTGTGTGCCTATTTGTGCATTTATGTTTGTGTGTCTGTCTTTGTGCACAGTTGTGTGTCTCTTTGTGTGTCTGCCTTTGCATAGATGAATGTGTGTGCTCGTGTTTGTGTCTCCTTGCCGTCTGTGTGTGTGTACTCTGTGTCTATGTGTGTGCTTGTGTGTGACTGTTTGTCTGTCCGTCCGCGGCTCTCGCAGTGAAGTGTGGCAGGGTCGGGGCAGTGCCTACAGGGCAGAGTCCTGGTATCCCCCTCACCCGGGGTCTCCCGATCTAAATACTCTATCTGTACTACCTTGAGTGACCACCACACTTTTCTGAACCCGCTGCCCGTTTCACGGAGGCGGATGGCAACCGATTTCCTAATCCAGGCCCTCAGCTCCGTACTCTTACCCTTCCGGCCAACTTGGTGAAGCGTAGAAAGGGAGGAGGGAAGGAGCCCCGGCCACGAACAGAGCTATACAGCAAGCCGTAAAGCGAGAGGAAGTGCTGTAAGGCCGTGAAATACGCTTGACATAGAAATAAAACTACAATTTGGCGGCGGCTACTGGACAAAGACAAGCATTTACACACGGGCTCAGGGAGGGGGGACGGGCTCACGTGGGTGGTGAGATCTGCACGGTTCTAACGTCTTCCGCTGATCCTTACCTGATCGCTGCTGCCCTCCTCCTTGCTGCCGGTACGGATTTGCGGTGGGGGCGGGCACCACAATGTGCCCTGCGCCCCCTCCGCTCCACCCTCGTCAGGCTCCTCTCCGGTCTCCCTCCAGGCATGGGAGACCGGCAACACCGGCAAAGGCTTCCCCCAGGCAGGGGGAAGCGGCAAACAGCAAGGCTTCCCTTTCCCTCCCCCGGGCTGCGGGTGCGGGACTTCCGGCCGGCCGCGAAGGGATTGGCCGGCCGGCCAGGTACTTCCGGGTCGCCGCGGGCAGCGCGGCGGCCCTCGCTAGGCAGGCAGGCGGGCAGAAATCGCGAGGTGGGCACTCGCTGGGGGCGTGAGAGGACACGGACGGCGGGAGGGGGCAGGAGGGGGCGGGAGAGGACACGAACGGCGGGAGGGGGGCGGGAGAGGACACGGACGGCGGGAGGGGGCGGGAGAGGACACGGACGGCGGGAAACGTGCACAGGACAGCAAGGGGGGCGGAAAGGCACATGGAGGGGGTGGGAATGGACAGCGCATCTGAATTCACTTTCAGTGAAAGGGGAGGGAACGGGAAAAAACGTAACTCCGCCCTGGGAAAAAATCTCCGGAACGCCCCCGAATCTGGTCCAGCCTTGATGGACAGATCCGGCACTCAATGGCTAGCCTCCATTTATGGAGCTAACCAATGAGAGCCGGGGGACGTTCCAGGAGTCCTTATTGACGACATAGGATTTCACCTGCGCTGAAGAGCTGCGCAGAGCGCAGCCTTCGGCAGGCGAAACCCAAAAAGGACTAAAATGACAGGGAAAAACAGGCACAATAAAAAAGATAGAAAACAGAGCAAAAAGACAGAAAACAGAGCAAAAGATAGAAATATGACAGAAAAACGGGCACAATACAACACAGACAGAGGTGGAACCAGCAGAAGAGCATGGCTCTCCCACTGGGCCACCATGGATGAGGAGCAGGCAGGAGCCTGCGGGTGGAGGAGGGCCTTGAACACCTACATGACCAAGCAGTGCACAGTGCACATAGCAGCGGCACTTAACAGCAGGGCTGCGGGAGGAGAGAGGAATAAGGTGCTGGTGCATTGATTTTTTGTGTTTATTGATTTAGAGTGTGATTAACTTTAAATTCTTAACATTACATAGACTTGTGAGTATTTGCTCTGTTTAATGAAGCTTGTGCACGTGCTTTTCCTTTTGGGTTCCTCTATTGGCCTTTGCGTGCGTGTTTTTTTTTTAACAGAGCACGCAATAGGCCAAAGGCGGGCGCATTGCTACGCCCATGGCCTATTGGTGTCTGTTACGCGCACCAAAAGCGTGTTTTTTTTTTTTTTACAATAGCGATCGCGATCACTTTTAGTGCCGCTTGTTCCATTTTCAATTGGTCACTGCAATGTCTTGTCGAGAAAATGTAATTGTCCTAAACCTCACGCCCCCTCTGACACTACTCAGCACCCCGAGGAGCTCCGGTTGTTACCAGATTATGGCTCACAATGAATGACAATATCCTAAAGCAATGGACCCAACATGCTGCTCGTGACACCCAACATTGTTGCTTACCGGATGCACAGTCCTGTCGTGGACTGTTATGTCAGCACTGTTAATCACATACGTTCATCTTTTAAGGGAGTATGAGAAGTATTTTCTAAACTGTGGCCCCCAACCTGACACTTGCTGCATAAGGAAATAACCCGGAAAAACAGGCATGTAAGTATTTTCTGCGGTAAACTCTCCGCGTCTGGCACCATCTGCTGGTATTAGCCGTGTAAAATGCCCCACCGAGTGAAGGCTGAGCACCCCGGCAGCTTAGTCCTCTTCGTCCTCGCTGATGTCGTAGGCAGCCGCCCCTTTGGACCGGGGAAGGTTGATGGGTGTGGAGGATGGGGCCATATTGTTGGTAAATGGCCAGCGGAAGGTGGGCGAGCGCTCCCGCACAGGGCTGCTGCTTGGACTCTGTTTGGGGCTGATTTCTTGGAGCATACGGCCTTTTCCCTACTTAAGCATGTGTTTCAGGGCCCCTTCGGGTCCAAACATCTCCAGGAGGTTACCGATCAATTCCCGCGACTTCTCCTCCCAATTTTGAATGAGGTCGATGCTTTTCTCCTCCACCTTCTGGACGAAGTCCTTGGACTTCTCCTCCACGTCCTTCACCTTCTTCTTCACCTTATCCACCCTCTCTTGTCAGTTGCTGTCATCTCTTTAACATGAACTTGTGTCCCTAGAAAATAACCAGCTTTTGTTAAACCTTATTTAGCTGTGGATTATCTCGTTTCCTTCTTTTCATCCTACAAAACTGTGGTTTTAATTGAAACGTAGTTTTATAATTTGGGCACTCGAAACTTCAGGGTTTTTGGCCTCGCTTAGCCCTCAGGCATATATCCTGATTTTATGAGGTTTTTTTTCTTGCTTTCCTGGACACCACTACATTTATTGAATGGACACAAAGTTTAGTTGCTTGTAGGAATGGCCCCATTCTATTTCCTTTCCACTTTCGAGGTTTCAGGTTCTTGTGGAGCCAGGCAGCCCCATTTGTGGATGTTGCCATAAGGAGCAATCTGGGGATTGGATGAGGGTGATGCTCATAAAACCAAAAGAAAGTAGCAAATCCATACAAACGTGGCCATATGAAAGCATGGAGGAGAGGGGCCGTGGGTTCTATTATGTATAACTATTCTGTTGTGTGACTGTGTAATACTGGACCCCTCCTGAGGCGGAAGCCGGGAGGTAGTGTGCTGTGTTTTGTTTACTCTGCTGAATACTAGCGTGTGGTGAACATATTTTTAATTGCGGCGAATTTTAAAAACTTATTTTCATTTCCCTTAGCACTCACTATTATTTTGGCAGTTTCATTCCCTTTCCCCCGCACTTTGGACGGTCCCAGCCGATCTTAGGGCTGAGTACCGAGACCCGGGAGAAGATCTCCGACAGCGGACATCTTGGGTGGGAGCCGGCAGCAATTTCAGCGCTCTAGCCATTCCTATATAAAGAGCACACTTGAGACAGACGCGAGATTCTGTTGTGTGACTGTGTAATACTGGACCCCTCCTGAGGCGGAAGCCGGGAGGTAGTGTGCTGTGTTTTGTTTACTCTGCTGAATACTAGCGTGTGGTGAACATATTTTTAATTGCGGCAAATTTTAAAAAGCTTATTTTCATTTCCCTTAGCACTCACTATTATTTTGGCAGTTTCATTCCCTTTCCCCCGCACTTTGGACGGTCCCAGCCGATCTTAGGGCTGAGTACCGAGACCCGGGAGAAGATCTCCGACAGTGGACATCTTGGGTGGGAGGCGGCAGCAATTTCAGCGCTCTAGCCATTCCTATATAAAGAGCACACTTGAGACAGACGCGAGATTCTGTTGTGTGACTGTGTAATACTGGACCCCTCCTGAGGCGGAAGCCGGGAGGTAGTGTGCTGTGTTTTGTTTACTCTGCTGAATACTAGCGTGTGGTGAACATATTTTTAATTGCGGCGAATTCTAAAAGCTTATTTTCATTTCCCTTAGCACTCACTATTATTTTGGCAGTTTCATTCCCTTTCCCCCGCACTTTGGACGGTCCCAGCTGATCTTAGGGCTGAGTACCGAGACCCGGGAGAAGATCTCCAACAGCGGACATCTTGGGTGGGAGCCCGCAGCAATTTCAGCGCTCTAGCCATTCCTATATAAACAGCACACTTGAGACAGACGCGAGATTCTGTTGTGTGACTGTGTAATACTGGACCCCTCCTGAGGCGGAAGCCGGGAGGTAGTGTGCTGTGTTTTGTTTACTCTGCTGAATACTAGCGTGTGAACATATTTTTAATTGCGGCGAATTTTAAAAACTTATTTTCATTTCCCTTAGCACTCACTATTATTTTGGCAGTTTCATTCCCTTTCCCCTGCACTTTGGACGGTCCCAGCCGATCTTAGGGCTGAGTACCGAGACCCGGGTGAAGATCTCCGACAGCGGACATCTTGGGTGGGAGGCGGCAGCAATTTCACCGCTCTAGCCATTCCTATATAAAGAGACGGGCATGTCTCCGCACAGCGGACGCGATCAGTGGACGCGCCGCATCAGCGCCGGAGTCACGCCAGAGTCTAGCCCGTCTGCGCCCGTCCGCGCCGAGGCCGGGCCTAGGGCCATGGCCCAGCCACTATCTTCAGTTAATGATCAAGAGGAGGTAACGTCCTCTGCTGAACTAAGTCTAAATAAAAAATCGTACTTAACAATAAATTACAACTTTGAGCAGCTGTGGGTTTTAAGACCCTCTCTGATAACGAAATGCAGCCTGCTGCACTTAGGTGGAAATAAGGCAGTATGCCAAGAATGTAACTTTTCTGTAACCCCAGAAGGCATAAAGGCTATTGAAAGTAGAGATAGGACTAAGAAGTACTTCAATGAACCCAAAGTAAGAACATTTTCCTTTCTTAGCTTGAATTGCCGATCACTACCAAAACACAAAGCTGAGATTTTTAATCTATTGATTGATGAAGAACCTGATGCCTTGTTCCTAACGGAAACATGGCTCCAGGAAATCTCAGGGCCAGAAATTGCCGAAGCATTACCCCATCATTATGCAATAGTAAGATTGGATCGAGAAAAAAAAGTAGGGGGAGGGATTGCTATCCTATTTAAGAAGGAATTCAATTGCGAATTCACCAAACTACCTTGCCCTAATTGTGAGGCGGCTATATTTAAGCTCGCTCTTACCCCCAATTATACACTATCTGGAGCACTTATATATCGTCCTCCAGGGACGGCGACAAACTGGGTGACAGCCCTCCCTGAATTGATTGGCCCTCTAGTCATGAAGACGTCCAATTTCTCCCTTATTGGTGACATGAATTTACATTTGGAAAACTCTAACTGCGTAAAAGCCACAGAATTCATAGCCTTTTATTAGAAACTGGAAGAAATTAAATATGGACGCCCTGAATATTTTCTTAAACTCACATACGCCATGTTCGAAATCATCCGTTCATAATCTATCTGCAGCAGTTCAGAAATGGCTTATGACAGCCATAGATAACTGTTTACCAAAAACTAAATTAAAATGTAAAAATCATCGACCTCCTGCTCCGTGGTTTACGGAAACATTGAAGCAAGAAAAATCTAGGTGTAAAAACTCCGAACGCATGTGGAGAAAAACCTATTCACCAGAAGCTAAAAAAGAATACAAAAATAATTAAATATCACGCGCTCTGCAGTAAAGCAAGAGCTGAATTTGTGTGCTCTACTATTGCGGAGGCCCTTAATCGATCAAAAGCACTTTTCAAAATGGTGAAAGAACTAGCTGGCTCGAAAACATTACAAACTCCACCAGATCTAAATAAACAGCAATGTGATCTATTAGCCACGTTCTTTGTTAATAAAGTGGACAAAAATTATCAAGGGATAGAACAGGCCCAGAACAAAAGTTATCAGGTAGACACTGCTTCATATAATGCCTCAACTGAGATATCTACTAATAATACCGATCAGTTGCCCCCTCATGTCCCTAGTAGTCTATTAGAGAATTGGCCTATACTTAGCACTGACATCGTTATTGAGCTACTTAGTACCATCAAATCTGGCTCACCTAACGATCCATTACCATGCTCAGTGCTTAAAACACTTGACAAGAAGCTAATGGACACTATTACAGACCTCCTAAATTTGTCCCTTCAGGAGGAGACCGTACCAAAGGAATGGAAGCATGCCATGATCCACCCACTATTAAAGAAAGCTGGAGCCGACCCTAATTTGCCCTCAAATTTTAGACCAATTTCCCTACTACCCATATTTTCCAAGATCCTAGAAAAGCATGTACATCGTTCCTTAACTGAATTTATTATAGCCCAGGATCTGTTGCCCCCCCAGCAATCAGGTTTTTGATCAGGTTTCTCTACGGAGACTACACTGCTGGGAGTCACAGAGAATATTCGTGCTATGCTGGATGGAGGTGAAATGGTTGCACTAGTATTATTGGACCTTAGTGCCGCATTTGATACGGTATCACATACTGTATTAATGAGGACACTATATTTATTAGGTATTAGAGGCCCGGCGCTAAACTGGATTAAGTCACTGCTGGAGAAACGCATCTTTCAAGTTTTTTCTCGTTCGGCGTGTTCAGATACTCAGGTATTTAAACATGGAGTATCACAAGGCTCTATATTAAGTCCTTTATTATTTAATCTGTACATGAGCCCACTGGCAAAGGTAGTAGAAGAGACTGGCCTACAAATGTTTTCTTATGCTGACGATTCACAGCTGCTCTTCTCGCTTTCCTCTGAGAAAAATGAAAACCCTTCTACTTTAAACCGAGGACTTGTGGAAATCGCAAGATGGATGCAAGAAAACTTTCTTAAATTAAACGGTGAAAAAACCGAGGTAATGATCCTGGGTAGAGACAGAGAGCTATGGGGCCCTCAACACTGGCCACAGGAAATGGGCCTGCTTCCGGTTCCCGTACTGCAGGCTCGAAACTTAGGTATTATCATTGATGATTCCCTCAACATGCATCAACAAGCAGTGAAAACGTCCGCTACCTGTTTTGTAATCCTAAAATGGCTAAAGAAGATCTGCTGGATGTTGCCAGAATCAACCAAGAAAACTGTAATCAATGCATTAATTACATCTAGGCTTGATTATGGAAATGTATTGTATCTAGGGGCAAGGAAGGCAACGATTCGTAGGCTGCAGACAGTCCAAAATGCTGCAGCTAGACTGTTATGCAAAATTCCAAATATGACCTTCACCTCCAAGTATATTCGAGATCTCCACTGACTAAAAGTGGAGAACCGGATTAAATTTAAATCACTTTGCTTTATGCACAAAATTTCCACAAAAAGAGCCCCAAAATATCTTCAAAGTCTGGTGCGTCCATATTGTCCTTCCCGTGCACTTCGATCCGCCACAGCAAAGAACTTTGTAATTCCCAAAATCAAATTGTCACGCGTAGGTGGCAAATCCTTTTCTTTTTTGGGACCCACGCTGTGGAATTCTATGCCATTTACGGCACGAAACGAGACTAGCTATATGAGCTTCAGGAAAGCCCTAAAGACCTGGCTGTTTAACATCTAAAACATGTCTCTTTTGCAGCAGAACCACAGAATTAGTTCATGTATGCGCCGGGAAACCCTTTGTGGGTAGCTGTTGCGCGTTATAAATGCAATAATAATATTAATAATAATAATAATAATAATTAGTGGTGTCTCTTAGTCCTCCTGGGAACTAAAAACTGGTTGACACGTATGTGGGACCCTATGTGCCTCATAGCAGGCTGGGTCCGCACAACAGAACCACTGTGTCCCTCCAAAAGTGCAGGTGGGAGTTGTCACAGATGGATTCCACTCATGTCACAAAATGGACACTCTGGAGGGTGGGTCGCCGTATCGTCTACAGAATCCCACCAGCCACGAAGAGCCAGAGCACGTACTTTCCTTGCACTCAGATGGCGCCCACTGAACATTGCAAGCACATCGGTTTTGGGTGCAGTGTGTCGTCGCTTCTGTCTCCTGTGTCTCCTGTTGAGGACAGAAGGAAAAGCACCAGTTGCCGCTTGACAGTGCAGTGTAATATTTATCATTTTTCAATGTGTATATGTTAACCCAAGTAGGAAATAAAAATGTATTCTAAAAACAAAACAAAAAATAAACAAAAGAAATATTAAAATGCCCCACCAATAAAAAAAGCAAGAGCATGCGTGTTCAACATCTGTTACTGAATGTTGAAGCACAGGCAAAAAGCCTTGGGCCTGGGGAATAAGGACCGCTCTTGTACCCCCTCGCCTCCCCCTGATGGCCCTGCTATCTGAAGCACCTTAGTTCCAGGTTCTTGTCCCCAAGGACCCAGGACAAAGCCTCCCTAATGTAATCTGAAGGGAGGCCTTGAGGTTGACACTGCAGTCCTAGCCAATGTTAAGAGCAGGAGGCAGAAGGGGACAGTAAATAAGGTAAGTATCTGGATGAAAGAAGGAGCCCTCTAGCTCACAGCGTAGGGTCTGCAACCCCATTATTGCCTGCCAGTGTCGCCTACTTCTCCTTTAACCTGCCAGCACGTTTCTACACTTCACACAAACTGACCAGGGCAGTGCATAGCTCAACGGACACTCCATCAGGACCCAGACAGACTTACACTACTTCAGCCCCTTTTGTAGCTTGCCACCAAATCCTTAGAGACATTGGGCTTAGTGGTCCATTATGCAGGTTTGCATAGTGTGTTAAAGGAGCTTCATGATAAAACAACAAATATGCTATCCGGAAATCTATGGGCGATATATTACTAACTGGGGTATCACTAAAATATTCAAGTATGGTAATTATGATGTTTTATGTTCACCCGATGGGCACTGCGTAATCTTTAAAAATGGGCTTATACGTAAATATAGAAAATGTTGATGTGCTAGCTTCGGAATTGTGAAACTACCAAAAAGTGACTGGGAGGTATACCACCAAAGATCCTCATGAAGTTGTCATCTAGCTCTATCATTTTTTCACAATTGGTACATTAATTGACAAAAAGCTTCTTGGAAACAGTCTACAGCTACCAGTTATTTGGTATTTTAAACCCATCAGATTTGTATTTGTGTTCTTGGCCTGTATTGTGCAATTTGCTACGAAATTCCCTTAAAATGACTAAGTCACCCCAAATTTGAATTTATTATTTCAAATATTGGGATCATTAATTATAATTAATTAACCAGTCACTTTGCCTAGCTATGCATCATATATGTTTGTTGCGGTAGAGATACCATTCACCATTTGATTTGATGCACAAAGCTGCTCGTTTCCCACAATAGCTCGGGGGCCCCGTTTAAAAAGAGTAGCCCAGTAGTTTTCTGAGCATCATACATTGCCTCTGAAAAGATGACATATTTTGCCTCCTTAATGGCTAACCTCTATAGGCCTCTCAGCCCCTTAACATTTGTCCGATTTACTTCCCTTGGGTTTACCTGCCAGATCCCTTGGGTACCTCAAATATCACATTAATTAACTTTTTTTTATTCCTGTTGCCACGCCTCAGCTACTGCAGAACACTATTCTCAATGAAATTAATATGTTTTTAAATATGAGTGTATGTGGTATTTGTATAGTGCAAACCTAGAAAAAAAAGTCAGCAAATTAATATGTTTTTAAATATGTGGTATTTGTATAATTCAAATCTAGACAAAAGTCAGCAGGTTGCAGTAGTGGGTCAAAGAAACAATCAGTGATGGGAGGGCGGGGGCTGGATCTGAGAGTCGATGTTGACACCTGGTGCATGTGATGTAGTGTTCTTTAGATGTGTGTCTTCACTCTTTTATAAACTGGAACAGGACTGGAAAGATCCTGATATTGGGGTTTTGTTTCAGATCCAAGGTGCACCCTGTGGCCCGAGGGATTTATCGGGTCACGGGAAATGAGGGCCTAACAGCTAGATTCATCATTATCCCGTTTTGCGAGTCCTTAATAGCGATTCATAAGGAATCGCTATTAAGGACTTGCAAAACGGGATTCATGTACGAATTGCAAAAAATATTGCAATTCCTACATCTTCCTTATTTGCGATTAGCAAATTGCTAATCACAAATAAGGAATAACTCCCCATTCATTCCTATGGCCTAAAGGCCCATAGGAATGAATGGGGGGTTATTCCTTATTTGCGATTAGCAATTTGCTAATCGCAAATAAGGATGCGATTTCAAGGGTGCCAGGGGTGTCCAAAGCACACCCTGTAGCACCCCTGAAAAGCAAATGTAGCCAGATGTTGCGCACACACATGTCCAAAGGACATGTGTGTGTGTAACATACCACTCAGAAAAATGCACTAAAGTGCATTTTTTTGAGATTTCGCTATTTACCACGAAGTCTGACTTCGTGGTAAATAGCGGCCAGAAATAGCGAATTCGCAAATAGAAAAAGGTTGATGAATTGCTTTTAAGGAATCTCAAATAGAGATTCCTTAAATGCAATTCCTCGCAAATATGCGATTTCGCAATTAGCGATTTTTGCATTTGGGATGATGAATCCCAAATGCAAAAATTGCACTCGCAAAGGGCCAGATTCTCAGAATCTGGCCCTGTGCAAGCCGTTTTCGGCTTGATGAATCTAGCTGTTAGTCATTTATTAGAGGACTGGCTCTAGCTGACATAGCATCTTTTGGCCTCTAGGGGGAGACTCTTCAGACTTCTGTATTTCGTTCTCATATTAAGAGTCACCGCCCCGGTGGACGAATTAGCTACAGCCCCAAAAAATGCTGGCCTGTGATCTGACCAATCATTGTTCTTCCCTGTAACCCTATTGACCTTAGCTTGATGAGATAGCAGCCAATCCAAAGGACGGCCTTGATTCGGGACAGGGTCTTCATAACTTGATCAAACCCCACAGCCTCCAGCATCCACCATCACCCCCTGGCCTCTACCCTTTTACCTCCTCGTGTTCCTGCAGGTTTTTCCTATACATTATTGTTATCCTTGTTCGTGCAATATATTCCTATCTATTATAATCATCCTAAAATGGTTCCAAGTGTCATTAATATATCAACTCATTTGTTGGGGATATACGTTTCCACTTTGCCCCTGCTCCCACCCCCACACTTATTACTCATATACCTCTTCAGTACATTAGCAGGAACTGCAGGTGAGAAATGACCGAGAAATTACTCCCCCACACCGACGACACCGCCCCTTCCCCTCCTCTTATCTTCCCACCCGACCCCAGACCTCTTCCTGACCACACTGTAAAAGGGTTAGGCGTGCTTATTAAAACCATTTATTCTTCATCACTAGTGCTCGTGCGTACCTCGCAGCATGACTCAAGAGTTCGTCGCCATGGTAATACGAACACACTTGTAGTAAGGCATTCAAGGGCTGCTAGTTTCGCTTAGGTTTAATACTAACACTGTCGGTGCAGGGTTGTTCTTTTTTTGTTATAAAGCACATACATCTCAGTAGTTCTAACGCATTTCAAAATCAAATGTTTTACATCACAAGCACATGTTGTATACTGCAGTGATGCTCATCTTACTTGCTGGAAACTTTTACAAGTTAACATTGGCTACGAGATTATTTACTGATTTGTATACAAAACAGCATGCTAACCAGATATACCCTTTAACTCCTCTAGTTTAGCATAGCAGGACTGTTTTCATCCTGTATCAGCTCTATTTTTTTTTTACAAACAAAGCGTTTGAATGCTTGACAGTTGTGGATTTCAATTAAATGCGACTTCAGGTTTAAGTGTGATCGCAGTATTTGCTTTTAAAAGTGAAGAAATTGTGTTATTTAATAGAAACACTTACCTTAAGGATATTTAAAAAAAGAAGTTTACTGGACTGAATTGTGCCCATAAAAAAAGCAGCGTTTACGTGAAAACACCATTCCACTACACACCACACACATCTACTCCACTCTAAAACACATTAGTAAAAAACATTTACATTTACAACGCCAGTAGCTCGAACTCTTTTTTTAAATTTCTATAGCACAAACTAATTTGCAATGCAATTGGTCTCACATTTGTTAGAGTTAAAGCTATTGACATTGTAAATGACAATGCATTTTATTTATCTGTTTTAAAAACAACACATAAGTAAAAGGCATTGTCATTTACAATGCCAATAGCTCAAACTTTCGTAAATGCGAGACCTATTGCATTGCAAAGGCTTTTTTCTTTCGTGTTAAGCATTCCCTGACTGTGCATTTGTTTTCAAACTGCTGCCTTAGTGTACTTCCGTCCCCTGCACTACATGTTACTCAGTCGCCAAAGTGATCTTCCCGTTCCCTCTCACCCCTGCCAAGGGCAACGCATCAAGCGTCACTCATTTTGGTAATTTCACTGCATCAACGCAAGCACCCGAGATTGTCACATGATTAAGCTGAGCAGCGTCCACTCAAGATTGTCATGTGATTAAACTGAGCAGAGTGTTAGGTCTCAGTGTGCTCACATTGGTGGTGCCAACGTCTGCTCTGGCTGCTTTGTTTTAACTGCTGCTGATCGTGTCGATGACAGATGGATGCTGCTTCCTCGAGCATTGTGGAGGCAGAGTGTTAACCTCTTCGACGCTTATGACGAGGCACAGTGGAGCTGTGCTCGTGACGAGCTGAGCTTGTCATAACTGCCGCAGAACGCCCGCACGGGGCTAATTCCTCTCCCGTACGGGCGTTCTATGGGAGTGGGCAGAGTCGTGACAAGCTCAGCTCGTCTTGAGCACAGCTCCACTGTGCAGCATGACGAGCTGAGCTCGTCACGAGCACCGCGGCGCCGCGCGCGGCCCCTCTCCCCCCGCACCGCGGGGGAATTAGCCCCGCGTGGAAGGGGTTAAGGGAGTTCAGGCCAGGTGAGCATGTGCTCTAGGACTCTTCGTCTACATTTGCCCTCCATGGGGATAGGTGAGCATGTGCGCAGTGACGTAGCTAGGGGTGGCTAGTGGGGGGAGCGGTCTGCCCCGGGTGGCATGAGTTTTGGGGGAGGCAGCCTATCACCTGTCGTCTCGGGCGGCAACAACCCCCCTGCTCCTCAATTCATTTGCCGCAAGGGGGCAGCAAACGCACAAAATACTCACCAGCACCCCCACCCACGCTCTCCGCTGCAGCCAGCAAAAGCAGAGAACGCCATGGGCGCCCATGGGGCTAGTTACACCCCTGCGTGTGTGCTAGGCCTCATCGCCTGCAGTCTTTATGTGCCCTCCCAGGAGAACGGGCTGGGACAGACTCACATGCACAGCGCAGCCCGCCTGGGAACAGTGGCACAATGAAACTTGAGTGGGCTCCTGCAAAGTACATGGAGGTCGCCCCACGCTCCCACTCAGGACTTCTCAGGCCAGGGGCCTGCCTCCTGTGCACAGAGCAAGAGGGGACCCCCCCTGGAGTTCAGGTGCCCCACTGCCCTGCGGAGGTTAATGTTACGCCGCTGCTTGGGACTTCAGAGTGCATCTCGGGCAGTGCCTCTCAGCAGGACGCAGTGGGAGGGAGGTGAGCTCTTCTGATCCCTGCAGCCTAGCTGCTCAACAGTGACAGGTTATGATTGGACACCAACAACAGCTGCTCCAGGCACATTATACATGCAAACAAAAAGTTCTCAGGTGCCCCAGCCTGGTCTACAGCGCTGGAAAAGGTTGGATGGGGCAGGCTGCAGACAGTGGGTACCACTCGTGGACGTGTATCTCCTCCATCTGACTCCCTTTCATCTTAGTACTCTCCCTGTCACCTTTCCACAACTCTCTATTTCGTTCTCTCATTTTTGCCATCCCACTTCTGCCTTTTTGAGCCATCTCTCAGTGCTTAACTTGTAAAAGAATGAGTACCGGTGCCGAAGAAACATCGCGCTGCCATTACCACGCGTCTTTTACAACGTGGTAACGACTTGCGCTGGAGGGCTAAGTAGATTTACTATTCCAACACATTCCCTACTGTACGTAGGCTGGAGTTGGAATAGTAAATCTTACTATTCCTAAGTCCAGCACCCGACAGCGCAAGTCATGGTAACGACATGCGTTGTAAAAGATGCGTTGTGATGTACCGCGATCTAAAAGATCGCGTTGTAACATCATACAACCCCTCTGACTCCAGTGAACATGGTCATGCTGGCTGTTCGCACACAAATCTCTCCACGACCTGGGCCCCAAGTACCTCAACGACCGCCTGACCTTCTACACGCCCACCCGCCAGCTACGACACACTAGCCTTGCCCTCGCCGCCGTACCACGCATCCGAAGAGCCACCGCCGGAGGCAGATCCTTCTCCTACCTGGCGGCCAAGACATGGAACTCCCTGCCCATCCACCTTCGGCTGACCCAGGACCACCTCGCCTTCAGGAGACAACTCAAGACCTGGCTGTTCGAGCAGTAGCGGACCCCCTCCCCCAAGCGCCTTGAGACCCTTCCGGGTGAGTAGTGCGCTATACAAGTATCATGATTGATTGATTGATTGAATGGCTGGCATAATGACATTCTTGCGGAGTTTTAGAAACTGAAGGGAAATCCCAAGAGAAAATGTCTCTTTTTAAAGGATTTCCCGTCCCAGAACACCTTCATCTGGAGTGACATCCAGATGCGCACATCTTTTAAACACCAGTGCCCACTCAGCCACTACTCAACAACCGGGACATTTCTGTGCTCATCCCAGCCGCCATCTAAAAACCGGGACATTTATTCAGTTTGCAGGAAAGTGTCGGGACACTTCATGAAAAACCCGGACCGTCCGGGGAAAACCGGGACATCTGATCTCCCTATCCTATTGGCCAAACTTGTGTTTGGGCACAGGAATCAACTACGATTAAAAAAAATTGTCAAGTAAAAATACCAACTACCATGAATCAATAGCTACAAATTGCAAGGAAATATTCTCCCTAGAGGGCTAACAGACGTCTAAAACCACGTCAGTACTCAAATGAAATCTGAGAATACCATCTTTCACTGGTCAACTGGAATTACTCACAGTGCGAAGCCAAGTATATAAAAGCCTGGGGAGTGCATGTATTCATTTTAGATTCACGGCAGGCTATCACTTGTATAGATTTACCGATTTTCTTAATTTGCAATATCTCAAGAAGTATGCCTGGAAATGTTCATGTTTATAGATTTTAAAGTGTACATCATTGCTCTCAGTCAGGTTCCTATGGATGCCCGCAAATAACCAACCCACTGGTTTAGGGCTGTGGAAATGTACACCGTCCCCTTTTCAGCATCCAATGAAGACATTTTCCACATGAAAATAATTTTCCTACTTGCCCTTAAAATTTGGGTGTGCTTGGGAAATGACACACATATAAATGTACACTTATTTCATACTTATTGAGTAAATTCAAAAGGAGAGCATTATACGTGGATCCAAAAATGTCAATGAAAGTGTATGCATGTTACAGTTTTGAATACCCACCCTCCGTAGATGTGCGAGTTTACATTTGAAGAGCAAGAATAAAGTAGCTGTAAGTGTAAATCCCTGTTCTCCCTTAATGGTGACAGCCTAGATGTAAAGAAGCATTGATACTGGCAGCAGCAGTTGTCCAGAAGCGGTATAAGCATTTCACCCCTACTTAAACCCAAGCACAACTCTAAGTGCCTTCAAATTTTCAAAGCGAAAGCCCAGCTTAATGTCGTTTTCATATTCATGGTTTTGACTAACAAGATGGAGGTCTCTCCTAGATATTCAATAGTCACATTATTTCTTAAATCACTCAAGGATATTTATAAATTCTAACCTAGCCTGGGGGGTTGGGGGAATGAGAATGCTTTACAGACAAGGAAAACGTTCTGATTCATTACCTGCCAACTTACCATGAGCCACACATACACACATCACACACTCACGCAATGATGAATACCAAAACACACACAATACCACAACTACACACATCACATGGATAGATATTCCCTAACACAGCAGTCTTAACCTTTTGACTTCCGAGGACCCCAATGGATGATGACTACTGAACACCTGGGAACCCCAAATAAGCAATTGCTACGATTTGAACCTCAACATAATACACACAACTACAGAAATACATCTACATTAAACAAATACATGCATTGTTAAATATTTTGTTTAATATCCAGGCATAAGATAAATAAAATATTTAATTTTATTGAGAAGGTTGGAACATTTTCAGAACTTTAATTTATTTCCAAAAGCCAGAACGTACCAGCCGTTGACCCCCTGAGCGGGTGTCCCTGACCCCCAGCGGTCCACAGACCCCTGGCTAAGAACCCCTGCCATATCACAGACCACCACACACTTGAACCACTGTACACAAATACACACACACACACTGTGATAGATTCTTTCAGTCTAGAGCCTCCTGCACTTATTCTGTGGATATGGAGAATGTTTACAATGCTATTGATATACTGTGTGTGGGACTGTGATGATTGCTATTTTTTTTACTTGAATTGAACAGGGTAGGTGTGTGGTTTTGTGTATGGCGGAGGTGGCATGTTGCACTGTTACTGCTGCAACCTGTTGTTTGGTTAGGGAAACGTGTATTGCTGCTGGTCATGTTGTAACAGTGCTATGTTCAATAACTCATCAAACCGTCAGTTTGAAGGTCTCCAAAAAGTATTATTTCAGGTGGATTTCTAGTATTGCACTTTGCAGTACCAAAATATCCATACTGGAGTGGTCAGTACAGAGATAAATTCCATTGACAGATTGTTTTCATTGGGATTTTTTTTGTTAAGGTTACAAAGTAGTGTATTTAAAAAGGTGGTACATACAATCTTTAGCTAACATGTTTTCGTATCTAATTAATTTGACATTCAGCACAGAGTGAATCCGGGATTTGATGAAGCTGGAACTTCCAGTTTGGATATGATGCTCCATTAGGCAGATTGTTTTATATAAATATGCCCATAAATAAAACAACAAGGCAGCTGGATGCTTCCAACCTATCACTCAACAACATAAGGGCATTACAACAAAAAGCATGTACTCCTAAAATAAGGCCGATCTATACGCTTTGCCAGTGCTTTGTTTTTAATTTACTTCTGCAACATGGGTATCCACCATCTTTGAATGATAAATGTATAAAAAAAAGGCATCCACATCATGACGTATGACGTACATGCACGGATGCACACTTATGCGTGATACTACAGCAGTTCAGCGTAATTCCTACCATGCAGGCACACATATGCATCATGAAGCTGTCGTGCCATACCATCATGATGTAAAAGTGCACATGGATGCATGGATATTATTGTGTTGTTGTTTTTTTTGCCTATGCAGACCAGTATTTATTTTTTCTTTTTCTGAACAGCGTCGGTAAAAACACACACTCGCAAAGCTAATAGGTCTGAATTAGCAAAGCAAGATCTATTGACTTGGCAAATGCTTGTTTCGGTAATCCTTTACTCTACTAACAACTGTGGAAATTCCAAACCCCATGCAGATTTTCCATAGTTCTAAATGCAATGTGTGGAGTCGCCTCGGATCTCGATTCCGTGAATCAGGAACTCACTTTTTTGATACTTTAGTATGAAAAACATTCTAGGAAGCGGGCGCTAGCCTCTTACAAGACTCCAAGACAGTGTCCCAAGGAGTCACACCTGTAGCTGAGGAACCTTGGACACCGCGCCACATATTTCATAACGGAAGTTAAGATCCTTAAATACTCCTTACAGGTAGGTCTATCACTACAACTTCCCGATAGACAGGGTCCACCTTTCCTTCTTCACCTGCCGTCACAACACCCCATCTCTAGAGTCCTGAGTGTGTGTCCCTTGAACATGACCACGGACGCCATCTAGAGGCAGCAGATGGTACTTTGTTGACTGCCCTTCAGGCACTGCAGTGATACCCTGGTCTATAGAGTCATAAGGCCAGAAGAAGAACCGGAAGTGAAACCTAGTTCGCCCATCTCACTGAGGAGCAAGAACGTGGCTGCTGAGGGGCTAATGGTGCAAGCGTTCGATGCTGTGACGTCATCAGGGAGGGTTAAAAAGACAGGTGATCTCACTTCTATTACTCCAGAGAGCCGGAGCCCTGCAGCCCAAGGGGCCTACCATGAGGCGCCTTGAAACGCACCCTTTTCACAGCAGACTCACGAGGCTGAGTAATAACGTCTACAAGGCGCTATATAAACTGTCAGGAGGCAGCATTTAGTCCCGGGGGAGAGCGCTCTGATAAACAAAACACCTGTTATAATGGCCCCCGCTGCTGACAGCGACCCCCGGACGGCGGCAGTGCACATTCATTCATTCATTCATTTCTGGAGTGCGCGGCAGCACACTGACAGATATGAGCAATAAGCAATGCACGGTTTAGGCCGCGCCTGTCACCCGAGAAAAATGTTTATGAGCTCAGCGGCGCGGCGGAGGTTTGCTGTGCATGCTGAGGAGCCGCCATGGAAAGCGATGGGCATGGGCGTAGGAAGTGTGGGGGACGAGGGGGATATATCCCCCCCAGATTTTAAAGTGGGGGGGACACGGGGACAAATGAATTTCCCCTCTCAGAAGGCTGTTATTGACAGAACCATTAGCGCACGAAAGCGCTACCTAATGGCCCTGTACTTGACCTGCCCGGAGTCAAAGAGGACCCCTGCCCTCTGCCCTTTGTTATGCTGTAGGAGGCTTGGCTGGGAAGGGCAGAGAAGGAAGACAACTCTGTCTCTTTTCTTTCATGCCCAGAGAAGGCAAGCACAGTGTCAACTTCTCCTGAGTCCTGATCTGCCTGTGGCAGCGGCCCTCCTACCCCTCTCTCTTTCTTTTTCCTCTATCTCTTTCTGTCTCTGTCTTCCTCCTCGTTAAGTTCTGATTTCGAGACAGCTCTTACATTCTCTCTCTTGCCTCTCTTTGTCTTTATTTGTTTTCCTGTGAAATGGATCCAAAATAGGAAGAACACTTTGGCTGGAAATGTCCCCATTTGCTGATCGTTTTAGAATTCCAAAGAAAAACCTTAGGCCGGAGAGAAAAAATTATTAAATACGCAAATTAAAGCGATACAGAGTGGTCAGCAGACTGGCCAGATTGTTATGTACACCCACACACATTAGCACCACTTTACAGAGTTTGCCAGTGAAAGCGCTACTTTCTTTTTTTCTTCTTTCTTTGAAGAACATTGTTTTCCCAGGGTGGGGAAGTGCACCATCCCTATAGGGACTGCAATACCTGGTTGATGAGTGGAGTAAAAACGTTTAATATGATCGTTTTCAACTGTTTTAATTATTTTAGCTTATAAAATGTGTACTGCAGCTCTGTGTTCGGGGATGTGGTCTTTTTTTAAACCAAACTGTGTGGTAATATTATTCTTTTCTTTCTTGCCTTATCTGTGATGTCACTCTTAGAATTGCTATGTGTCATGAGAATGTTGCTCATGTAATGGAAATGTTGTTGTTACTTGTGTTCTAGATCAGAGAAGCGGTTGGAGCTGATCTGATCTAGACGCTTTTATTTATGCTCCAGTGGGTCCTTGGATTTAACTTAAATAAATCCATATTTAAAACATATATTGCTTCCTCCGCTCTTTACAATGGCGACGAGGTTTATTTAAAAAAAAAAAAAAAACATTTTGGACTTACTGTGAAGTTAAGCGTCTTTTAAATTGTCGGCGAAATTATTTAAAGGAAACGGACCTACGGTGTGATCCTGTTCTGGTGCAGTTCATGATTCTGTTGATTGTGATGCTTTCTTGAAACTTCCAAGGTACTGTCAATTTTAAATAATTTAAGGAATTCGAGTCGATTTTCTCTAAGCATCTCCGAGACAGTTGGTCTGCTCGCGCTCCTGTACTTTCCAGTTTGATGACGTCTGTGATTCACAACGGACTTCTGGAACGCGTTATTTTGTTGAAACACAGCGCATAGAGCACGCAACGTCACGGCCATTTTGAGTTTGAAACGCATCGCTGGAACGCAGCGCAGCACGCAACGTAGCGGCCATTTTGCAAGTTTTCGACTGTCAGCTGTTCTTTTATCGGCTTCATTCAAACAGTCTAACGGCACTGTTTCGCAACGAATTTCAAGCGGCAACCTGGGGGTACATTATGATGTCAGGCGGATTTCCTCCGCCAGGCTGGCGGTGGCTACCGCCAGCCTGGCGTAGGAAATCCGCCCGACATTATCAGCCCAATTCCCCCCCGCCAGATTTGGATGGCGGGAGGGACCGCGGCGGTGGGAAACACCGCCCGCCTGTTTTCCGCCCCGGTCGCCTAGCGGCCGGGGCGGAGAACCAGTAACATGGTGGCGGTGTCTTTTAGACACCGCCCGCCGTATTACTATGGGTTGTGCACAATGCATTTCCGTGGCGGCAATGCCGCCACGGAAAGGCATGCGGAGAGTCCCTGCGGGGGCCCCTTGCGGGCCCCCTGGGAGTCCGTGGCTTGGGGGGTGCACATGGGGGGTACCTATGGTACCCCCCCGCATTTCAAAGTGCAACATGGCAGGCACCGCGCGGTGCCTGTCATGTTGCACTTTGAAAAGCACAACGTGCACTTTTACCATTGCGGCGGGCGGAGATTCCTGCTCCGCCCGCCACAATGGTATACATACAGGATGCGCCCGCCTGTGTGGCGGGCGCATCCTAATGCCATTTTCGGTACCCCCGCACTGTTAGCGGGCGGTCCACTACTCCGTTAGGGTGGCGGGCGGATCCTAATGGACCCCCTGGTGTCTATTTCCTCTTTCAAGGAATTCTACCTGCGAATTCAGTGATTCGCTCACTTTTATTTCGAATTTGTAATTCATTAAGTATACTTATCGACGAGTGCAAGTGTAGTAAGCTGGAGTGTTCTATGTTTCTTTCCTTACTTCAGTGATGTAAACATGTGCTGGTTGCAGTTATTACTACTGTGATTTGCACACAATTTGAAAGCACTTCTTTTACTTCAGTGATGTGCACACTTTATTTATGTTGAGTAGTGCATATTACTGTTTTATTACTATTGTGATCTGCACACATAAAATATTCAGTTTTACTCATTTGTTTATAGCAGTTATATTACTACTGTGATTTGCACACAATTTGAAAGCAGTTCTTTTACTTCAGTGATGTGCACACTTTATTTATGTTGAGAAGTGCATATCACTATTTCATTACTACTGTGATCTGCACACATAAAATATTCAGTTTTTCTCATTTGTTTATATAAGTGATTGAAATGGCAGCGAGAAGTTGAAGAATTTTTCGTGGGGTAGGCCTTTCGTTTTGGTGACGGACCATAAGCCGTTGGTTTACATGATGGATGGTGTGAGGAGTGGTAGAGCATCTTCCAGGTTGGTTTGGTTGATAGCAAGACTGCAAGAGTTTAACTTTGAGATTCAACATATTCCAGGTGGAAAGAATTTTGCTGCAGACTGTTTATCCAGGTTGCCTCCTTTGAATGATTCTTGCGATGAGGTCACGGATCAACATGAGTGTATTGTGGCTGCTTTGGATGCTGTGGAATCTAGCAATTTTGGTATTGATGAAAATGAGTGGAACGATCATGTTAGTAGAGATAATTTGTTGACCAAAGTTAAGTCTTATGTTGTTAATGGATGGCCTTCTGTTAAAAGTATTGAATCTTCGCTAAGAAGCTTTGCTCAGGTGGCGAATGAGTTATCTATTGAAAATGGAATTTTATTAAGAAATGAGTTGTTTCTTCCACCAAGTAGTCTCAGGGAGAAGATTATCAGTTTAGCGCATTTTGGGCATCCTGGTGTTTCAGGTACAAAGAGATTGCTCAAGTGTCACTATTGGTGGCCTGGTTTAGATACTTCTGTTGAGAAATTTATTGATAACTGTGCGGTGTGTGTTACGTCTGACAAGCACTGGAAGGTTTCCACTGAACCTTTGTCTGTTTGTGAAGCTCCTGCGGGGCCTTGGGAAAGACTTTCCATTGACTTTTCTGGACCTTATGATTGTCTTGGCAGAGAAAGTAGATTTTTGATTGTTCTCATTGATGATTTTTCCAAGTGGTTACATTATTCTTTTGTAGAGCATCCTAGTACTGATGCGGTTATTAGTTTCCTGGACTTTGTTTTCAGGATTGAAGGGGCTCCCATTTCCATCAGGTCTGACAATTGTGTTCAGTTCATCTCTAACAAAATGGAAATGTTTCTCAAAAAGTTTGGTGTATCTGCTAAGAGGACGCCTCTTTATAGTCCACGTTCCAATGGTCAGGTTGAGAGGGCCAACAGATTTTTTAAAGAAGGGATCCAAGCTGCTTTGGAGAGTAATCTGGATGTTTTTGACTTTTTGAAAGACAAAATTTAGAGTTATCATTTGACTCCTAATTCTGGCACTGGGGTTTCTCCTTTTTGTCTTATGAGAGGCAGACAAGCGAAATCTTTAATTTTGCCTCAATTGAGAAACAAAAGCAATTTGACGGAGAGTTTTGAGTCTTCTGTCCCTAAAGCTAAAAGTAACATCACTTCTGCACGACTATCAGGTTAGTCTTATCATGATGATTTTCATCACTGCAAGGGCAAGATTGTAAATGTTGGTGATTGGGTTACAATTGTTAGTCCCTCTCACACACCCAAAGGTATGTCCAGGTTCAGTAAGCCCTTTATTGTGGAAAAATTTTCTGATTCTACTGTTTTTGTCAAGGGCAGAGGGTGGTGGAGTAAAAGTTCTGTTGTGGTTCTGAAACCTGGTCAAGAAGTTTTTTTTGATAAAAGGGAAGATGGGGATGTCTGGTTTGATGATTCCTGTCATAATCCTTTACCTGAGGAACAGTTTGTTTCTTCTGGTGATGTTATTCCAGGTTCAGAGCTTGATCCTGTTTTGGATACCTCTGCTTCTGACGTTGATGCTGGTACTTGCTCTTCTGTTCCTGGTTCACATGTTTCTCTTAAAAGATGTGTTAATTTGCCTAAAAGATTTGATGATTATGTTCTGGATTAGTTCTGTTTTGTTTATCTTTCTTTTGTTTTGTTTTCTTTTATTTTTGTTTTGTTTATTTGTGGAAAAGGTACATGTGGTAATATTATTCTTTTCTTTCTTGCCTTATCTGTGATGTCACTCTTAGAATTGCTATGTGTCATGAGAATGTTGCTCATGTAATGGGAATGTTGTTGTTACTTGTGTTCTAGATCAGAGAAGCGGTTGGAGCTGATCTGATCTAGACGCTTTTGTTTATGCTCCAGTGGGTCCTTGGATTTAACTTAAATAAATCCATATTTAAAACATATATTGCTTCCTCCGCTCTTTACAAACTGCTAACATTTTAAAAGCATATAAGCAATGGACATTGAAACGGGTCCCTTCCTGACTGGTCCTGTAGCCATGTCCTGAAATTTACAGGCAAAATCACTTACTGATTTCTGAATAATGAGTTTAAAACTGTTAAGGTAACCATGTTGTTCCTGATTACATTTCACATGCTTTGCTTATTCTTGCATTCCTTATGAGTGTTTGCTTTTGCCAGGGTGTTCTTTGTTTTTTTCAGGCAGCATTTTACTGTTGTCTAGTGCATAATTAAAATTTAGTTGCAGCACAATTGAGTTGTAGCTTAAGGCAGTGCAAGTTTCTCTCAGTGGGGCAGTATGGTGTTCAATGTGGGAGAGGATGTGGCACTCTGACCAGAGCTGCTGAATTTGGAACTTGAGCACCATTTTCAGCCTTCATGACCAGTCCACCAGACCACACTCCTGACAGAGCTCATTCCGATGCTACACCTTAGAAGGCCCGATAGACCTTAGAAGCCCTGGTGTCTTAGCACCCGTAGGTGGACCCTAATGGCGACAAGTGTCTTGAAGGCCTGTCCACCACAATCCACAATCCATACTGCAGTTCACCTCCAGTCTTGCGAGCAGGCATACAAAGAAGCACACCCTAGACACACCATCGACAGTGACTGTCACTGAGGTCACAAGATCCTTGAGGCCAGTCCACCGCACCCATTGGTACCTCCATTGGCCTTTTTTAGCAGTAGTGGTGCAACTCACCAGCGATCAGTAATGAAGGATTTACATGCACACCAAACTTATGGGGTGATTATAATGGAGGTGGGACTGCCCCGTCACCCCGTCAGTGGCGGTTACACCGCCATCGTTGACTGCATTACCGCCAGCAATATTACAATGGCGGGTGGTTTCATGGCGGTCGGAAAGACCACCGCCACACACCCAACTGGCGCCTTGAGCCGGCATTGCGGCGGAGGGGCTCGTGGTTCCTACAATGCTGGTGGTGCCTACCAGCCACCACAGTAGGGATTACGATACCCCTTACCCGCCAGCCTATCCATGGCCATTCACCCGCCATGGAAAAGTTGGTGGAAAGGGACATTGGGGGCCGTAGCAGGCCCCAGACATGGGACCCAGGGGATATCTAAGATGCCCCCCTACATATCACTGCACCATGTGGCAGGCACCTGATTGTGCCTGCCACGTAGTGCAGTGATATATGTAACATGTCCTTTTTCACATTGCTGCGAATGATGCAGCCAGCAGCACCTGCTGCACTGTAAAAGATAGGCACTGCGAATGCCATAGTGGCGGTCACATTGTAATGCCTATCGTGGGGCCGCCACCTTGAAGGCCAGTGGTCCCATTTCCCTGATTCGATGGCGGACGGACTGAAGTCCTCCTGCCATCGTAATCAGCTTCTAAGTTTGCCAACTTCATCGTCTCTGCTTCATGCACAAACACTTTTAACTTGTGCAGCCTGCTTTCAGGCCACTGGAGTTATGCAGCAATGGAGGCCAAAAAGATGTTGCAGTGTTGACTAAATTATGCAACAATAAAAAGGCTGCAGCGTAATGCAGTGCATTTTATGATACTTTATTATTTTGACATATTTATTCATACTAACAGCCTCTGCAAAGCTTTTGCCTCATTAGTATCTGTGTAACATACAAATGCAGCAGTGGGAAAGGTGACCAGTCAACCTTTGCAAAGGGCCCTACACTTCACAGCAACATGAGTCACATTTCTCTTAGTAATTTTTGATCCGTTTGAGCAACAAAATTGTTTTTGGTCAAATCGTTAGATTATGCAGCCGATGATGTATTATGTGGCAAATATGACACAGCCATAGTTAAGTAGAAAACATTTTTCCATGTAACTCATTTTTGCCCCAGCATTGTAGTTGATCAATTTGCAAGTTCCCCAAACCGAAAAGTCGAGTTTGGGCACAATTTTCATTTTAAAAGCAGTCCTACAACACAGGGCTACTTGTAAACTGACCCCAGGCTTCAGCAGTGCACACATGCAAATGCAGAAAGAGCTACTGGCCTCAAAACTGCCATGCCCTATTATATTCTAGGGACTTAAGGTAGTTCTAAACCCCCTGTCCTATTATGTACTACGGCCTTATAGGAGAGGCCATGCCAATCATAGGGGTACCCTAACCCATAGTGCACCCTAGTGTATGTAGGTGTATTCACAGTATCTTTAGGTGTCTCTTTCAGAATAACACCATTCAGGCAGAGGCCAGGGTCAGTCAGGTACCACCAGTACCAGTCAGCAAAATGTTGGAGAGGAGGGCAGAGGATGGCTTTGCAACACTAAAGAAACACAAACTCAGAATTTAAAACATAACACCATGGTTGTGGGATTCTCTTTAATAATCAGAATTGATTTCTATCCTAATGAACCCATTTTCTAACATTAGGATAAGGAAAGACTGGGGAAAAAATCATAACGTTCTAATCTATACCTTGAAGTTTTCGTGCAGTTCTTTGATGATGGTTAATAGCTCACTGTTCTATGTTAGGATTTTAACTTATAAACTGCAAATACCAAAAGAATCTCTCAGACAAAAGCAGCAACTCACTGACCTACTTACATGATATGCATTTTGTGATCTGCGTGGTACACGTTCTTTGCAGCAGGCATATTACACCACTGTGGCTACCTTACCAAGAGTCAAAACTTCCACTAGACAAACCTCCGATCTCTCTCAATAAAGGACATTAATCACCAAAGTTATCTTCACATTTTTATTGTTGCCTGAAAATTGTTGGAGACCAGGAATGCAGCAGCAGGTATTTTTCAAACCATAATGCACTTGCAAACACGACGCCCCACCCTAAGTCCATGACCTTTGTTTGCTTGGTGCATGAAGATGCAAGATTAATATACATGTTTTTTTAACATTTGGTCTGATTACTATATGAAATAACAAACAAGCATACATGCAAACTGTGACAACATGCCTGCTTTTCTCGATATTTCAATTCGAAAGTATGCAATTGTATTTGTTTAACGGGCGGTGATTTATATAGGGTTACTGGGAAGTCCACAAGGTTGTCCCTGTCCCCCCCCCAGAATTTTAGTGTCTCCTACGCCCCTGGCGATGGGGGCAGGGTGGCAAGAGAGGGGGGGGGTGCATGCGAGACAGAGGGAAGGATGTAAAAGAACAGGGAGAGAGGGGAGACAACAAAGGGAGAAGAAGGACTGACTAAACAAAAGGGGGGTTAGAAAGAGGAAAAATATATAAAAACAGACAAAACTGCGTACAGAACGGGAGAAAGAGAATTAAGGGGGCACCAGGAATAAAGGCAATCGGAAAAAGCGCAGAGGAACGCTCTGAGAGAAATATGGTGAAGACGGTAGTTAAGATTTTTTTGTTGTATATAACATGAGTAGAGCGCAAGTTGACCCACTTGGAGTCGTTTGGTGTTGTTGATGGACAATAGGTCGTTTATTGTTACCCAACTCAGTGCTTAATTTGTAAAAAAAAAAAAAAAGATAGAAGTGCTAGTGCCCGGAGGCCACTGCGGCTTGCGTCACCCGTTGCCCCTACCAACGTCACCAATTACAGTACCAACACCACTGCTAACCATCACACACCTACACGTGTGACAATTCAGATCATTCCAGACACCAAACGCTGTAAGAATATATTGGGAAATGGGTATTATTCATTAATATTGAATTAATAACAACTGTTGCCACCATGTGTCAGCCTGCAATAAGTATTAGTGTTGACAATGAAGTGCCGGCTCAACAGGCTCAAATCATGCACTGTCAATGGTACTCATTTTATCAACCTCAGAAGGATGAAAGTGGACATACTGGGAATTCGAACCTGTAACTACGAAGTTGAACACAAATTCCTAGTGTGGACGCCTCAAGCCTCTGAGCCACCAGACACAAGTGAATGACCCTAGAAACAGGATGGAAGAGAGCTTTTCTTGGAAAACGGCAATTTACATTATTAGCATAATTACACGATGGCAGGAACAGATGAGATAAATACTCTGATTGGCAGTGGCCTTCTCCATTGCTCGCATTCAGGCAATGGATGAAGATTATATATGGTCTCTAAGAAAGTGCTGTTTGAGGCATCCCTTGACGGTGGAGACTAATAAGGTCTGACTGATATGAATCGGTAGAGCATCAATATTTTAGGTACATTGGCTAGAGATGAAGGGAAAAGGAATTTGAAAGAAAAGGAAAGGGATTCCAATGCATGGTGGAAAGAGTATAAAAAAATAACTTTTGGGGCAAAGCAGAGGGGAATACAGAATGGCGTGGAAAGCAGAAAAAGAAGGTAAAATAAGGAATTGTGGAGAAATATACATGGATAGGAGTAACCAACAGTGGTGTTTAGGCCAAATCTGAGTCAATAGGCACTGATCAAATCTTTAAACGTTGGATAGTAGGAACTAAAGCAAAGGTAGAAATTCAGAAAAACGGGTGTAATAGAGATGCCTGAGGAGTTCAAAGGAAACGTGAGAGGCGGATGTTCAAAGAAGTGGGAAAGAAAGATGAGGAACACGTGATGAAAGTAATGGGAATGGAGAAAGAATGAAAAAGGAGGGACTTTACAAAGAAGCGTAAAAGGGATATTACAAATAAGACTGAGTGACAGGGCAGATAAGAGACTAGAAAATGGAGAGAGGAAATGAGAAACTATAGAGAGAGCGAAAGACAAAGCGTTAGATGCTCAGTAACATATATTTTCAGTTTATTCAGGACAAGCAAGAGGTTATCTGACATTCTACACTCCCATTAATTGTTATTGCCAGTTACTGCATTTTGAGAAGCACGTGGGATGTTCTCACCCGGATTCATTGCTAGTTTATATCTTGAATCGGGGACCTATCAGGTACCAGGGCCAGCACGGGTTCTTGAGATTACGAGGCACAGCCATGTAATCTATCACCCTAACTCCATATGGAAGAGGAAGTAAGGTGTGAGGCCAGGCTGGACAGACCTGTGGAAAGGGAGAAAAGGGCATCCCAGTTTAAAGTTTACAGATCCAGTGATCATTTTAGAGATCCAGTGGATCCCTCTCAGTTGAGATTCAGAAGTGGTCACAGTACCGAAACTGCCTTGATCATGGCAACAGAGGAGGTAAGGGCTGCTCTCGATCAGGGAGTAAGAGCAGCTCTTGTCTTATTCAATCTATCAGCAGCGTTCAATGTGGTCAATCATGAATGAATGATTGACAGTCTCCACAACATCAGGATCAGTGGGGCTGCATTGTACTTGTTGCCATAGTTTCTTTCCGGAAGAGAAAAATCTGTGGCATTAAAGGAGTTTGTTTCAGAACCCCTTTTATTGCATTGTGGGGTCCTTCAGGGGTCCTTAGTTGCCCAAAGTTGTTCAACTTTTATGTCTCCTCCCTGGCCACTCTGATTAGATCCTTTGGAATGTCATTACCATCTTATGCTGACGATACTGAAATCATCTCAGTGATTCACCAGATTTCATAATTGTATGCAGGCAGTTAGAGACTGGATGAACAATAACTGCATGAAATTAAACTCAGGGAAGACGGAGGTCATCCTTTTCGGTAATCACGTTTCCCTTTGGTCTCCATCTTGGTGGCTTCAGGAGTTAGGGACTCACCCTACTTGTTGGGAAGGCTAGAAATTTGAGAGTTTTAATGGATAACAAGCTCACCTGCGTTGATCAAGTCAATGCCATCATCTCATCCTCCTTCTATAGAAAGGATAGAAAAAAAAAATCCTGGCATTCATTCTGCCCGATTTATAAAAAACAGTAGTTGCATTCTTGGTGCTTTCTAAAACAGATTACTGTAATGGCCTTTACTTAAACATGCAGCAGCAACTTATGAACAAGCTTAAAACTTTCCAAAAAGCTGCTCCATGCCTCGTGTTAGGGATTCCCAAATTTCAATCCATCTCTCTAGATATCCAAAAACTAGACTGGCTTCTAATTAGGCAATGGATCAGGTTCGAGGCCTTGTGTATCGCCTATAGAGCACTGCATGTCTTACGATCAGAGTATCCGAGACACAGCTTCAGGTTGTATGAGCCTAGTAGGATGCTGCGGTCATCAGCAGCAACATATGGGACAATCCCCAGGTTCAAACGCTCCACGTGGGGCAGAAGAAGCTTTGTTGCTTGCACTGCTAAAGCATGAACTACCTTACCCCTTCACATTACATTCATGCCTACCTGTTATTTTTTAGGAGCGCATTCAAAACCTGTCTTTTCTGCAATTAATTAATTACTCTTCCATATTTTTGTGACAGTAGAGTGACCATATAAAGCCAGCGCCAAGACACCTCTGGGTATTAGTACGCTTTAGAAATAGCTTTACATGACAACATAAATTCTTAAAATACTGTAAAATATAGAATTATCCCACCACGATGATGGAATTACAGCATACCTATACCAGGGTATTCTGACACGATATTCCCTAAAGTCTTGGAAACGAATACGCCTGCACCATATCATGATTGGTGATCCAGTAGGGCTCTATGACGTGACAGAGACTAGCGACCAGATTCATCAATGTCCCGTTTTGCGAGTCCTTAATAGCGATTATTAAGGAATCGCTATTAAAGACTCGCAAAACGGGATTCATGTAGAAATCGGAAAAAAATTGCGATTCCTACAGCTTCCTTATTTGCGATTAGCAATTTGCTAATCGCAAATAAGGAATAACTCCCCATTCATTCCTATGGGCCTTTGCAAATAAGGAATAACTCCCCATTCATTCCTATGGGCTAGGCCCATAGGAATGAATGGGGAGTCATTCCTTATTTGCGATTAGCAATTTGCTAATCGCAAATAAGGATGCGATTTCAAGGGTGCCAGGGGTGTCCAAAGGACTCCCTGTAGCACCCCTGAAATGAAAATGTAGACTGATGTTGCGCACACACATGTCCAAAGGACATGTGTGTGTGTAACATACAACTTAGAAAAATGCACTAAATGCCAAAAATTGCGAATTCGCAATTCTGAAATGGTTTATGAATTGCATTTAAGGAATCTCAAATAGAGATTCCTTAAATGCAATTCCTCGCAATATAGCGATTTCGCATTTTGCGATTTTTGCATTTGGGATGATGAATCCCAAATGCAAAAATTGCGCTCGCAAAGGGCCAGATTCTCTGAATCTGGCCCTTTGAGAGCCGGATTTCCTTTCATGAATCTGGCTGTAGATCTCTTGAAGCCCGTCAAATGTTTTTTTTTAGTTTTATATAGCGGGAGCTCGGCCTGAAGGTATCAGGGCGCTTTACATGAGCACCAGTTGCGCCACAGATGGACACATTCATTTTGTTAGTCACAGGGAGATTAAGTGATGTTCCCAATATCGCAAGATGTTGAACGGCCTGCCGAGGCTCGGACCCGGTTCCTCAGCTTGGAGGTCGACCGTTCTAGCCGGATGGTACTCGTGTAAATTTAAGTATACGTCAGAGAAAATATAACGGTGGGCGAGATCTTGCCACTGATTGCGTGACCCGCAGGGGAGCATGGGCAAGCAGCGCTTTAGTGCCACTAGTCTGAGCACCCATGCCTACTCATCGAGGGTGGGCGGAGTAAAGAAGTTGGCTCCTGACCCTCCCCGCTGCCACCGGACATTAGCTGTAAGGGGGGCGGGGGGGCGGGCTCACCTGTGGAAGGGGCGTACTCGCCCCTATTTAACTACAGCGCGCCTTCGGCCGGGCCTCTTTGTCCTGCTCGCCCGCGCCCGAGCGCTGTTCCCTCCCTGTCCCTGACCCAGCTGCTCGTGCGGCGGGCAATGGATAGAATGTTGTAATTTTTTCTTTTGTGTTGCAGGCGGAGTTACAGGGCGATCTGGAGGCAGACGGGCACAGTAAGGGTACCTCTGCGGCAGAAGGGTACAGTAAGGGTACCTCTGCATGGCACAGTAAGGGTGTCAGAGCCAAGGACCAGAAGCCGAAGGAGGTTCCTGGAAGCCGCGTCGGCGCCCCGTTAGTCCTTCGGGCGGTCGGGGGGCCTGAACTGACCGGGGGTGCGCCACACCGCTCCGCCCTGACAGGGGGGGCGGGAGTATTACGAGGATGGCAATGTGCTGCACCGTTTGAGCATCAACTCACCGTGCAAGACGGCTCTTTAGGCATGCGGGACAGCGAGGGGCTGCCTGCTTTGGATCGCCCGTAAGATGACCCACTTAAATCGTCATACATATGTGTTGTATGAAATAAACCTGCAACAGTTCTTTCCCATAATCACGTGTCAAGAGTATCATTTGGGTGGGAACTGTGTGGTGTGGTTGTGTGGGTGCTAACAGGCGGGAGCGAATGACGGTGTGGGCACTATGAAGCTTGCCTTGAGCCAGATGCCTGGCTCTGGCTCAGCTGGAGGTCTCTTGTAACCTGGTATTTGTAAGGTAATCTGGTATTTGTAAGGTAATCTGGTATTTGTAAAGCGCAAACAAATCACCAATAAGGGTCTCAAGGCGCTGGGGGTCCGTCTTGGAGATCAAGTGAGCTATTGCCCAGAGTCACATGGTGCAGGGCTGAGCAGCAGCCAGCGCCGAGGATCGAACCGTGAGCCCCATGCTCCAGAGTCAGCCCCCCTGGCCACTGCGCCACACCTCTCCTTGGACCCTAGAGCCCTGAACAAGTCAAGCTTGGCCCCTCCCTGGTAGAGCCAATCCTGTCTGCAAGCAGGTGATACGGTCTCCGGCTCTGCCGTTGCGCCCATGTGCGCCTTCTAATGTTGATGGTGAATAATAATGAAAGCAGCATCCATGGACTGCAACACCCCTGAGGGGTGCATTCTGTGTGTTTAACCTACGCAGAGACACATGAACACCAAAAGGAAAACTATGAACAAGCTGGGTTTTACATTCTCAAAATCAGATTTGTAAGATTCTATTTAATCGGTAAAGCTTTGGGGGTTTGAAAGGCGTTCATTTGACAACTCAGTTAGTTTCGCATCTGCTGCATTAGCTGAAAGAGAGAGAATGCCTTTCATCTCTGAAATGGGTAAAAGGGAACTAAAACGTTACTACATGACGTTACACATGCACGTTTACTACCTTGTCTATGTGCTAGTGCTTTAAAGCTGTGTAAAAATCAAGAGAGGAAAGAAACTCACCCTCCTCATATACAGTGTCACAATCAAGAGAGAGGCAACATCGACTCATCCAGGGTGGGCCCACTGAATATAGGGGAAAGCCCTTTTAATTAGAGAAAAAAGGCTTTTCCCCTATATTCAGTGGGCCCACCCTGGATGACTCTATAACACAGGTGCTGCACGGATGGGTGTTTTGAGGGGAGAGCAGCGAGGGCCACTCTGTTAGGGAGCTGTCTCTCCATTTGCAAGCAATAAAGAACTATAGGAGAAAACCCGAAAACCCAGTTGAGACCTGGGTGGATTCAGTAACAAAAACAACAATGTATCAACAGGTATTGATTCTAGATAAATTGACAAACTATAAAATCAATTACAAAAGAACAGACACAGGGAGAAAGCTATGATTTTTTGAAAATGCGGTCTGTATTAGAATTTTTAAAAGAACAATTGTATTAGTTATAACAGCACTAATGCATAATTTACCAGTGTAATCCACAGATTAGTGCACACAAAGTGCTTGTGAAAGATGTGAACGCTGCAAGTGAGACACATGACAAGTGTAAAATAACATCATGAAAAGCGCAATGTTTTTTTTTTTTTTTAAATGGATACATAACATGGGCAGTGAAACCATAATTAATACAGACCATGTTAGGAACCAAAGAATGCCATGATGTATGCTGCGTAGTCGATGGTGTTTCGACCTATTCAAATTAAGGTCATCATCAGGACAGGATTAGACTTTAATCAGACGGTGCCGTGATTAAAGAAACAGTACTGCAGTTGTAAAGGAAACAATAAATGGCTTGTATCAATCAACTTGGAAGTACGTCCCAGGGTGCGTTAAGGAGTGCACCTTAGAGGTGAACTTGCCCAAAGCTTGCAAAACAGCTCTGGAAAGGCAATGTCGGCACTGGAGCTATTCAAATTGAAAAATGCTGTGTGGTGTGGCTCCCGTACCAAGGTGTGCAGGTTGTCACACAAGCTGCCCGCCTTGGTACGGGAGGCACACCACATCGCCTTTTCAGAGCTGTTATCAGTAGCCAACATTGACAGAGTGCGTTACCTCTCATTGATGGGCTGACTATAAGACCCCATTAAACACAGAATTTCAAAACAGTTGCACCTTTGTGCAAGTTGACCTCTAAGTTGCACTCCTTAATGCACCCTGGGACGTACTTCCAAGTTAATTGATACAAACAATGTATTGTTTCCTTCACGACTGCAGCAGTTTATTTAATCACAGCACCGTCAGATTAAAGTGTAACTTGTCCTGACGATGACCTTAATTGAATAGGTTGAAACGCCATTGACTACTCAGAACACATCATCGTGTCCTTTGATTCTTAACATGTTCTGTATTAATTACGGTTTCAGTGCCTATGTTATATATCCATTTTTTAAATAAAAAGTTTGCACTCTGCATGCTGATTTTTACACTTGTCAAGTGACTCACTTGCGCTGGTCACCTCTTTTACGAGCATTTTCTGTGCACTATTCTGTGGATCACACTGGTAAACTATGCATTAGAGCTGTTATACCTAATACAATTGTTCTTTTGAAAATTCTAATACAGACCGCATTTTCAAAAAATCATTGCTTTCTCCCCGTTTCTGTTCTTTTGTAATTGATTTTATAGTTTGTCCATTTGTCTAGAAACAATACCTGTTGAGACATTTTCTGTATTTGCCAATGCTTACACAGGAACCTGTTGGGAGGCAGACCCAGTATTAAGCGCTAAGTCAGGGTTAAATTGAACTGCCACACGTGTTTCTTCACATTCGTAAAAAAAATTTGCAATAAATAAGATGTTGTTAGCTGCGGCACAAGAAGTGACACTTAGAGCTTGATAATATTATATTCCACAGACACAGACTGTCAAATAAGCCATTTATTTGCTTTAAAGAAAAAAGGTTTTCCTGTTACCATAGCATCACATAGTGACTGACATGTTTTTTTTATCAGTAAAATATTTGGTGTTATTGTGAAACAATTGCAACCTGGGTATATTTAGTCTTCTGTGCTTCCTGTCAGCTTTAACGCACTGTCACAGTGAGTTATTTTTAGCACTGGCAGTCAATGCTAGTGATAACATTTCTAGGGCATAGGTACTCCCTTTGCACTCCTCAATTAACATCATTAAAAACATATTTTTGTATTGTTTAAAAACAACAAATTATACTATTTAAGTGTATAGAGGAACACACAGTTAACGTGACAATAACACACGTCTGGTTATTGCTCACCATTCCCATGGCTAAATGCTCAACTGCCAGAAATCTGCTGTCTGATATTTTGAGGTTGAGAAACTCATCCTACAAAATAAACTTTGCAGTTTTTTAGGTCTCGCCTGGTGAAAGCAGCGCATGCGCTACTCTCACCTTAGAGGACCTTTTGCAATCGATTCTCCCAAAGGCTTTCAGGCACGCGTCTGCATGGACAAAGATGGCTGCTCTCACCATTTTTCCACAGCAAACAGCATGCGCGTGTCCGTAGGGACTGTGGACAGTCCAACGCCATCTTTTTTCCATAGCAACGAAAATGCCTCTTCACGTGTGCTTTTAATAAGCGTGACTTTCGCGATCACTTTCGCTTTCACTGCTGCTTGTTTTTACAATTGCGATCGCTTTCACTTTCGTGATCCTTTTATCCTGTCATATATGTGAGGATGATAAGGATTGCTTTAACACAAACTCTTCATATGTTCTGGGGGTTATGCAGTGCACTACCCTGCAGATTCCTGTGCATTTACCGTGTTATTGCCATTTTGACCTGCCGAGGAACACTCACCTTCCTCATCATCATCATCCTCCAAGTCCTGTTCGAGTTTTACTGGTACCCTGGTTGCCATGTCCCAGTCGGTGGCTCTGTAGGTCCAGGTTACGAACACCGCACATCTGTGTTACAAGCCTCACTCGGTAGGCACACTGATTGCTTGAATCTGATTGGTGGATAGACTGTAATTGAATGCTTTGAAACTCCGCAAAAAGGCTCTGAGTTTTTTCGCTACAGCGAGGGAGTTTGCAAAAAACATGAGATTGAAAATTCTTTGTTGAATCATAACTTGTATCCGCTTTGATAGTTTTACCATTGTCCACAGTTAAATGTTATTATTAATTCTCTATTCTTGCTTGTCACTGAGACCCAGACAGCAAAGCTGAAATATCACAAAATGGTCGTCCGGAGCAGGGTACATACATGTCTTGTCTTATCTTTTTGTTAACCACAACGCTCTTCTTTATCTAGAAACGAGCGGTATAGTGTTTCAGGAAGCTGAGATTAAGGCTCGCTGACGGAGTTGTGGCCAGCGCCATCTGCTGATTGTTAGCGGTACAGTTTGTGCTGCCATTCAGCATGCAGACGTTCCGCCACCGCACAACCCTGCTTCTCCAGAGAAACTCCACGCAGGTTGGGGACAGTTGGTCTTCGCGTGAATTTAGGCCACGGTTGTTCGACAAGGGCGCTCATGGAAGAGGGGGAGGAGCGGGGCGGATTGGAAAAGACTGGCCCCGGGGGCAGGCTGGGCATGAGCCACGGATTTGTGAGGCACATCCGACGAAACCAGATAGCCAGGTGCGTTGCGAGACAGGGGTGATTGGTTGGATGTTAAACAAGCCCATTTGTGTGATGTCACAATGGACTGTACTCCTGGGGCACAAGGGGCGGGAAATAAATGATCAGTGACGGGGCTACCATTTGGGCATTTAGGAGAAATCAGTTTGATGTCACAATGGGAATTCATTGTTTAAGGCTTAAAAGCATGATAACAACAAGCATTGAAAATGCAATAGGTCTCGCCTTTGATTAAGTTAAAGCCATTTGCTTTCATATACAATACCAATAGCAAAGCAAATGTCTTTAACTTAATCAAAGTCAAGACCTATTCTATTTTCAATGCTTGTTTTACCTTCTTATCAAAGAGGCACCTCGGGGCCCAACCCCCCAGCTTTAAAAAGTTCAAATGTGAGCTTATAAAGCTCTTTTAGGTGACAGAGCTGGCATTGTAAAATTTTAGTTACACCAGGGGCGACTTTAGTGCCCCTACAGAATAAAGGGACTAGCTGGCACGCTGCAGGAGGGCTGCATTTAGCTTACATCTTGATTACCTGCTCAGTTGAGCTCCTGCCTCACACCCTGCTAGGACACAGATGTTGGCCAAGGTCAAGGGTGGAACTCTGAATTGTATTTACCCTCATAACCCCCATCCTGACAGGCCTGGCCACTGTGCACAGTATCAATAACGGGCCTCCACCAGCCAAACATAACAGGAACACACAGACATAAGAAATGCTGGCTTTTGCAGAGCATGTGCCAAAGTAGGAAACGTAAAGAGGATGTAGCATGTTGCCCTTCCTTTGGTCCCCCCACCATCCTCAGTGTACTCAAAGCTGCTAGATGTTTGCATTGTATTACCTTGCTGATGGCCCACTTGAAGTGGAATGAGGAGCTAGAAGGGCGGGGTGAAGAAGGAATCCGTTAAAGGTGCACTGAACTCTGTACCTCTGCCCATTCATGCTTATTATCCAGAGGGAGGGGAGTACTGCAGCAGACACATGCAAAGTGCTCCCTATCCTCCTCTACCTTCCTTCTAGGTGTTTCTGGCATCTTTGAGTGTGTTTCCCCTGTTTTTTTGCTTTCTGACCTCCTCGTTTTGGTGGTGTGCTGAACACAGTTTTTGCTGGTTTAGTATTTCTGCACACTTCAGTACTGCTGATAAGAACTAGAGTGCAAATCCTCCTGCTGTAAATTGTGTTTATGGATTGGTGTTTCCATAATTGGCTCATTTGAATTACTACTAAGTCCCTAGTACAGTGCACTGTGTGTGCTCAAGGCAAGTCAGTCAAATGTTGCTAGTGGGCCTGCAGCACTGATTGTGCCTCCCTCACAAGCAACCTTTTAAAGGGTTCTCAGACCTGCCACTATTGCAAGGCTATCTGTTGCTTTGTTACCTCTTTCTTACAAGCACAGCTTTCCATTGGGACCAGATAGAGAAATGGAGTTTAGGCTTCCTGAACTCAGAATGCCCCAAAACCGGCCCCAGGCTGCTCGTTTCCAGTCCAGGGAGGACCTCACGTGGCAGTTAAGGCTGTACTGTTCCCATGGGGAACAGGGTCAAGACTGCTTTGCAAATGGTTGGTTGTGAACTGGAATGGCATGGCATGGCATGGGGAGCAAAAAAACGATGGATCAAGGCCCAGATCTCTGTACTGTGGTGAATGTTTGACATTGTGCAGCATTCTGTCTATCAATTGTTATTTTTGCATAGATATCTGTAGAGCACACAACTCTCCAGGGAAGGTATACTGCCACTGAAAAGCAAGAGCAGTGTGGGCCAAGCCAGGGCCGAGACGAGGTGTAGTGCCATGTCTTTAGTTTATTGAGAAATTCAAGAACTGAGGAGGTGACTCTGATATGCAGGCATAGGTCATTCCTGGCTTTGGGGGAGAGGTAGGATAAGGGCCGGCTGCCTGATCTGGTGCTGTGTATGTGGAAAATGTGTGCAAGCAGGAATCCGGCTGAACAGAGGTGTCTGGTAGGTATGTGGAAGTTAATGCGATCTTGGATGTAGGTGGGGCTGATGTTGTGCAAGGCTTTGTAAGTGTGCATAAGTAGATTGAAGATTTCCTGTTTGTGGATGGGGAGCCAGTGAAGGTATTTGAGGTGCAGACTGGTGTGGGTGTGAGTCTGTCAGATGAACTCTGTATGGCCTGGAGCCTTCTGGTTGCCGTAGTCCAACTTGCTGGTGATGAGTACCTGGATGACGGTTCTGCAAGTGTTAAAGGGAAGCCACTTACAAATCTTATTGAGCATCTTGAGTGTCTGGAAACAAGAGGTTCACTGGACCTGTAATAATGAGATAATTGTAGACAATTGTTCTGGTGTTCTTTGCAGAGGTGGTTGAGTTAGGTGTAGGTCTGATATCAGCAGACCACCAGGTGGAGTCCCATAGGGATGTGTCTGTACCAGAAGATGAGTACTTGCCTGTGCTGAGCTTGAGGCAGTTGTTTTTCATCAATTTTCATGGATTTGGTGACTTCGGACATGCAGGTGGAGAAGTTAGTTCAGGTGTTCGATGTTTTGCTCAAATTACTTACCAGTTACTTCAAGTACATTTACAGTAAAATTAATTACATAGGGAGATCGCCACACCTCGCAGACACACCCAGATTTCAAACGTAGAAAAAGCCCCTGCCACATCCTAGTTCATTTGACTCAAGCCCCCAGATAATACAGTTGGCCTGGCCCCAACAGGGCAGAAGAGAGGGATTAATAAATTATGGTGAAAATGTATTTGGAGTAATGAAATTACCGATAAATAATTGAAGCATTACCTCCACAGAAAGTTTTCCCCATAATTAATTATATAGTGAGATATAGCAAGCAATGACATAGACCGGGAACACTGACTGTACATGCATCACTCAGTTTATTTTATTTTGGGCTCAAACCCTCCCCTATTGCTTCATAGAAGTCAACACTTTTGACCCCCAAATCTCCTACTGGTCAATTTACCGCACGACTCTGTAATGCCACACAAAAGTAGAGGACCTAGCCCAGGTGGCAGACCTACAAATTTCAATCACAGATGCTCCCTGTGCTTCAGTGAGGGAAGTAGACATGGCTCTGGTGGATTAACTTCCACCCCAGTAGGACACGGAGTTCCTGCCTCTCTATATGCCAATGCTATCAGGATGTGATCCATCTACTCAGAGTTTGATTGGAAGGTTTAGATCCTTTCCTAGCAGGCCCAAAATTAACAAACTATGAAGATGTAATCCTGAAATCAGAAACTCAATGCAAATAAATCAGAATAGCCTACTTAACACCAAAAGAATGTAACTTCACTCCTTCAGGGGACATTTGACTAGGATGAAACACCAGTAAAATAACATCCTGCTGCCTGTGAAACACTGAATTTACCTTGGCATGAAAGAAGTCCCAAGACGTAAAACAACCCTGTCCTTGAATACTCTAAAGAAGGGATGCCCTACTGATAAGGACCCCATTCCCTCGGTATCTTCCCAGATGAAATTGCTATCAGGAAGAAAGTCTTCAAGTTGAGTAATCTGAGTAATCTAAAATCCACCCTTTCAATAGTTTCAAAGGGAGAACACATTAAGGACCAAAGAAAGATCCCAAGATGAGTAAACCGGTTTAGACAGAGGCCTAAGATTAAGAAACTCTTGAAAAACCCTCTGACCGTGCCCATCTGCAAGCCCTAATGGTTCTCCACTGGATCTTGGGAATGGAGACCTTTAATCAAAGTGTAAGCCCATCCTGCAAGAACTCTAGCACCTTCACCAGCTCAACAGACTCCGGGGCAAAGTGTTTAGGTGCACACCATTTCTGAAAGGGGTCCAATGCCTGAAATAGGCTGAAAGAATGGAAGCTCTCCTAGACGCTTTAATGGAGGAAGCAACCTTCTCAGAGACCCCCTTTACCTTTATCCCTGCCCTTTCAACCTCCAGACTGTCAGCCTGAGGGCTCTCAATGACTTGACCTGTAGGCAAGGAAATACTAGGGCTGATGGAACTACTGGAAGAGGGAACCCCTCACTGATCCTCATGCCCATTATCAGATGGTACCAAGCAGAGTGGGGCCATGCTGAAGTCACCAGTATTATCGCAGATTTCTCCCTCCTTAACCTGATCACAAACTTCAAGGGAAAGACGGTAAGGCATAGAGCACCCCCTGAGGCCAAGGGCAAGAAAGGGCATCCACTGTCCAAGCCCTTTCCTCCTTCACCCTTGAGCAGAATAGAGGAAGAAGGGAATTTTGTGCTATTGCAAACAAATCTGCTACTGGAGTCTCCCACTCCTGACAAATCCTAAGAAATGCCTGCCTGATCAGACAAAAGTCCTGAGAGGAGGTAATTTCCCTGCTGAATTTGTCTGCTCCGACATTCAGCTTCCCCAAATGTAAATCGCTCTCAGCTCCAGTATGTTGTATTGGGCCCTCAGAAAGTTCTGATCAAAGATTCCTGACAATACTGAAGATCTTGTGCCCCCCCTGCTTGTTGAGGTAGGACTTGGCCGTGTTGTTGTCTGTCCGTACTAGAACACCCTTGCCCACCAATAGGCGAGCAAATGCAAGCAGAGCTGGATGAATTGTCTCTAGCTTCCTCCAGTTGGAGGGCCTCAACTGCTTCAACCTTGAAAAGGCCCTGCTCCTGCTGTGCCCAATCCAACCTCCCCATCCCACTGAGCTGCATCGGTTGTGAATATGATCAGCGTCTGTGATGTCAAGCTGATACCTTTCCTGATCTGTGAAGTCTTGATCCACCAATAAAGTTCCTCCCTCATGACAGTTGTCGTCGGATTACTTAAGGTAAAATCCTGAAATATTGGTGACCAATGAGCCAGTATGTGCTCCACCCCGTGTTCAGATGGAACTTTTTTTTAAACTAGATTTTATTGGGTTTTTAAATAATCATAGCAAAGAATAATTTTCATCAACGTTATGCATATACAATTAGGTATACACTCTCTGGCGTACTCTAACCTTAATACTAATAAACTCCCATCCACCCCCTCCCTCCTTTGAGTTGTATTCTGTTCCAAATAAATATCTTTTCAGGCATTGTTTGCGCTATGGTCCTTGCCTTGATTCTAGGTGTTAAAGTGCACATGTCGTTATGATGGGCTCATCTAATCAACCTGTCCCTGGTCTGCCAATTCACTCCCCCCCCATCTCTTCTCGGTCTGGGGCTAATGACTGCGGGGATTCCGCTCTGCTGGATCCATGTTCGTTAGCTGTTAATTCTACCACTAGGTGCTCCCATACTCTTGCTTGGTCTATGTTACCTATACCCCGCCTCGCTTCTCTAAGTAAGAGTCTCCCTTTTGCCCCACCCATTTTGCTAATACCTTTTTCCATGTACCCACCCTCGGTCCCCCTGGAGTTTTCCAGTTTCTAGCCAACTCCCATTCGGCCAGGACGTATGCAAGGCCATGGAATTTCCATATTTTTGGATGTGTTCGGGAACCACCCTAGCAGGTAATGGTCTGGAGTTTGCAGCAGCTCCATTTCTATGGCATCGCCTATTGTACGTCGTACCTCTTCCCAAAAGGTGTGCACAGGAGGACAGTCCCAAAACATGTTTAGAATATGGCTTCTCTCTCCCCCACCTAGGGCATAATGCCAATTCTACTCCAAAATACTGCCTTATTCAGAACGGGGTAAGATATGCTCTGTGGAGCACGTAGTTGTTTATTATTTTTAACCGCATCTTTCTGGACGCCTTCTGGGTTCCTTCCACTATCATCTCCGTCTTTCACCGAGACCTGTCTCCCCAGGTCTTCTCCCGTCGCACTTGCAGATGTTCTAACGGTCTTTGTATGTCCTGCTTGATCGCGTTGTAGAGGCAGGAAACAGTTTTGATCATTCCCACTAAGAGTGCGACGTATCAGCTGCCCGTGCCCCAGGGCTTCCTTATCTTCTGCGTGAGAGCTCTATGCTTTAGGAACTGGCCTCTGGGTAAGTCATATTCTGTTGGGAGCTCTTTGAAAGGGAGCAGTTCTGAGTCCGGATAAAGATCCCCCATCACTTTGAGACCTGCCTCTTCCCAATCCTCCAGCCCCGCCCAGTGCTCCCCCTGTGGGAGGCAGCGAAGCAGAGCTATGGGTAGGTCCAGAGAATAGGGTTTCTAGTACCCACTCGTCTCAAATACAGAGTCCAGCACTGTGTCACCACCCTCGTTTCTCCTGTGTCTCCCGACGAGTTCCTCTGTACCCTCAGTAGTATTTTTGCAAAACGTTGGAGCAGTCGGCACGAAAGGGCACCGCTTTCTATCCAGGTTCCTTCCGGCCCCCAGCCACTGGATCATCCAGTACATTTGAGCTGCAATGTAGTATCCTTCAAAGTCCAGAACTGCTAAACTTCCCTCAGTCAGGGGGCACTGCAATGTGGCCAGTGCTACCCTCCTGCATCCCATCCTCCAAAGGAAGGACACACTAGTAGAGTCAAGGTCCTTAAATGTCACTCGCGGTATCCACACTGGGAGGGTTCAGAAAAAGTACAGCATTCGTTGGAGTGCCACCATCTTCAGAACAGCTATTCATCTGGCTACCGAGAGCTGTAAGGTCCTCCAGAAATCTATAGAGGACCGGATCTAGCATATCGCTCTACCCACGTTGCCCTCTAAGAGCTCAGCGGGGCCATGGTATATTTTAACTCCCAAGTACAGCAGGCAGCTAGGATCCCAGTGTAGGTTCCTTAGGTCAGGCGGCAAGGGTCTATTGGGCATCAGGGGAACCGTTTTGATTTTCCCGGAAAGATTATCATGTGCAACATGATTTTCCATTTCCAAGCTTTATTTCGGTCATTATAGACCATAAAAGCAGAAAATAAAATACATACATTACTGGATTTGGGCAATAAAAACATCAGTAAACATTACAAAATATGACCAGAATGCAAATGAGTTAATCAAGTTTCATAAAAGTTAAAAAGAAGTTAAACATTTAAAAAGAGCTTAAAATAATGAATTTATGAATTGATAGTGTTAAAACAGTAGAAAATACAAAAAGGACATTTAACACATGGGGGGAACTAAAAAACGTACGGCGCCTATGCCACATAGAATTGAGGAAACAGGACACAGCAAAAGCAATTGGAGGATGGGTGTCAGTTTGCTAAACTCTAAAGGCCTCCAGACACTGCCTATACCCCAAATTCCTGCATAGTGGTAAGAGCCAATACCTCCTGACTGCACCATAGCCTGGACAAAAGAAGAAAACATGAATGGCTGACTCTTCTTGGCTGTTACAAGCAGGACATCCAATGGGGGAAGCTTTTGACCATTTGCTTGTAAATGCATGAACCGGCAGGGAACCCAATCTGAACTGTATATATAGTTTCCTTGCCATGGATGGATGAGCAACATCAACGAAAGACTCAAATAGATACTGGTCCTTAAAATTGAGGATGTCAGAAGTTAGGTGGCCTAGTTTTATGCTCCCCTGAATTCCAGCCAGTCTAAGCAGTCTGTAAGCTTTAACTAGTTCTAGGCGCGATGTTGCCGGGGACATTTCCTCAGGGTGGGTCCATAGGTTTGGTCAACCTAATCTGGAGCACAGGTCTTTTATGTGTACAAACCAGGATAGTTTCCCCACCCCTGGGAGTCCCAGAATCGTCTTGAGTTCAGACTGGTAAACTGTTAATTCGAGGGTCACCCATTGTCTATGCCAGAAAATCAAGGGTCGCAGTCCAATCTCCTCCTCTATGGGTCTAATTCCAAGATCCATACGTAGGGGGATGAGAGGGCTACTTAGTGGTAGACCCAATAACTGCCTCATAAACTTGTTCTCAGATTTAGCCAGTCCACCTGCAGGAAGATGACCCCAGAGTTCTGCCCCATTCATTATAGCACTCCTAATTTGGACTTTATAAATCTCGGCCATGGGGCCCGGCTGTCTATATGATGAGTTCCTGAATGATTTTACTATTCCACCAACCATCTGTGCAACATGTTTTTAAAAACATATGTATGATTTTATGGAATGATTACAAATTGATTGCACAAAATAAAATTAAGACATTTTTATATAAGATAGTGTTCAGTCTTTTAAATAATATTGTTATAGAGTTTCTTTAAAACATACATTTGTGGTTAGTGCATCTTTACAGTCTCTCAACTAGCAAAGTCATATATGAATCTGACAAATATTTTTGAGATTACTTTCCTGTTCGACTGGGGACTCTGTCCGACCAATAAGAAGCAGGGAAACGAGAAAGACAAGCACGCCAACCAATGGTAAGTAAGGGGCGGGTTCTTAGACCCTTTTCAACGTACTTTTTTTTTTTTTTTTTTTTACAAGAGGCTTCACAGGACAGAGCTTGCGCTGCATGCACTGTTCAGGCAAAACCTTAAAAAAGGAGTAGGCATCAGCACCAAAAAGTGAAGACTTGCAAAAAACAAAGAGAAGAACATAATTTGAAGGAAAGAATGTCCTTGGGGGGGGGGGGGAAGAAATGTGGCACTAGGATTAACAGCAGAATGGAGAGGGCCCTTATTAAGAAAAAAAAGAGCAAATGAAATTAAAGTTGCCTTTTTCCAAGTTTCTTTTTTACTTATTTATTGTTATCTGTAGCGTGAATGTAACTCATTTGGTTTCATAGCGCTGTACAAAGCAGTGTAATGACAGTAGTAGAGAAAGCTTAAAGCGATGCGATTTTCAAGTGAAGACAGAGGGTTTGCATTGCAATTATGAGTACAGAGAGCATCGAAGGACAATTTCAGAGCGCTGGAAAGGCGTTTCCAAAAACAGGTGTCCTAGGAAGCCTTGGGGACCCACTGCAGGGATGCTGCACAAGCGTTCTGAACAGGAGCAGACCCGCACTGAAGCTAAACACTTTTAGCTTGCAGTGAGTAATCACTGTTTGGGTGATGCACAGCGTGGATAGAGACGTACAAACAGTCCCGGGTACGTGTCTGATAGTTGCTAGTTATGTGGAGATCACTATTCAAGCATGTGATATGTACACGTGTAGGCGTTTTGGGAGTAGCTGCCGTTCTGAGAAAGAAATATCAATCCGGAAGGAGATCAGCAAGATATAATTCAGTACAAAAGATGGGTGAACGTGACAAGTATCTGATAGGAAGTGATGAGGCGAGGGGGTGTGGTGACGAGGCACAATTACGTCATGAAGCTATCCATCACCAATAAACATTAGGTGATAAGATCAGGTTCCTTTGGGGTCGAATTGAGTAAATCTAAAACAAGTCATCTCCTCTGCCACGTCATCGAGGATGACCGTGTTAACAAATGTCACGTATGAGCCCAGTGGCTATTGAAAGTGCAGACTCATGGGCAGAAAAAAACATCTCTGTTCTTATTTGACAACACAACAGCCCCAGCCCAACAACCTGCAGTGGAAGATTATGGGTTTTCGGCTAATGCAGCAAAGGCATCCATCACCCACACATTGCCAGCTATCACCAACCAGGGCAGCGCAGGGTTAGTGATGCAGGTGCAGTGGCACCAGGAAGGGGCTGTGTGGGCCCACTGCACCATAATTACAGTTGTGCTTTTAATGCCTAACTTGGAAGCAGGGGGCTTTCGATCCTAGCTGCAACACTACCAGGGAATTCTAGATGGTCCTGGCTATAGGAGTTGCAGAATATGTAAGAGCCAATGGCCTGCTGCATAATTGTTTTATTATTATTACAAGCATATACCACACAAAAAAGAAAAAAGAAGATACGCCACAACTGGAAGGAGGTAGCTAGCAATAACAAGATTACATTAAAAAATATTAACTGTCGCATAAAATTTTAATAGAACAGAAGGCCAAGATGGCCGCTGTTTAAAGCAACACTGACAGCCAAGTGATTAATCCGCCTGCATTCCATTGCTTTGGGCTTGTTACCTCCCAGTCCAGTGGCCGGCACACAGTGGAGAATGCCCCTACTCCATTATGCCCGAACACTTTCACGTGGAGCAGTGCTGGCAGAGAGAGGCCTCTTTGCGGCGCCGCAGCATTCAAAGACCTGGAGAAGATTCTGGGTGCCACGCTAGTCTGAGCTGGGCCAGAGAAGTGCTTCCTGGGAAGAGACCTGCGCAGACCCATCCTGATCTTGTAAGGGAGCTGTTGACCCGACTGGCATCTACCCAGTGAGTGAGGGGGCAGCCATCAACCCAAGCTGCGTTGGGAGAGAGCCACCCGGACAGAGAGAGCCTGTAGCCAGGCTGAGTGAGGGCCTTCACCACGACCCAGCCCGAAGACTGGCGTGTAGTTTCCGGTGCCTCTCTCGCATGGTGCGAGGAGAGGCCTAAGTGCCAGGAGGCCGGGGCTGGAGCAGATTGGGCCCTGTACTGCACAGGAGAATACTGTGCCTGACAGCCTGTGCCCAGAGATGGTTTGGAAAGTGACTGGAAGGACTTGTGGGGCCTCTGGTCTACTTGTGGTCCTCTAATGCTTGTTGGGGTGAGGTGGGACCCGGCTCACACAATAACAGATGGCTGGGCTGTACATGGTCACCTGCTTCACTCAAATAATGTGCGCCAGCCCCCTGACCAAGATGGGCAAGCATGACTCCAAACAGCCCAAGCTCTCTTTCTCCACCAAAAGATGCACTGGTGCTCCTGATGCGATTCCTGAGACCTCACAATGACATGACGCTGAGGCGGTCCCTTCCACCCCAAATAGGACATCAAGGGTATTTTCAGGGATCCTTCATAGCATTGGCACAAAAATTGACACCATTTCCATTAGGCAGGATCATATAAAGGAGCGACTGGACAAGCATGGTGGATGCCGGCATCAGTAAGAGACAAGAGTATTGGAAGCTGAGGATGCCTATCCAGCCACCAATGAACATCTGCTGATGAAGAAAGTCCTGGTGTTCATTCAAAAGAAAAATGAAGACTTAGAAACCAAATTCAGGAAGAATAATAATCACACACTAGGAATCTCTGATGCTACTGCTGTGGATAAAATAGACACATGTTGAAACCATGCTCCACTCCTTGTTCAGAGCAAATCTGTCCTCAAAGTTTGCGAATAAGTGGGCACATCGGTCGCTGGGCCCTTGTCCTCCTCCTGGAGCCTGGGCACGACTGATAGTGCATTGTTTACTTAACTATAAAGACAGAGGCACTAAAATGGACAGGGAGCATCAAGAAGTTTAGCATCAGGAGAACTTGGTCTCTGTATAACCCAATTTCACACTAACAGTGCAAGCCACTTGCTGAGAGTTCCTGCCGGCCCACCGACTCCTCCAGAAAGTGAAGGTTATGTACTCCTTAATTTACCCGGACCTAAATGCTAAAATCCATCTCTTTACTGACCCCAAAGAAGACTAAAAATTCTTTCTCAAGTTTGTGACCTCCAGGGGTACGCCTAGAGGTCGCCTGACTATGCCAGAGGCTGCACAGGATGGTAACCCATGATGCTGAATGTCTGCAGTTCCACCTTGTCTCATTGAAACCTTCTGCATGCTTGCTTTGCCTGTGCCTCCGTGCTTGCTTTGTGCTGGTGTGCAGATTTCCTGATGCCCCTATGGGGCCTCATGGGGACCCATATTATGTCAGACCTAGCCCTAGGCAGACAATATATATCTGCTGTGCCATAACTACTGCCGGTCCAGAACCCAAAATACAGGACAACCCCTGATCACATCACCCTGAGATGTTTCTTACTTCCTCTTTCTGCCACCCAGCCTGTCACGGCTGGGCTGTTCGCAAGGACTACTAACGCCACATGGGATGTATTCCTTTGTTTTTATGACTGTCTGCATGTTGGGAAGCAAGGGGGCGGTAGTGAATGGTTCAAACAGATGGGGGGTTGAAGTGAGTGGATGGAGGGAATACATTGTTGTTGTTTCTCTTTTTCTTATGGTATGACCAGGCATTTTCATATTCCATTATAAAGCATTTACGCAACTCCCCTATGTGCCCAAGGAGCCCCTGGCGAGCATCACTGGCAGTCATTACAACACCGTACATTGGGATGACAACCCTTTGAAGGCATACTTATGTCTGGTTAAGAACTAAATACTGGCTGGTCACAAAAGATGCAGTCACCTGAACCGTCACAACGAAGCTCTGATCCTCCTGCGGAATGATCTCCCTACTACATGAGATCAGACGCACACCTTGAGACACCCCACGAAAGCCATCCACGATACAGTATTCCGTGATGAACTCCGGTCTAATATCTGTGGCCTCGCCCACCACTATGTTGGAGGCACTCAAGGTGGTAACACAAAGTGCATGCATTGCTAAACAGGCTTGTGTGTTGCAGGTAACCCGTACTCAACATGACAGACTTGAAACAGACATCCATTCGCTTGACCTTCTGTGCCTCTGGAGACACTAGTACTCTTGCCTCAATTAGCCAAAACAATTAGCAATATTAAGAGAAGGCAGCACGTGAGACGCATTATCTTGGCAAAGAAAAGATGGCACGAGGCTATGGTGAGGGGGAAGGATCAGGTTAAAGGTTAGCTGAACTTGTCCCTAGACCCTGGGCTAGTGATCATATCATCGAATTAGTGGATGACCCTGAAATCCCAATGAATAACCCCATAGTCATCCAGCACACTATGACAACCTTCTAGGCAAAACTTTATAGTTAAACAGGAGCAGTTCTCCCCGAACAACTGGGCGACTTCCTCAATTCCATCCAACTCATTTGGTTCGAAAACTCCCATTGGCAGTACATTAACGTCCCCTTCTCAGTAGAGGACATTATACAGGCGATACAGAGTATCCCCAGGGACAAGGCTGCGGGGTTGGAAGCTCTGGCTAAATCATTCTATAAAGAATAAGCGTAGATCCTTGCCCCTCATTTAAGTGGCAGTTTATGAAGAGGCAATCCAGACGGGAAGCCTGCCACCTACATTGTACAATTTGTATGCGAAACAGTGGTTCTGCCACTCTTAAAAATCTAAATAACCTTTTTTGCAATTGTGTCTCTCCAAATGGATGAGAACAGTCAACAAATAAAGAAACAAAAAAGAAAACAAAATGTACCTTATGTCCAAACCCAAAAAGCGCAAAACACTTATCTTATGTCCCACTATATATTTTTATCAGTTTTTTGAAAAAATCAGTGTAATCTTATTGCAATACATATATTAACATACACACAGAACAGTTCTGCTGAACTAATATTTAAGACTTAAATGTGCACAAACATTTAAAATATTTACATGTCACAAAACATTCCACAAAATACATGGACATATACTACATGGAAAAATTATATTTAAAAACAGTGCAAAATTTTGAAAGAATAAAAAAAAAGAAATATCAGCCCAGTAAGAGATTAATTCAATTATTAGTTTAGGATTCTGGGTGATCATCAACACTTGATAATAAAGCGTTGATGTTTCGACCCCTCAAAAAAGCTTGAAACTTTAACCGTCTTGGTGGGGGTCTTCCTCGGGACTAACTGGAAGATCTGTGTGTAGCCTGTATGGGACTTCCACCCTGTCATCTATTTGTGGCACTGTAGTCCTAATCGCGTGTTGTGAGTGATCTGTTCACTTCAGATTATAAAATGGTGAGCCATTCCTCCGGCATCAGGCGCACGGGGCTCCATGTGGATTTCTTTGCAAGAATGGGAAGGTGATTCCAAGGGGCCTTCCGCCTCCTCAAACGGGCCTTCTTTGGACTTCAAAGGCTCATTATGCGCCTTTTGAAACTTGAAAAACAATGTTCTCTTTAGAATCAGAGCGACGTGCAGCCCTCGACCTCTGTGTCCCATTGGTAAAGACTGCTACATTTTACGAAGCAGTAATTGTGACCATTTTAAAGCCAGAGAATCTGCCTAATCAATGTGACTTATCCACTGTTGATGATAAACGTGGAAAATAAAATCCTTGCTAAATTGCTTGCGATTAGGCTGTTGCCACTGTTACCAGACATTGTCCACTCTGACCAGACAGTGATTATTCTGGGGTAGATTGAAGGTCTTAGTCACTTTTGGACGGTTCGTCTTTTATCTTTCTCTGAGTTATCTGCTTCCATATAGAGCAGCCGATAGTTTATATTGCATCTATGTCCCTAATTCCATCGGTTTGGATACTTTCCGATTTCTCGTCCCAGCACACTTGAACAATTCTCTGGCCCTCGGTCACCATAAAAGCGACCCAATCATAAGGTAATTATTCTATTCTGGAATAAATATATTTCCGTCCCTGCTCTAGACAATAGCAATATAATATTATGATGTATGTTTGTTACATTATAGATTGGCGGTCCGTATCTTATACCAACATCTTGGCCATCTTAAGGATCATTTATATATATCAAGCATCCCTCAACGCTATAGAAGGGATTCTTTACTTATCCTCGCCTACATTCGAAGGTACAGGAGAATCTTGTAATGCAGAGCATTAATATACCGGAGACATCTAGATGCCCTGTAATTACTGTATGATCGAAATATACATGGTTTTTATTGTTTCTTTTTCATTAGGACTTTCACCGCCTTTATAATTTATGTATCATGTTGTGATTATCATCTATTTCTGGTAAGTACACTTACGGCATAAAAATATTCACTCTTACTCTTTATAGTTTAAGAATTCATCCTGAAATGTACTGCGCCATTATCTCTTGTTTACATTTATCCATCAGTTTTCAGCCATGATCATTATCATCTTTTGCTTTATATGGCGATGTATCTACTTAATACCACATGGCCAAGTCTGTTCTTATCTAGTGGAGTTATTTTCTGATAATTCTACCCCCCTCTTATTAAATACAGGAATACAAGGCTCTGACGATCTACATGTTTTTAATTCAGCATTTCCTCACATCTTGAGCTATCCACTCATGTAAGTACCATAGGGTCCCCAAACTCTCATTGTCTCTTAAGATCTGATGCATTGAATGGGAAACTAGGCGGTGTCTATGTGCTCTCAACCACGCAGAACTGTTTTATTCAGGTTGCTGTAACTTACATGTATTGTTTATCTATATGTACTGTTCATTTAGTACTATCAAAATGATTATCTCGATAATACCTAAAGAGGTTCATTCTGGCTGTTGCGTATACCAAACGTAATAAATGCAACGTATTGTTGTCTAAAGATATATACATGAAAGCCTTTGCATTTCTCCATCTTCCTTCTTTCCCTCTCTGTAGATATTCTGCAGATAGGACATAGTAATACAAAGATGTTGTGATGAAGTCTAAAATCTATGAACTAATGTACATTTCATTCTTGAATTATGTTGCAACGAATATATAATGTACGTTTATCTGATGTGGCCTTAGGAATAGTATATTTTTGGACATGTATATGATATACCATTATGTTTTTATTTGTATATAAGTAAATAACAATTGTCAGAATCATGAAGAAATGGAATCAATAGAGATATATATATGGCAACTATAGTTATGTCCACTTGCTTGTCTGTTTGACTGTCACCATGTTTTTAAATTGTAGTGCCAAAGACGGGTCACCTGATGAAAGCTCCCAAGCCGAAACGTGCGTAGTGTGTCACCCACCGCTTTGCCTGTGTGTTACCTACCACGTTGCCTCCATCACTCTTTGTCGTATGCTTATCTATGTGTTTGTTATGCATTTTTAGATTTGTTTGTGAAAATCCATAGAAATATCAATTGATTATCAAATATATTGGAATGCATCCACGAAATGTATATTTCTTTTTTCAAAATAAGCTATAAAAACACAAAAAATATAATTATATGTGAATAATAAAACTGGAATAAAATATACTTATGTAGTTGGTGACAAGTCTGTCTGTAATGGGCACATGATATAGATGCACTTATCTAGTTAGGTTCAATCACTAGTTATAGACCTTTTCAAAACAGATTATTCTGGGGTGCAGCACATCTCATAACCTATGCATGATGAGTTGGTGACAAGTCTGTCTGTAGTGGGCACATGATATAGATGCACTTATCTAGTTAGGTTCAATCACTAGTTATAGACCTTTTCAAAACAGATTATTCTGGGGTGCAGCACATCTCATAACCTATGCATGATGATTACACTCATGTGCTGTAACAACCCCAGCTTAAGGCGACAGCAGTCCTCCTTGACGCCACTAAGACGTTTGATTCCTTGGAGTGGCACTATCTCTTCCAGTTGCTGCAGCGCTTTGGTCTTAGCCCCCGATTTGTCAGCTGCATTAAACTCCTGTATGCACTACTGAGCACCAGACTGCATATAACTGGCAAAATAACTGCTAACTTCCCCATTGCTAGCGGCAACAGAGAAGGGTATCCCCTATCACCTATCCTTTTCACAATCGCAACGGAACCATTGGCGGTCCAACTGTGGCAACATTGCTCACAGAGAGGACTTGCTTTTCATTCCAGAAGTATCCTATTCTCTAAGCCGATGATTTCATCTTGTATGTCTGTGACCACAGACTAGTATCTCCCCGAGATCTGCAAAGTTAAGAGTTTTGGTGGCCACTCTGGCATTCACATTAACTGATCTAAATCAGTGCTTTTCTCACTTACCTCTGTGACTGATCATTTTACGACTGAATACTCCCTGCAATGGGCTGAGGGGCCAGTTCGCTACTTGGAAACAATAAAACGTACCTCCTCGCCGCATCTTGTCTCTCCTCTGTCGCCTCTCCGCGTCATCCCTCCGCTTGGCCGGAACAGGAAGCAACCAGGCTCCCCTGACCAATCACAACACTGCAATGCGGAGTTGTGATTGGTCTGAGCGCCATGGTTCAGCACTCAGCCAGTGAATGGGAGCCTGGGCATGTTCTCCACTCAGGCTGTAATGCAGCCTTGGTGGAGAAATTGCAAAGTGCACATGACTGTTTGGCCGGCCCAAGAAGGGCGGCCAAACAGTCATAGCGCACTTACAAAATGCCCACCACTCCCCCCCCCCTGCTCTGAAAGAAGAGCAGCCTGCCCCACCACCGCAGCAGGAACAAATACAATGATAATAACTATTAGTTTTTATTTTATTTTTCCTTTATTTACACTGCTGAAAGCAGTGCGGGGTGATGCTCTTCTGCCTTAGCGGAGAAGCCGCCATTTTGGACGGGTGGGGCCAGTTTTACAGCGATGTGGCAAAATCGGCTTCACACTTGCACCCCGTCCATCCCTCAAGGGCTCGTCTGACAAAATTGCCAGGCATACTTGCACTCCCACAGCACACCCCACTTGATGTTTTAGAATATCACAGAATCTGAGCGTCCCTCAGACTCTACATGACGCTTTACCCGAAGCCACTCCCCCAACCCCCACTTTCCATGCACTTGTTATGCTGCTGACCAACCCATCTCCTCGTAAGCTGATGACGCGCCTTTAGATGACCATGCAGGATAAATCACCTATATGCACCCCAGGTCATATCTCAGTTGGGAAGGAGAGCTTGACCTGCCTCTCACCGCAGAGCAGTGTTGATACTGCTGCGTCCTGGCCCAGGCACTCTCCCCAAATTACAGACTGCGCTTATAGCAGCTGTGATTTCTCCACAAGACGTACCGCACCGCCATTCAGATGCACCGTATGGGCCTCTCTGTTGTGCATTTTATTTATTTAACATTTCCACCTGCTTATTCGATTCTCAGCGGGGACAGTCTAGGAATGGAATGAGGGGGAAAAGGGCGGCCTGTTCACAAATGTGTCATCAGCCCAAGTGTAGACTGAGTAAATGGGAATGATATACCTCTGACTCACTCATTGCCACTATCTCATGCAACATTTACCATCAAGGGCAGCGTTGTCTGAAAACCTTCAGGCCTTCGTGAGTCAGTCAGCCAACCAGCCTAAGTGTAGAGCCAGTGCAACTGCAAGGCAATTCTAGGGAGGCATATTGGCTCCAAAAATATTATAGTAGTTCAAGGCTACATATACCGACGTACATTCAGAGTCTCAGTGCCTGCGTCCTTAACATGACTACTCCAACTCCAAAGCAGAAATAGGCTACCTCCTCTGTCCCTCATTCCATGACATGTCCATTGGTCAACGGTCGTATGCTCCCAATCTATTAACTACGTATAAGCTAGATATTCTATTCAGCACCGAAGACTGGACTTCAGACATACCTGGATCTAACTTCTTTTTGTCTTGCCTTCACAACTATACTGTGTTTCATGTCTTTTTTCCTAAGGTCTCTAATACACTTAATATTTTTGGGATCCTCTGCTATAGACCTCCATCTTACTGCAGCAACTTTAACACTTTTTTTTTTTTTTTAAATCTTTTTATTAAAAGTTTTTGCTTTTAGGTACATGGCACGACATATTACTACAAACAAGAGAAATAACAGAGAGAGAAAAAAAACAACAAAAAACAACAACCCAATAAGAAAAGTAAATATAGCAGTCCAGGCTCTGAAAACGTAAATCTTGTCAAGGGATTAAAAAACAATCTTCATCATATATCGTTATCACAAAACACATTCCATAATATTACATAAATTCTCTTATGTACAATTAAACCATAATCAGTTGTCTAATTTTTATTTCTCTCCCAATATTTCAGAGGTAGCGTCTAGTACCTTATAGGTTATCATAAGTCACACGATTTTGCTCGTACCTAGTTTTCAATCTGTTCCACCCTCTTTCCTTCGCATAATGGGGTCCCATATTAGCTTACCCAGCTTCCTTCCCCTTTTCCCCTTCCTTGCGTAGATCTCTCTCTCCATATTATATATTGTTATTAATTTGGCCAACCAATGATGAAAGGTAGGAGGAGTAGGGTCAATCCATGCAGACGCTATACATAATCTCATAACTGATAATGCTACGAATAAAAATTCCCCCCCGCTTGGTGGTTGTTCATCCTCCACATTCACTCCTAATAATATTGTTGCGGGAGTTAACACTATTTCAGTTCCTAAAATATTATTTATAAAGCCTTCAATATCTTTTTTGAGTGAATATAGATGAGGACACGTTGCAAATACATGTATCAAATCAGCTTCCAAGCTTCCACACCTATAACAATTAATTCCCACAGTGCCTCCCCATTGAGCTATTTTTGCAGGGGTGTAATATAGATGGTACAACGTTTTATAATGTTGCGCCTGCAATGGTGCCGAGCATAACAGCGAATATCCCTTTTCTAAAGAAATACCAAAGCTTTCCCCGCTAATATTGAGATTGTTTTTCCATTTATCTGTCCATTTTTCAAGATCATCCTGTTTTGATTTAATCAATTCAGCATAAACCTCTTGATAGTACAATCTTCCCCTGATTGAATCACTTCCATAATCGGGTCATGTCTAAACCCCAATGGTCCTCCCTTTTTACTCAACAAAAAGCTCCTAATTTGCAAATATTTAAAAAAATGTCTGGTATCTAGCTTAAATCTTGCCTGTAGTTCTGAAAATTGACAAACCCCTTGTTCCCCCATTACATCCCCTATTCTTCTAATTCCCTTACTTTCCCATTCTATAAATGTGAGACCCGAAAAAATCTCTTGTGGAAGATTTGGATTATCTATAAATCTAGTGTATAAATTATATTTCCCCAAGCCCGCTGTTTTAATGAAGCTTTTCCAAATTGTACATGCTGCTATAAGCGTCTTAAACCTTGTCCTTTTATAGTAACTAGCCTCTGTATACTTCAAGAGCACATTCTCCACTTCTATTCCCAAGGTTAGGCCATAAATTGCCAGTGTTCCAAATTCGCTCCAGCCTTCTGACTCTGCCCCCCCCAGTAAACCTACCATATTTTGAAGAGCTGCCGCCCAATAATAAAGCTTTAATTCTGGTACTCCCCAACCTCCCCTCTCTCTTGGGAGTGTCATGAATCTGAGGGCCCTTCTAGTTTTCCCCTTTGCCCAAATGAATCTATTGATTATACACTCTAATTTTTTTAATAATTTGACATCAAATAACAAAGGTATTGCTCTAAATAGATATAAATTTTTGGGGAGAACCAGCATTTTTATTATGTTCGTCCGCCCCACAATTGACATGTGCAAGTTATCCCACCTATCCAGGTCTTTCTGTACTTTCTTGATTAAAGGAGAAATATTCTTCTCTACTAGGGAATCCAAATCTGTCGAGATAGTTACCCCTAAGTATATACCTGCCTGCGTCACTCGGTTATCTGTACAAATAGTATAAGAGTTTTTGATTATCTGCGTTTTGGATGTGTTTAATTTATAGCCCGATATCTTTCCAAATCTCATCGCCTCAATTTCTACGTACTCTATGGATTCAGTAGGGTTTGGAGTGATTACGGCAACATCGTCCGCATAGGCTAAGATTTTACAGTGCCCGATGAGTGTTATTAGAGGTGTAATCATCCCGGACGCCTCTATTCTGCGAATAAGTGGGTCCATGTATATAGCAAATAAAAGCGGTGAGCAGGGGCACCCCTGTCTTGTACCCCTTTTTATTCGAAATTGCCCCGTATTCCCAGCATTCACACGTAAAGTCGCTACCGGGTTTAAATATAGTGCCTGTATAGCTTTGAGGAATCCCTGTTTAACACCTGTTCTTTCTAATGCATACCAAAGATCGTCCCAGGAGACCCGATCAAATGCTTTTTCTGCATCAAGTAACATTACTGCCATCGGGTCTCCTGTGACTGTTGTAACATCAAATAGGGTTATTACTTTGCGTATGTGGTGGGTGGTCCCTCTTCTCGGTATAAATCCATGTTGGGCACTACTAACTATTTTATCAATTACTCTGGCAAGTCTTGATGCTAGTGCTTTGGGGAATACTTTAGCGTCTGAGTTCATTAAGGTGATGGGCCTATAAGATCCTTGTTCCTCCGGATTTTTCCCTTTTTTCAGTATTACTACCACCTCTGCACCCCCCCATGATTTGGGTGCAAGTTCACCCAACTGTGCCAGCTGCATTATCTTTATTATCTCCTCTTCCAGAATAACCCAAAACACCTTGTAGAACTCAATAGGTATTTGGTCAGGGCCCGCTGCTTTCCCTGAGGGAAGTTTCCATACTGCCTCCTTAATTTCTTCTGTCTGCAAGATCCCCTCTAGGCCCTCTGCGTCCTCCTCCTCCAATATATCTACCGGGATCTCCTGAAGGTACTCCTGCATGTCCTCTTTAACTCTCCGGGTGTCTCCCCCCGCTAGTTCGTCATCATATAACTTCTCATAAAAAGTCCTAAATACTTCCCTTATTTCATTCGAGTCTGTGTACCCCCTACCTGATGTATCCCTAATCTCTCTTACTGTTCCCGACGCTTCTTGCTGCCTTGTCCGGGTAGCCAAAGTTCTCCCTACTGACTCACTGAATTCATAACACTTCTCCCTTTTAGTAGTGTATATTTTAGCTGCCTTACTAGCTATATCACTCTCTGCTTCGCCTTTTGCTTTCAAAAGTTCTATCAAGGCATTATCCAATCAAGTCCCAATCAAAACGCATTTTTCTAGATCCTCCTCAGCCTTGAGCACCTTTTCCAATAACTCTAAATTCCTCAGCTGTTCCTGCTTCCGTTTATAAGAATTAAGATTCTTCGTTTCCCCCCGGACCCCAGCCTTAAAGGCATCCCAAACCACCCCTAATTCTGCGCTACCCCTATTAACGAAAAAAAAATCGCTAATCCATTTATTCATGTGTTCTATATATTTATCCTCTTTTAACAGCCCTCTTTCAAAGGTCCAGTTTGTGTATTGTCTAACATTTGTTTTTGTTGCTATTGTAAGCACTAAGGGATTATGATCGCTAAGAATCCGTGGCAGCCTGTCAATACTTGAATTTGATATGTTAGTACTTGAGACAAAAAAATAATCCAATCTTGCACAAGTTCGGTGTGGGGCTGAGTAATATGTAAAACCTTTGTTATCCAATCTCTTTTTCCCCCATACATCTGAAAGAGCATTATTTAAAACTAAGCTATGTAATGCCTGATTTACTCTCCTCTTCCGACCTTGGTATTTTCCAAAAGAGCCCAGTCCTAATCCATCTGCCCCATTTATATTAAGATCACCTGCCAAAATAATTTTCGGTGCCCAGGTAGCTAACTCCACATCTAAAAATTGAAAGATCTCCGGGTCATCCTCCGTTGAACCGTAAACAGTTACAAGCGTTGTCCATTCCCCATCTATCAAACATTCGATCATGGCCCATCTTCCCCATTTGTCCTGTGCTTTCTTCCTAGTCAAGGTATTTTTATTCCTAGCTAGAATAGCTACCCCTCTTTTTTTTACCCCTTGACTAGAATCTACTAATAGATGAAATCCTAGCTGACTAAGGAGATATGCTTGTGTTACCATAACATGTGTTTCTTGGATAAAGACAAAGTCCACATTCATTTGCTTTAAGGCTACTAATATTTTTAATCTCTTTTGAGCATCATTTAGCCCACATACATTCCATGTTACACACCTATTACCCATAACTAAACTTATAAAATAACCCCTCCACCACCTGATCTCATATACACCCTAGCCACTTTTGGCATCCGATATCTTATAGAGTCTCTTACATCAATATTTTTTATCTTTCTTCCTTCAGATTTTTGCCTCCCTACCCATTCTTCCTTTTCTCCTGCTGCTCCCTCTAAGATACATCTCCCTCTTACGTGTCGTGCCGTGTCCTGTGCCCCCCCTAGGTCCCCCCCACCCTCCCCTTCCCCCCCTCCCTTACTGGCAAATAGGTCAATCCTCACCTATATGTGACAGCCGAGCCCCCCCCAGGGGACTTTCCCTCAGCCACCCTCCCATAATCCATCTTCTTAAACCCTTAATTCAAGGTGTAGAGAATTCATCCTTTTTTATTTATTTCTTTGTCATGTGTACTGTTTGTCTTATGGCTACAATCCGATCGGATTGCATATTCCCTTCCCTTTGTGCTCTCTCTTCTCGAAGAAAGGTCAAGTATTCCTGCGCTACTATTTCAGAAAAAAATACTCTGAACTGACCATTACGTCCTACTTTAAGGCGAGAGGGAAACAACAAATACACTTCACACCCTACATTCTGAAATGGTATTATAAATTGCCTCATACGCCATCTTCTCTCCACTGTTGTGTGGCAAAAGTCTGGACGAGCGAAAAAAGTTATGTCCTTATAAGTTCGTTTCTTCATTGGTTTAGCCTTCATAATTACTTCCTCTCTTAATAAATAGTTTCCCACATATACAAGAATAGCTCTTGCTCTTGAGCCCACATTGCCCTTTTTCTGTATAAGGGGAAACCGATGCGCTCGCTGCACCTCCTTGTCCCAGTCCCAGTTATCCATCTCTGGAAAGGCACCTTTCAGCAGCTCCACCACAAAGGCTCTTACATCTCCTCCCTCTTTCCCTTCCTCCACTCCAAGCAATCTTATGTTGTTACGTCTCTGCCTGTTTTCGAAATCTTCAAGTTTCCAGAGTATATCAGACTCTGTTTTCTCCTGCCCCTGCCTAAATTCTTGCAACTTTACCACCTCATCTTCCATTTTGCCAGTCCTCTGTTCAACCTCCGTCAATCTGCCAGTAACTTCAGCATACATTTCATGGACTTTGTGGAGAGATCTCTGAATTTTCTTATTAGCGCGCTTGGCTCTTTGACTCTCCAATCGAGCTTCCCCTTGTATTTGCTTCAATGTAGAGAGTAGAAGATCGAATCTGTCTGTATGCGTATCTGAAAGACCTTGGTATTGGTCCTGAATCTGTTCCCGTTCCTGCACCCCCTGATGACCAGCACTAATATTTCCATCCTGTTGTACCTGCGAAGTAACTGTCTTATTTCAATCCAATCTTTTAGCTACCCCTCTTTGTAGCGTACTCCCTGCTCTACTGATTCTCATGCGAGGCCTCCCTCTGGGTTTATAATTTTTGATTTTCGGGTTTCTTTTTAAGGCAGTATTATGTTCCGTCTCTAATTCCGAGGAGTCAATATCTGATTCTTCAGAACCACTCGACAAGGGATGATCAGACTCTATACTGTGTTTCATGTCTTTTTGCCTAAGGTCTCTAATACACTTAATATTTTTGGGATCCTCTGCTATAGACCTCCATCTTACTGCAGCAACTTTACAAATGCAAATTTTCTAACCCCACTGAGGATCAGTACCTCACAGGAGCTCTCACTGCAAAACGTCAATCTGGTGGCCAAAACACCCAACAATAACATTTTCAGTAATTTTATTGCCACTCTTCAGGATACAAGAAACACAGTGGACGAACCTACTAATATAGACGACTCACTAATACTTTTTTGAGAGCCAGAAACCAATTAGGTTTTGTTAAAAGACCCCTCACCCACCAACCTAGTTGGTGGCATGCTTCATAATCGGGGTCCCAACTAAGCATGGGCGTAAAATCCGTTCTGCTCGCGGATTTTGCGGATTTTCGGTAAATTCGCAATCCGCGAACTCTCGCGAACTTGCCGAAAATTCGTAAAATCCGTGCGAAGCGGATTTTTTGCTTGGTCGCACTTGCCAACTAGAATACTATACAATTTCGCGGGAGTAAACACTTGCGAACACGTAGATGCGGCGGGCAGCGACAATCTCGCAATTGCGAGATTGCAAAATTTGCAATTTCGCACAAGAAATCCACCAGCAGGCAGCATAAACCTTGAAAATTATGATTTTTATCAGAATAACTCCTCAGGTTGACATTTGCCTGCACTTTTTCTTTGCAAGGAGTCCATTTTGGGGGGTGGGGGTGGGAGGAAGGAAGTGCCCCACAGTCTCCAACTTCCTGTTCCTGTCCACCAGGCTCCTCCCAGTACTTTCTTCATGTGCTGGTCACTTTGATTTGGATCTTGACCTGGAAGGATTACTTTTTGTGGATGCTGCTGGATATTTGGATTTTTGCAAAACTGAAAGCACTCAGCAGGTGCAAAAGTTTAATCTTATCATTAGTAACCATTCCCTGTAGTGCTTCCTGAGGGGCCCCTTCAGAGTTCATTTGTCTACTTGCAACTATTCTATGACCCTACTCTGACCCTCACAGCAGGCTCAGAGAATAGCTACAAGTATACAACAAAGGTCCTGTTAAAAAAATTACACTGCAACAGAAAGCAATTACAGACAAAACTGAAAGCACTCAGCAGGTGCAAAAGTTCAATCTTATCATTAGTAACCATTCCCTGTAGTGCTTCCTGAGGGGCTCCTTCAGAGTTCAGTTGCCTACTTGCAACTATAGGCCACAAAGGTCCTGTGAAAAAAAAATTGCACTGCAACAGAAAGCAAATGACTGATAAGGAAGCAGGTGCCAGCCAGACTGGAAGTTTAAATTCAGTGACACATTAATCAACCCCAAATTAATTCATGTCAGTTGAAGCAGGGCAGGTGTGCTTGCTTTTTTTCACCCCCATAATCTACAGTGATAAACCAACCAGAGGGTGGCAGTGATGTACCAGAGGTGGCATGGGTGTACCAGAGGGTGGCAGTGGTGAAACAGAGGGTGCTGTGAACCTGTGATGATGAACCAGATGTAGAAACAACATAGTCGCGGCCGTTGCGAGCCGACAAGTAAGTTCGCAATTGCGAACTGGCACAGAACCCTCGCGAACTGGCAGAAATCCTTGCGAACACAAAAAAAAAGAACATTCGCGAGAGTTCGCGGATTTTGCGGATTGCGAATCCGTAAATACGCAAGTTCGCGGATTGCCAATTCGCAAAATCCGCCCATGCTTAGTCCCAACTGGGTAGCAGAGTGCCACCCAGTTGTGCTACGACGCCTGACTACAGCGGAGCTGGATTATTGTGATAGTGTTCTGAAAAAGGGCTAGTGAAGTGGTGCAGATTTAAAATGGTCTCTGGGAATCCTTAGTGAATGATACTTTATTCCCAGCGGCCCAGGACAAAGTAAAATGGAAAGAAGGACAACTTTCAGATAAACTGGTCTTAGTTGTCACTGAGGTCTACATGTTTCAGCCTTGTTACAAGTTGTGGGGTTTTCTTCAGGACCATGTAAAAATAAGTGAGTGTGTGGCAAAAAATGCCACGTGTATATTTTATTCAACACATGCACTAAGGTGTGTTGTGCATGCAGTGGTGTCTGTGTACTGGATAAAAAACACTAGCTACATGTTTGTAGGGATAGGTGCTACTGACGGATGCTTCGTCTTGATGAATGTGTGACTAGAGACGGGTGCCCCTCCCGGGGGATCCTGAAGAAAGCCCCACAACTTGTAATGAGGCTGAAACATGTAGACCTCAGCTGTAGTCAGGCGTCGTAGCACAACTGGGTGGCACTCAGCTACCCAGTTGGGACCCTGATGATGAAGCATGCCACCAACTAGGTTGGTCGGTGAGGGGTCTTTTAACAAAACCTAACGAGTTTCTGGCTCTCAAAAAAGTATTAGTGAGTCGTCTATATTAGTGGGTTCATCCACTGTGTTTCTTGTACTTTATCCTGGGATAGGGATGTACCCTTCAGAATCCTCGCTCTCTCCATTGCTTAAACTCTTCAGGATATAAATCTTGAGCAATTAGTCTCCGGGCGCAACCATATAACAAGAGGCACTTTTTATCAAATCTTTTCCCTTGCTTCTTTAATTGGGTGTCATCCCCCCTCCATCCTCTTTTTGATTAATCACTGCCTTATTCCATTTTTCTCGTATTTCTCCGCCCTGGTTTCTACAAATGTAACATCTTTGCACCCCTCATCCCTGACCCCCTTCATCGTCCTTGGAGTCACCTTAACCTTCACAATTTTGAAAATAAACTTCTTCATCCCATGCCTGTGAGTCCTTCTTTGCCTTCATTGGATTCTATTGCCCGTCACTTTACAGACTTGGTCTCCTCAGCCATTGATGTAGTTCTTCCTACTAAAATCGCTCATCCTTATCATCCTTCTCCTTCAGCCTCTTGGTACACTACTACATTAAAAATGTTTAAATCCCACTGTAACAAAATTTGAACATCTCTGGAGATTTGACTGCACTGAACCGGCAAAACGAACTTTACACAAGGATGTTATTAGAAGCCAATGCTGCCTATCTCTTTGCCAGCGTTTTGAATGTTTGCAACCCGTCTAAAGAATTGTTTGAAGTGTTCCAGTCCATTCAGGCTCCTGGTTGTCTTCAGGCTATGTTAACTTCTTCCAAACGTTTGTGCAACAATCTATCTGAATATTTTTCTAACAAGATTGACAAAATCTGCCAATCTCTTTTGACAACCCCAAGCAATCCCAACCTTGCTCCATTATCCGCACCCACTCCTAAATTTACCTCTTTCCCTTCTATTCTTAGGGAAGACCTTCCCACTCTTTTGTCCTCATTTGAATCCAACTCACCTTCTGATCCATGTCCCCAGAATATTCCACAGCCCTCTAACTTTCGCTCTTCTTGATTTGTGTAATACATTTCCTAACTCAACCCATGTATCTCTTATTGGGAAAATCACATTGGTCATTCCTTTATTGAAGAAACCTAATGCTGACCCATCTTGTATGAAATCTTTGTGTCCTACTTCTCTCTTGCCATTGCCAGTTTTTTTGTTTATATTTCTATATTGGGAGTTTTACTTTTCATGGTACATAGTTACACATCATCATTAATACATGATGACAGGTGTATACAGGCAGTTGAATGGTATCATTGCATCATAGAACAACCATCCCATCGTATATTATACATCACGTATAGGAAACAGCTAAATGAAATGGAAATTACACATCAGGTGGACTATTACTGGCAAAGGTAGGTTGCCTGGTGCCTGCATATGTGGGTTTCCACAAGGCGTGGGTTGGTATTCAGTCCCCAGCTCTATCCCTGTAAACCTCCTTTTATATTGTCCATGATTGTGTTCCCAATACGGATAAGCCGACTACGTGGGTGTCGGGGGGGAAACATAGAACATAGAACAATTAACTGAGGGGGAAAGTGAGGGAGAAGGGGGGGTTGGGGAGCCTATGGATTGTCTCACACAAAAATAAGGGGGAGAGGGTATTCTACTCCACTACCCCAACTCTCCAATAATAACCTAAGAACACTAAGAGGGGTAGAGAGGAGCAAGGATCTAGATAAAGTATGCAGGGACACACAGAGTGTTTGTAAAAGTTGCCCTCACTCACACACAAAATTGTGTGTGACATGCTTCATCATCGGGTCTGCTTACAATACATCCTGGCATAGCCACACACAGGGTGGAGCATAGGGGTGGGGGTAACATAAAACAGTACAGACAGACAAAAACGTTCATTAACGGAAGGTGAGTACAAAGTGTTACCAACCCTGACTGGGAAAGCGTGATAAGAACAAGTGCAGTGGAAGTGCTGTTAAAACTGCATCATGGGTACTCTATACATTATAGAATTACCCTATGCCCACATTCGAGGGTCATGCCGGTCTTCTTCAGGACTCCTTATCCGGCCCAGTCCACCCTATTACCTTATTTAGGTTAGTATCCAGAGTGAATTAATGCAAAAGTCCTGCTTTGTGTATGTATTCCCCTTTTAAACACGGGACACATATACTGTAAAGATAAAGAACATACAACAGGAATTATTTCAGAGGTCCCTTTTTCTGAGACAATGAGTTCTCATTCCATTCACATAGGACATTCTCTTAAACTTTGTAATATATTCTCCCTATTATAGCCAAAATAGGCCATGTAGCAACACTGGATATTACTGAATTAGTCTATCCAGTGTCCAGGTATCTATCATTGCACCCCCCAGTGATTTCGGCAAACAACTTATCCACATAAATTAGCAACTTTTGAGGTAGCGTTATTGACCTCATAACACATAAGAATCAGCACCCAACCGCCACACTCACCAAGTCTATTGTAATCCCGGGCTTGCAATGGCAGCGGGCTGGGTGAATCTCCGAGGACACAACCTAGGAGGTCAAAGAAGAATGCAGAGAGGACAACATGATCCACCCGTAGTTACTATAGCCCAAATACCTCGGACCAAACCCCAAAGTCATTCCTCTGTCACCAGTTGCAGAGTCGCAAGAGATACGGTGCAGCAAAGTTAAGCACCTGCACCCGAGTTTAAAAAGTCCCGTGCTCCCACTTACTGTCCCTAGGAAGATTCAAGCCTTGTTGGCCAGCCGCGGTCCTGCCGTGAAGTTCAAAAGCGGCCGGCAAATGCTCTCATGAAATACTTTGCTTCCTGTTCTCCGGGCCAATCATCAGATAGCATGCTCCCCACGTGACCGCATATGACGCATGATGTCACCGGGAGGCACACCCCAGGATCGCGAGGGCAGAGAGACGCGGGAGTTGTCTAGACCGTCCCGGTCAATAAATCAAGGATATTTAAAATATTTTTTTCATGCAATCTCCGCCCATATTCAATGTTTGGCTGTACAACAATTTATACACATTGCGGAACGAAGGTAAACATAATGCGCCCAAAGGGACTGGAAGCTTTCCCCTCGTGACTAACCACGTCCTATGGTGTCACCCTAGCTCTGCCCTGATGGTCCCACGATGAAACACTGCATTCCTTTACCCAAGGGTACCAAACCACATAAGGTAAACAAATTAATGAAAAGATCTCCAAAAAGTCATTTTACCTTCATGCCCGGCCAGGTATAAAATTATGGACAGGGCAATCCACAGTCAAACTACATACGGGGACCGAAGGGGATGATCATTTGAAGGCTTTCATACCATGAGTCAAGGTCCAAACTCTAAATTTTTACCAATAAGGGGTACCCTAGGAAGGTTATCAAAAGAGCCAGGAAAAGGGCTACCAACACCAACCGGGAAGTACTATTGACCAAGACAACCAGACCTGAATCCAACAAACTGGTGTTTGTATCCAATGTTAATACAGCCTCCCAACAAATCAAACGGCTGATTCTAGAGAATTGGAGAATCCTAAATTCTAGTGTTTGAATGTGGAGAAACCCCTATTTTCATTCAGACAAAGTCAACATTTGAAGGACCGCCTGGTCCATACCAGACCCAGGACCACCAGAGGGGGAGGAGGTACAACATCTAGCATCCTACCTCCAGTGAGAGGCCACACGCAGTGTGGCACATGTAGTGTATGCCACCTCACTACTAACACGAAGTGTATCGACATCGGTCTTAACTTTCCCTGGGAACAGAGATCCCACACGAATTGCAACACTGAGGGGGTCATTTACTTGATCACGTGCCCCTGTAGGAAGCAATATGTGGGGATGACGAGTAGAAAAGTCAAAACCCGGATTATGGAGCACCGCAGTACTGTTAGATGTGGCAGGTCTAACATAAAATTGACTGCATAATTCCTTGAGATGGGACATACTACGGAGGATCTCAGATGGACCGTGATTGAGATACCACAGGTCATCCCTGCAAATGTTAATTCTGGTGGGGATAGAAATAGAGCCCTGTTTCTACGTGAGCAAAAATGGTTTGTATCGCCTAAAAAGTCACCTCCTGGGTCTCAATGATGAGATCCCATGGCACTCAATTAATAGATGAGGCTCCCAAGAGGGAATCTATGATGTATCGTTTCATTAAATATGTGGCCAGGTGGAGGTCTGCTGTATGAGGTGAAGATTCTGGGTGTACACCTCTGTGTGATTTAACTACCGTTGAGGGCTAAATCAATGTGGTCTGTGATCGCATCTCCACCTCCTGGAGTACTCTGTCTGTGGGTGTATGTGACATCAGGCCCTGGTATGGTCACATGTTCTATTTAAAATGAACTGATGTCGGTATTTAAAAAAAATACATTATTTAGAGTTTTGACCTTGACTCATGGTATAGAAGCCTTCAAATGATCATCTCCTTCGGTCCCCGTATGTAGTTTGACTGTGGTTTGCCCTGTACATAATTTTATACCTGGCCGGACATGAAGGTAGAATGACTTATTGGAGATCTTTTCATTCATTTGTTTACCTTACGTGGTTCTGTACCCTTGGGTAAAGGAATGCAGTGTTTCGTCGTGGAACCATCAGGGCAGAGCTTGGGTGACACCATGGGACGTGGTTTGTCACATGGGGAAAGCTTCCAGTCCCTTAAGGTAACAGGGTGGACTGGGCCGGATAAGGAGTCCTGAAGAAGACCAGCGTGACCCTCGAATGTGGGCACAGGGTAATTCGGTCGAAACATGTTAACTTTAGCAGTCCTGGGGGGGCTGATGTGAGTCCTTAATCCTCACAGATATACCCACCCTTTTCTATTTTTAATCCTGTCTGTGGGACTCTGGAATAAAATAATGTATAGAGTACCCATGAGGCAGTTTTAACATCACTTCCACTGCACTTGTCCTTATCACGCTTTCCCAGTCAGGGTTGGTAACACTTTGTACTCACCTTCTGTTTATGAAAGTTTTTGTCTGTCTGTACTGTTTTATGTTACCCCCACCCCTATGCTTCACCCTGTGCGTGGCTACGCCAGGGTGTATTGAAGCAGAGCCGATGATGAAGCATGTCACACACAATTTTGTTTGTGAGTGAGGGCAACTTTTACAAACACTGTGTGTGTCCCTGCATGCTTTATCTAGATCCTTGCTCCTCTCTACCCCTCTTAGTGTGTTTAGCCTATGAATTGTATCATGGTAGTTGCCTATGTTGTGGCTGATTCTGGTTTGCCCGTTAAGGAGCTGTGGTGTCAGTAGCGAGGGGGAGAGAGGAGCCCGTCGGGGTTGCGTCTCCCATCATGGACCGGAATGTTAGTCTGATGGGGCCCTAGTACACAATCGGCCCTTCACATCACATGGCTGTTACGTGTTAGTGTTTGCTTGCGCCATGGGTGACAGGGGTGGACTTTGGGATTGGGATTGTGTGGCCGGTGGTGAGTCCTCTAGTGTTGCCTCTTGAACAAATTGGAACAGGAGTTGTACCCATTCCATGGAGATGGGATGTTTACGTATCCCTTTTACCTCCTTGTCTCCCAGTGTTTCTTCCTCTGCTGCCCCCACTTTTTTATGGTGCCTATCCAGACTGCTTCAGGGGGTCCTGGCGGGGCCCTCCAATGCATGGCTATTCCACGTTTCGCTAAAAGCATAGCTAGGGATGCAACCCTGCATTGCACCTTTTCTGGCCTCCCACTGCGGAAGACAGCTAGGGCACGCCTCCCACGTAGAAATATTCATGAGGTTGACTGTCGCCCTTAGGGTCTGATGTACCCTATCCCTATACTGTTGGATTGTGGGACAGTCCCAGAACATGTGTTTAAAGTTCGCCTCGGGTGTTTGGCATCTGGGGCATGCGAAATGTGTATCGGGGTAAAACCGGTGGAGCCGGTGAGGTATTAAGTATGCACGATGTAAAATATTGAGTTGAATGTTTTTGAAGCGTGCGTTCCTAGAAAACTTTTTTGGGTACTCTAGTGCCTTTTATCACTCTTTGTCTTCTGTATTGCCATTGCCATTGCTAGTTAAGGTCTTAAAAAGGGAAATAAATTCCATATCTCTCAATTATTAGAGGCTAAAAGCCTTTTAATAATAATAATAATAATAATAAGCCATTTGTAAAGCGCCTGGCTACACAAAAGAACAGTGTGTCCCCGCGCTAACTGCTGCTAGATTTCAGTCAAGCTATCCAGGCTGATGAAGGCTGATAGCCAGAAACCGGTCCTTGGATGCTTGATTCCGGTCTGGGAAAGACATGGCTTGGTAGTTCGGACTGGACTGTTCCCATGAGGCACAGGGTCAGAGCTGATTTGCATATAGCCAGTGTCTAACCCAGGGTGGTGTGGAGTGCAAAAAAACGATGGATTTAGGCCCAGATCCTTGTACTGGGGTGAATGTATGACATTGTTCTACATTCTGTCCATCAACTGTGTTTTTTGCAATTTTCACCCCGAGTGGTCTGGGTATGCTCAGACGTGAGTCCCAGGCTCTCCACACCACTGGAGTCAAGCTATCCAGGCTGATGAAGGCTGATAGCCAGAAACCGGTCCTTGGATGCTTGATTCCGGTCTGGGAAAGACATGGCTTGGTAGTTCGGACTGGACTGTTCCCATGAGGCACAGGGTCAGAGCTGATTTGCATATAGCCAGTGTCTAACCCAGGGTGGTGTGGAGTGCAAAAAAACGATGGATTTAGGCCCAGATCCTTGTACTGGGGTGAATGTATGACATTGTTCTACATTCTGTCCATCAACTGTGTTTTTTGCAATTTTCACCCCGTGTGGTCTGGGTATGCTCAGACGTGAGTCCCAGGCTCTCCACACCACTGGAGTCAAGCTATCCAGGCTGATGAAGGCTGATAGCCAGAAACCGGTCCTTGGATGCTTGATTCCGGTCTAAGAAAGACATGGCTTGGTAGTTCGGACTGGACTGTTCCCATGAGGCACAGGGTCAGAGCTGATTTGCATATAGCCAGTGTCTAACCCAGGGTGGTGTGGAGTGCAAAAAAACGATGGATTTAGGCCCAGATCCTTGTACTGGGGTGAATGTATGATATTGTTCTACATTCTGTCCATCAACTGTGTTTTTTGCAATTTTCACCCCGAGTGGTCTGGGTATGCTCAGACGTGAGTCCCAGGCTCTCCACACCACTGGAGTCAAGCTATCCAGGCTGATGAAGGCTGATAGCCAGAAACCGGTCCTTGGATGCTTGATTCCGGTCTAAGAAAGACATGGCTTGGTAGTTCGGACTGGACTGTTCCCATGAGGCACAGGGTCAGAGCTGATTTGCATATAGCCAGTGTCTAACCCAGGGTGGTGTGGAGTGCAAAAAAACGATGGATTTAGGCCCAGATCCTTGTACTGGGGTGAATGTATGACATTGTTCTACATTCTGTCCATCAACTGTGTTTTTTGCAATTTTCACCCGAGTGGTCTGGGTATGCTCAGACGTGAGTCCCAGGCTCTCCACACCACTGGAGTCAAGCTATCCAGGCTGATGAAGGCTGATAGCCAGAAACCGGTCCTTGGATGCTTGATTCCGGTCTGGGAAAGACATGGCTTGGTAGTTCGGACTGGACTGTTCCCATGAGGCACAGGGTCAGAGCTGATTTGCATATAGCCAGTGTCTAACCCAGGGTGGTGTGGAGTGCAACAAAACGATGGATTTAGGCCCAGATCCTTGTACTGGGGTGAATGTATGACATTGTTCTACATTCTGTCCATCAACTGTGTTTTTTGCAATTTTCACCCCGAGTGGTCTGGGTATGCTCAGACGTGAGTCCCAGGCTCTCCACACCACTGGAGTCAAGCTATCCAGGCTGATGAAGGCTGATAGCCAGAAACCGGTCCTTGGATGCTTGATTCCGGTCTGGGAAAGACATGGCTTGGTAGTTCGGACTGGACTGTTCCCATGAGGCACAGGGTCAGAGCTGATTTGCATATAGCCAGTGTCTAACCCAGGGTGGTGTGGAGTGCAAAAAAACGATGGATTTAGGTCCAGATCCTTGTACTGGGGTGAATGTATGAAATTGTTCTACATTCTGTCCATCAACTGTGTTTTTTGCTAGATTTCAGGAGGCAGATGTTAAACAAGCCGAGGGGAAGGAAGGATTACGTGATAGGGAACAGAAGTGTTTTGAGTTTCTCCCGGAATCTAGATTCAGAAGGTTCCATTCGAAGATGGAGCGGGAGTTCCTTCCACTGTTTAGAGGCTAGGTACCTAAAAGAACGGCCACCCATTCAGGCCCTGGTGATACGGGGAAGTTTAAACAGCATCGCACCGGACGATCTTAAATTTCGAGTGGGGCGATGTACAATGAGGAGATTCTTTAGGTAATCTGGGCCCCTGCCCTGGGCGATGCGGTGCGCAAAACAAAGGGCTTTGAATTTGATCCGCTCCCTGACTGGGAGCCAGTGGAGCTTGGCCAGAGCGGTCTTCCCAGAAGCTCTGCGTGAAAGTCCGAGCACAAGGCACGCGGCGGCATTCTGAATACACTGAAGTTGATGGAGGCATTTCTTACTCAGCCCTATTAGCAGAGCGTTCCCATAATGAAGGTGCGGAGTCACTAGGGCATGAACGATAGTTTTTCTGGCTCCTATAGGGAGGAGATCTAGTACCTTCCGAAGAACCCTCAATATGCCGAAGCACCTGCCAGTCACCTTGCTGACATGGGCCTTGTAAGAGAGGTCTGAGTCCAGCACTACACCAAGGTTTCTTACAGAATCCACGGGAATGGGAGGACTGCCCAATTCAGTGGGCCACCACATGCGAGACCATGCTGATGCTGCTTTCCCAACCACCAGCAGTTCGGTTTTTTCGCCATTAAGGCGTAGGCAGTTGTTGTTCATCCAAGATGCCACTGATGATAAACAGTTGGAGAAGTTAGTGGCATCTTCTCTGTGGTCGGGCATAAGCTTAAACATCAGTTGGGTGTCGTCAGCATAGCTAACAATGCCCACCCCAAATGCCTCCACTACGTGAGCCAGGGGTTCCATATAGATATTGAACAAGGTAGGGCTCAGGTTTGAGCCCTGGGGAACCCCGTGGCTCACTTTCCGGAGGGAAGATTTGAAGGGTGGGCAGTGCATCTGAAAACTTCTGTTGGCCAAGAAGGATCGTAGCCATGCATGAGCTGATCCTACCACCCCCATCTCAGAGAGACGAGACAACAGCGTTGTGTGCAGCACAGTGCCAAAAGCTGCACTCAGATCTAATAAAACCAACGCTGCTGTCTCACCATCATCCACGATCTGTCTAAGGCACTCAGTGGAATAGAGAATGGCTGATTCGGTGGAGTAGCCAGTTCTAAATCCCGATTGTGAGGGATGGAGTGAAAGCCATTGTGGCTGCACCAAAACCACATTTATATCAGTACTATATATCCTCCGACTTTGTGGCACTGGCTGTTCAACAACCTTGGTAATGTTAGATCTTTCTGCAGCAAGTTGACACTGTGTACCACTACCTACTGTTGAGCAGTCTTCATGAAGTGGGTACACAATACCAGGCACGTGCTTGGATACAATCCTAACATGCCAATCACACTGAGGCAGTCAGTATCCTTCCATTTAAATCTACCTTCAAGTCAGTATTTCAGGGGGTCCCTCAAGAGTCTTTCTTCCCTGAGCCCCAAGCTCTTTAATATCTTTGTGCACCAATGGCTCATTTGATCTGATCCCTTGATTGCATCCCTCTTAGCTATGTAGATGATACCTAAATTCTCTTCTCACTAGACGATTCAAACTCTCCAGCTACACCCAAATTTAAAGATTGCATGACACGCATCACTGAATGTATGCTCGAAATTCCCTCAAAATCAACGAACACGAAACCGAGATCATGGTCATCCCACACAGAGATCCCCTGATCTTGTCTCTCTCAACCCTTGGTCACTGGGCCTTGGCCCCCGGCCATCCCAACTACAACAGTAACATAGGATGGGTCAGATTAACATAGGATTGTATTTGATCATGGATTTTCATTCTCTACGTAAGTAGGCAAGCTTACACACGTTTCAACATTTTAAGAATTCTAAGAATACATTTCCTGTACCACTCTAAAAATTCTGAAATGTTGACTATTCAAGATACCATATTCATTAGATTAGACTACTGTAATGCCCTTCTTTTTGATGTCCCTCAATACATCATCCAGCACCTCTAACAATTACAAAACGCAGCCAGAAATGCCTTGTCTCTACCTAAGTGATCTTCAGCCTCTTCGGCACTCAATGCCTTTCACTGGATTGCTTAAAAAAAGCATCATGTTTAAAGCACTCTATCTAGTTTTCAAAGCCACACACAATTCAGACCCTCTATATCTTGACAGGAAACTCAACTGGTACCGGCCATCTTGGGTCTTGAGTTCTGCATCAGCTTGTTGTTTCTCAACACCATCTTTCCAAATGGGGAGTCCACGCTTTTTCAATCTTTGTGGCTCACCTATGGAACTCTTCCTTTTCATCTTCGCTCACAAACACAGTTACTTCCTTTCTGCATATTGTTTAAAACCTTGCTATGGAGAAGCACAACTAGGTTGCTTCTCTGTGCCCCGCCTATGTCGATCATAGTGCCATGACACCAAGTGCCTTCCTCAAATGGATCTCTGTGCACTGTGTCCAGTCCCTTTCATCGTCGGTCTCGCAGACCAAAGTCTCAATTGCCTTTCTGCCCCTGTGTCTCTTAACACTATGTCCCCAGTGCCTTTCATCGCCCGTCTGTTAACACTATAACCCATGCCTTTCTTCCCATGTCTCACTCCACACTGTCCCCAGTGCTGTTTCACCAGTGGGTGTCCTGGCACTCGGACACCAGTGCGTTTGTTTCTCCGTGTCATTCGGCACTATGCCCCCTGTGCTTAGTGATAAATTGCTAATAGAGTGTGCTACAAACATATGTACTGATCCCCATACCTCTTCATACGACTCACAAACTAAATATATAAGAAAAACTAAACCCATCTGTACAAAGGGCCTATATGCCATTGTGCTACTCCAACCTTGGCTCGTAAGGGTGGCCACAAGGTAAAACAATTCAAATTCGAGTTTGGATTCTCAGGCTTCACACAACCTTTTCGATTTCACCATAAAACAGTGAAAAGATGGTATAAAAGCGATACTTTAGTTCAGAGACTTTACAGCCCATAGCACGTGCAGCATCGTGTTATTTCGCAAGAAACACTGGTATGTTTGGTTTCCTGTTCAAGGCAGAAATAATCTGTGGCAGTTGGAACATTTCCTTTTCCTTGGTTTCATTGCCTTAAATGTTTCTTATATCTATTTTCACCCAGGGCTGCTTGCATCTCTCCAGAGAGCTGGTTGTTCCAGGGGCTTGTACAATGGGTTGTCACCCAGTAGAGTCTGGTACTAAGCGATGTAACCCAACGGGTCTGTATGCAGCACCTTCATGTGACGTGGTATCCTTTCATGTGTCATGGGCCAAAACACGTGTACGGCTTGAATCAGCTCCTCCCACACTGCAGGCACGAGGTGGCCGTGGTCCGCTTGTAGTCAGTAAATTATGTGGTGTTCTTCCTCTGCTAAGGGCCTGCATGGTTCTCTCTCTCGGGTGCTTGGCTGTTCAAGTGAGGCACATCACTCCCTCGTAGCGATACTCTACACTCCTAGAGATGAGATTTGGAGACGGTGCCCAGGTGGTGAAGAATAGCTTCCCAGAATCTCGGGACTACATGGCCATCATGCTTGGAGACACAAAGGAGGGAAGGCACTAGACACATACTGTTGAGATACACGGGGGAGGGGGGAGAGGCACCGGGACCAATGTATAACTTGCTTCTAAACTGTGTCCTACATGGCTCAATATATATACCACACGTGTTTACGGGGAACGTTTTGTTCCCGATGTTTGGGTACCCTGTGTGATATGCAAATTGGTGAAGTTGTGTCACTGTGATTTTTGTAGTTATGGGATGAGGGTGTGCGAGACAAAAGGGAAGTCTAAACATGTGAAATTATCACTTTTTGAATATATCGACTTAGGGTATAGGCGCAGGATGTTTTTTGAATGTGGCTTGTTCAGTGCATGACAATGCAATGGAGACCGGAAACACTGGATGTGGTTTTGGGATCAATTCTGGATTTAGGTGTGTATTGATGGTGCATTTGATTATATGGCCCTATTGTAGTGGGGAGTTCATTTGAGGCATGCTACTAGCATTATCTGTTGTTCATTATATTGGATGACAACTATGGTGTCCATTACAGATGTGCATGGTATTTGCCATGTGCATTAAGTGATCAGCAAATTGTGACCCAGGTTTGCCCGGTCATTTTCTATAGTTGTGATAATAGGCCAGTTGTGTGTTGGCCTGTTCTGTGACATCGAAGAACAATAACAACAAACCTCCCCCTATCAATTAATTGTGTAGGTAATACATCCAAAAATAGGAGAAACATCATTGTCCCACAGACAAATTTCTTACCTTAATTTATTTGATCAAAAAGTAGTTTTTTTAAACAATTGTATATATACATTCAGTTATGACAAATCTCATCATTTCTATACATAAAATCACTAAAGCAGCCCCACCAAAACATTAAGCAAAAAATCATCACACATCAATGGCCATACCACAACTAACAGGCACACCAAACACACCAGACATGTCTAAATAAAGGAAAAAGAACTGTTTATCAAACAAATCATACATATAAGAAACACACAATAAATATTACAAAACATCAATATATGGTAACAAAACAAAGAAAGCATCCCCCTTTCACTGTAGCTTATTTAATATTGTGATATTTAAAGGCCCAAGTCGTGTTACTTATTTTTCAAATTACTTTACATGTTAAATGGGGAATATCATGTGGCGCCGCGGCTAGGGCGACTGACGCTGGAATCTGGGGATCAGGGTTCGATCCCCGGCTCCGGCGGCAGGTTAGCCCAGCACCATGTGACTCTGGGCAATAGCTCACTTAATCTTCCCGACGGCCCCCAGCGCCTAGAGACCCTTACGGGTGATTGTGCGCTTTACAAATGTGGATTATTATATGTAAATCATTTCATTAGAATCGTAGACATTTTACTGACATGATCTTATTTATAGTTTATTGCCAGTGATGAGATTTGAGACACCCATTTGAAATGGTATATTTGTTCTTACAGACTACAGAATAGACTCATTTTGATGCTTACAGAACATTGATACGTGATTTGGGGTATGTATTATCTAAAAGAACTATTGCTATAGGAATTTTATGAGGATTGACTTTTTGATGAAGCCAAAACTTAAGCAATTTGTCGGAGGACTGATGTCGTTTATAATGTTTTATATTTGCAGTAGAAGAATGTATATCACATGTACTGTATGAATCGAGTCCTCTGCCATGTTGCTTATAAAAGGAGGTTGTACTAAATATCATAATAGAATGTTTTTAATTAGAGGAATGACTACATTATAAAAATTGTTGTGTGGAAGTTTATGGTAGTCCATAATCAGTTACTAGATTGTATCTACGGTGTGATTTGCAATCGTTGTAATTTGGCTTTTAAAAGTGCATATATGATTTTCCAGTTTTGAGAAACTTCAGTATGAATGAGGCCCATTGTCTGAAGGCTGACTTTCAATGAAGAAAGTCTTTGGAACTTGTGGGGTGAATATTCTTTCCTGATCAATATAGATCACAATTGAAAGGAACAATTGATGTATTGAATTTGTATTGAGGGAAAAGGGATTTATTTAATCATATTTGAGTGCTATCCCATCTATACTACTTCAATCCTTCACCGTAACTTAGCGCCATATCATATGTGCTATAGCTCTGCATGCGTCTGTGGGCTACGCTGGAGCGAATATGTTGCTTAGGTCATGTTGTATCAGACTATGGTTCCTTGTAGTTTTTTTAATTTAAGAGAAGCAGTTTAACATTAATAACAGAGTATACATTTCTTATTTATTCACTGCCTAGTTAAACATTTAGTGGGGTTGTTTTCCAATAATTTAGCATCAATTATTTCAAATTATCCTTTCCGTGCACTTAGCCATACGCCAGTCACTCCCTCCATGCCTCATTTAGTCTGTGCTCCAAAATCTAGACATCTATGTCAAAGCCATGGTACTTCTATACTGCAAAAAGATAGAAGGGTTGGAAAAGGCACTATGTACCTGGGCTCCACACAATACACTTTCTACCACAACACCTCAAAAAGGATCAGCAACCTCAACCTTTTCAAGAAATCAACCATTAACATGAATAAATACAATCTGACAAGTTACTCCAAAATTCTACTGCTAGGTGACATTTAAAATAATATCTGAAATAATGTATTGCTCCTGCGGATTTCTAACACCTAAGTATAGGTTTGCAGTGGACTTTGTTGAACCGAACATAAATCACTCTTGCAGCTTTTCTTTATTATGCCTTGAATAGTCCCCTCCCTCTAAAATTTCAAATAATATGACAGATCCTTTTCTCATTTGCCACTATGTGGACCTTATCTTCCAGCAATGTCAACGATGGGTACTCAGAAGGGCCCTAGAGCGAGAACCAACTTGTGGACCACTACCCCCCAACCCACCCCTTGACACACATTTCTCATCTCCCTTTCCTCCGAATGTACTCCACTTACACAAAATCTTAGACGTCAATCACCTGATTAGTTCTTAATCAAATTAACCAATGCAGCTTTCAGGTAAAGTCTGTATGGATGAATGAATGCATGACTTACACAAGACAACAACATTCTGGTGGAAACGAGACGAGGGGAAAGCGGGGCAGCTCCATCTAGCAAACCCAGAAGGTTTACACTGTTTTGCTAAAGTTGTGATGTCCCTCAGTGTCAGAGTTTTTGAGGACTGAGAGTCAATGCCTGCCCAACCAGAAGTGTCTAAGCTGTGGTACTGGTTTGAGTAGTAGGCTTTAGAGGCAAAGTAAGGTGAATGGGAGGGATTAAGCATTCTGACACTTCCTTCAAGAACGAAGAGGCAGGAGTGTTGGACGCAGCAATATGTCTGGTAGCGAATTTCGAATTTGATGGTCTTGACTACTTGGAGTCATTGAAGGGATGTACAAGCCCTGGTTGATTCTTAAACAAACATGTTAAAGGCACAGACAAGTCACACAGCAAGGTTTTGCAGTCGCTGAAATGTGTCACTCAGAGTGGCAAATGAGAACCAGACAAATGACATCAAAATAGTTGAGTGTAGATGACGCAAAGGCTCTTACTATGGTTCGACTGTGGTTGAGGGAAATAAAAAGTAAGAAGGAAGATCTTGAGAGAGACCACCAAGTTGACGTGACTTGATAGAATAGATGTGTGAGGGGGTCCATTCTCCTCATCATCCCTCAAGAGCAGAATCTTGGCCTCATCTAAATTTGGATTTCAGAAAACTACTTAAGGAAATTTGTCTGCATCAGGAATTAATAGAAAATAAGACACTTGCCGAAGAGGACCAAAGTTAAACTTGGTACTGCAGTCCCGGCATACCAATTGTTTACAAATTGACTCTGTAAAGTGGTATGCAAAGCTTCAGTGAAGGCCAAATACATCACATGCACAGTCCATAGCTGTCAAGTTGTGCATGTCCACGTGTGACTAGTTAGTCCAGTCCCGTGTTGTGGGACTTAAAGTCCTGGGTTGTATATGGGGATTAAGACTACACTACCTAGAATTCTTAGGAAAAACAGGACTGGACTAGCTAGTCACACATGAACCTAGCAAACTTGGCAGCTATGACAGTCAGTTTGTCTAGTCCCCTAGTCAAAGGACACTGCTGGTTCAAACATGCACAAGGCAATATGGCTGCCAGTAGATAGACACCACTTATACCACACCTTACTCCTGGGAGAGGGGAAGGGTTGGGAGCAGGGGCTAAATCTCATGGTTTCTCTGCTGTAGGTGCCTAGGCGCCCTCTACCTTAAAGCGGGCCCTGCTGTAGAGATGCTAGTGCATGGCAAAATACAGTCGAGCAAACAGGTTGTGCACACAATACATTCCAGGGTTTGATAAAACTGCACTTGTGAACAATAAATGTTTGCCTGCTCCACTCACCAGTACAGGAGGACCAGGGCGATGGCCAGCAGGGTCACGGTGATGAGGGCTCCGCCCACTTCCAGAGGGGGGCTCCCGGGCTCCATGTTGCTGTGCTGGGTGGCAGGGTCCTTCCCTTGCCCGACCTCGGGCCCGCGTCCACTGACAGGAACCGAAACCTGCGAGGAAGGAGAGAGGAAGGCACGGCTGATTCCAGGCATTGCAAGCACGCTTATCTCACAGAGCGGTAACCACCGCAAGCCAGTCACGTCCCTTCCTGAAGGCAAGGGGGGGACATGAGGGGACCCGCGCTCTCGGTCCTCCACGTCTGAGGGATGAAACAGCAGAATTTGTGACCACCAGAGCTATAAATATTTACAGGAAAGCAAACGCATGAGGGCTCTGTCACGGAGAGGACCCCCCCTGATGGAATACACAAGTCAAGGCTGTAAATAAATTATGGTATTTATACAATAAAGTGCTCTTTACTCTACTAAATAGAAGAGCCCTTAGGCACGTTACAAGGACTTTCTAGACAAAACTCAAGAATTAGGCCGTAGCTATGAAGAACAAAATGACAGTATCATATTGGAAAAGCTGAGGCATCTTGACTATGAATGCGTTGAGGTAGAGGTCGCGCCCTTGAGGCTACACATGAGAGCACGTGCACATTCCACACCGGGGTCCTCCATTCCAAACTGCACTGCCGCCAGCACGCGACCTCCTGCGTCACCTCGAAGGCCTCGCAGCCGGCGCAGGCGCAGAGCTCACCTGGACCTGTCTACAGCAGGGAGCACTGTGGATAACTGGCCGGAAGTAGGCAGAACTGAGGCAAAGGCACGCAGGATTAGAGGGTGGGAATGCGGGTATTAATTCAACAATATGTCCCTTGGGAACGTTCTAGATTGCTCTGGCCTTTAATGGCGCACACAGAGCGAGGCATATGTGTTTAATGCAAGGAGGGTGACCAAATGGCATGGGTACAAATTCAGGACGGTCTGTGTGAAAATTCAGGACAAAGGGTCAACATTCGGGATAAATTTGGGACAAAACATACGTTTTACAGACATATCAGAGGAGGTCGTACAATTAGTATATAAATAAATTGACAACCAAAATAAGTCAAAAGAAGTTTTTATAAGGTTGAGACAATCGTGCACTTCACAGTTTTTCAGTATGCGCACAGCTTTGCAAAGGTACCTTTGCCTGAAGAGGCTCTTTCAGGCAAAATTGTTGCAGCGTATAGTTACGCTGATAGAGGGAAAACGCTCTGCAGGGTGAGCTGTAAATGGCATGGGTTTTTGCACAATGCTTTATAATGTTTGCATTTGAAGATATGCATTGGGTACAATTTTATTCATGACTGAGGATGTTTGGTGTATTCTTGCATGCTCAGAAAAAGGCCCAGACGGGCATATCAGTCGCATGAGAAACGTTGTTGAAAACATCAGCATCCTACATCTGATATAACAAGAGCAATAAACAGGTCAATGAAATACATTGGCGTAGTTGGAATAATTATTTTCTAAGTTGGAAAAACGGAAGATCTACTTGCATGAGAACTATGAAATACGCTGTGTGCCTGGTAAAGGAGTGCAACTTGGCTCCATTAACCCCATGCGTGCGCGTGACGACCGGGAGCCATCACGGTGGGCAGGTGCGGAGGACAGCCCCTGGCCGTTCGAACCATGCCCACTCATTATTTCCCCAGCACCGCAGAGGAGTTTGCGCCGCGGTCAAGGGGTTAATGATTGTATCTAATTAGGACTATATCAGGCCCCCAAAGCTATAAGAATAGCTTGGGCAGCAGGAATTAATTATTTTAATGTATATTGAATTAATAAACAGATGTTATTCTATTTGTCTCTAATTTACTTAAACAGCGCCACCATGTGGCAGACTGTTATAAGTGCCAGTGTTCACAATTAAGTGCCGGTGCTGAGCACCAAAAACCACCGGCTCAAATTAGGCACTGACTTCCAGCAAAGTCTATTAAAAGTGTGCAGGCGAGCACTGCTGTAGGGGTGTGACAGTACAGGTGATATCACTTATGCCTGTTCCCCATACATATAGAATAAGTCAGCAGCACAAGGCTCCCCATTCAGAATGATGAGAGCTCACTCAGGAAGCAACAGTGCATGTTTCACACACAGAGAACAGGTGCCATGGTGGCAAGCATTGTCACGCACTTCAAATGTGTAGCGCCTGGGACTCAATGAGTAAACAAAGAGAACAGCTACCACAAAGGCATCATAAGTGTATACCTCCTGCATACAAACAAAACATGTACCACATGGTATCAGTAGGGCACGCTTCATACAGAAATAAATACCACATGGCACCAGCAGTGCAAGCTTCAGCCTCACACAAACAACAGGTATAGTGCAGGTATCAGCAGTACAAGCTTCCCATAAAAAACGCAGAAAGCAAGTACCACGTGAGACGGAGAATGAACGCTTCCCTATCCATTTAGAACAAGCACAAAATGGGCTGTCAGTCTAATATGCCATTGCACACAAATGTATATACAGCCACACACACAGAACAAGTACAATATGGCCACCAGCAGGGCAAGTTTCACTTACACACAGAGAGGCTAGGTACACTACGAGCATCAGCAATTCGATCTTCCATCATGCTTATAGAAGTGGTTCTCGATATCAGCAACTGTGCATGCCCCCACACGCAGAACAAGTATCACACAGCAACCAGCTAAGATCGACACATGCCCAAAATATGTACCACAGGGCGTCAGAAGCAAAAGGTTGCATGGGACATGCAGACTAGTGGTTAACATGGCTTTGGAACCTCAAGGCTCCCTTGCCCATTCAGAACTGCTACCTATAGGAATCAGCATTGTAATCTTCCCCTACACACAATGAGTATAGCGTGTACAACAGCAATGCAACTGTACCCACCCACACACAACAAGCATTTGCTATGCAATAGGTCGCGCAGTGACATGAGTTTAAGCTATTGGCATTGTAAATAACAATGCCTTTTTATAATGTTTTTAAAACGAAAACAAAAATAAAAGGCATTGTTATTTCCAATGTCATTAGCTCAAACTCGGGTAAATGCGAGACCCATTGCATTGCAAATGCTTTTTATAATAAGCTACTTGAAAATGTATCTGGTTTTATATTTTTAAACTGTAAATTGACAAATGTTTTTTACCTTTTGTATACTTTGATAGTTTTGTACAAACAAACCGAATAAAGTTATTTTGATTGATGTTTTTAATTGTTGTTCTTATCTAGTCGCATTTTCTGTGCATTCAAAGACAGGGGTCAAATGTCAGGCTGTGTTGTCCGAAGGAGCACCGTCATTGCTTTTCCTTCTCTAATTTCAAAGTGAGCGGATATATACGGCAATCTAGCTGTGGAAGGATAGGCTATTTTCTAGCACACTACAAAATTTAAATGTCTATAAATTAACTGAGCAAATATTTCAGAACATATCAGATTTAGGAAAGCACAAATTAAGCACATTTTTGGGGAATTCTGAATTGTGGTGGAAACAAATGTTTTCATACGATCAAAACAAATCAATATACTAGGTGATGCCATTTCCATACATTATCGTTTGTGCATTGTATGTATTTTTCAGTAAAACTGTGTGTCCCTGCAAATGGAATTGTCATTTTCATTGAAAATGTGTGGTCTGTAATGACAGTTTGCTTCCACTCCATGCATACTCCACACTACGTTACTTCACTCTACACCACTCAACTCTCCAACACTACGCCACTCCACGACATGCCATTCAACTTCACTCTATGCTATTCCACTCTACGTCCCTTCACTCTCGTCACGACACTCCATGTTACGCCATGCCACTGTAGTCCACTCTATGGCACTCCACTTCACAAGCCTCCACTCTACGACACTCTGCTCTAGGTATCTCTATGGCACTGTACTCCACTCTACAACTTTCTAGAACACTCTACTACACTCTATTCTATGCTACTCCATTCTAAGCCCCTTCAGTCTATGCACTTCTACACTCCACTTTACACCACTCCACAACACTCTACTCTCTACGCCATTCCATGACACTCCACGACATTCTAAGCCACTCCACCACGCTCCACTCTACACAACACTCCATTACTCTTTATGCCACTCCACACTACTCTACTCCACTTTATGCCACTCAACTCAACTAAACTCCATTCCACTAACTTTTAGTCCAGGTGAACAGCAGCCACATTGGTGCACACCATGGATATAACACATTGGCAAAGCCAACAGCTCATGCGTAAGAAAGACCTATTGACTTTGCCAATGCTTGTTAGTAGTTTGTGGGCCATTTTTATGGCAAAGTGGACCTTTCTTTTTTTTAAATGTTTTATTGCGTTTCAGTAAGCATTGTATATCACATACTAGTCATGTATGACAATACAGTCTGGCTTGAGTGTATAAAACAGACGGTATTCATGCGTAATCGGTCTTTTGCATTGGGGAATATATTGGATATAGCTGAAGCAATACAGTTTACTCATGTAACTGGTCTGTAACAACAGACAACTGGAACATTAAACAAAGAGTACCTTTATAAACCTGGACCCTTGACCCAGAACCCCAAACTGTCATCTCTGTTCCAGGTCTCTACAAATTGTGTGATTAGTAAGTAGTGATGTCCCATGAATAGGATAGCCAAAAAGGCTAAAGCTACATTGTGTGATTATGGTCTTGGAGGATGTGGATTGATGGTTAATCACCGTTGTCATCTGGTCTGGGGGGGGGGGCATAGAGCCACAGGAGGGGATAGGAGTCATGTGGAGTATCTTTACAGCAATGGGTGGTACTCAGGGTCTTTTTGAGATTTAAAGGTTTCCAGTAAATCGTCCCAAATCATGAGAAAAGGTCACCTACGGAGACAACAGTATTCCTCTTTGTGTAGAGCACAACTCATAGCTGTGCTCCAGCGTATGACATCCTCTCTCCAGCTCAAGGCTAGTAGCATTCTTGGGGATTTCCAGCATCTGGTGATCTGCTGCTTTGCATGAAGAAGCTCCAAAACCACAAACTTAGCTGTGATTTTAAAACTTTTGGGTTTGGGTTAGAGGCTCAGTAGGCAGTGTTCAATATTATCCCAGTGGGCAGCACCTGTCAGGGCTGCACGTTTATCCACCCAATAAGAAGTCAATGCCGAGGAAGGCCATAGCATATGCAATAGGTCTGCGGTGTCTGTGTGACATCTAGGGCATGTAGGGGGTGGCTGCAGGTAAGATTGCATGACGTTTCAGAGGTGTTAGGCATGCTCTGTGTATAAGCAAGAATTGTATACATTTGAACTGCTAATTGTGAGAGATCTTGCGTGGGTATTCTAGGGCAAAGCGCCATTCCTAATCATGAAGGGCTCGGGCAAGATCCTCATCCCATTTGGTTTGTAGGGATTCCAGGCATGCATTTATAGGAGTATGCAGTCATCAGTAAAGCCATTTAACTAGATACCTACCACGTCCCATGCTATACACTGTTTGGACCAGTGTATGAGTAGCTGGCTAAGTTCCCAGCGGGGTCCAGTATGTGCAGAGGTACTGAATAATGGTGGTCTGTCAAGAAAAGGGAATATGGTAAACCATGGAGTTGTGTGAATTCTTGGTGTGATGCAAGTTTGCCTTCTGTGAACAGGCCTCCCACGGCCACTATTCCAGTGCCTTCCCAGGATGATAGTTAAGTCACCATGAGTGCGCACAGTGGTGTGGGTATATCTATTAGAGGTATATTAGGGGTATTAGGGGGTGATCTGATGCTCTGTGTCTGGGATATATCGGCTAGTTGCCTAGGGGGCAGCAGCTACATTGTGCTCGTTATGGAATTCCTCGGGGGTAACAGACACAGCCAGGCATCCGATGTTGATAAAGGCATCGCTAGAGAAGGGCGGAAGTGGCAGTAGGGCCTACCTGAAGTGCGAAATCACTCACTAGCACCTGTGGCCCTGGAGAAAGAGGAACCCTCCCCGATGATGGCCAGCGTGGCTCCAAGCTGTTGAACTACACCAGAGTGGAGATCTCAGCAACAATACTCAGCCAGCCCTGCGGTATCGATACCGTAGAACAGGTGGAGTAGGATAAGTGCAGCCATCCGAGAACAGTGGAGGAGGGTTCCAGGCCAAGCTTGAAGCTAAGGAGCGGGGTAATAGTGTGGCAAGTGGGACCTGTTAGTGAGCCCCCAGCCTTTGGGCTCAAGTAGGGTTGTAGTGGATGATGACCACTTGGGAGTCAGGGGTTCTAACAGAACGATCGTAACCGAACCTCTGACTGTTCCCCCCACCCCCGAGGAGTTGCATAACTGCTCCAACTACACCTCATTACCGCCTCCCTCTTCACCTCACCTCTCTGTTACGCTGCAGCGGCGGGTATCTGGGATTATCTGTTCCGGTAAAGTTGCCTAGGGTCTACCCGGATGTCCTCTCCGATTAGTCGCTCAGCCCAATTCACAATAAGAGCTTCCCCACCGTCTCACCGCCTCGACGCAGTCCCAAGCCTCTGCTGGTTCCTCGCTGTCACAGCCAACTCATATGGGGGCCTCTGACAGGAGCAGCGAAGCTGTACTCAGGGCTGTTAACTTCACCCGGCCGCTTGCTATTGAGACAGCACGTCTCCTCTCTGCGCTGTCCTTCTCCAGAGCAGCTCTCAGTTGGGTCACACGCCGTGAGCGTGCACATGGGCTGTCCATGCGCCCTCGCTCGCGAAAGTGAAAGCGTGTGGGAGCGCGAGAAGAGACACTGCTGCCGCCGTACACACTCACAGCTCATGTCTCCAAAAGCGTGCGTTCACAGCTCATGTCTCCAATGTCTTTACAAGCTCTTGCACCTTTCCTGTCCCACTTCGCTAAGCAAGTCGGCGACAATAGACCTCGCTTAGCGAACAGCTTTGCTGCATCGTTAGGCGAGACCTAAAAAGGTACAGAGCAGGGAGCAGTAGGTAAGCATCCCTATCAGACCTTGATCGACTTGCTAGAGGAGCAGACATAGGCCACTGGACACCAGCACTGTTGATAAGGGTATGTCCGACTACACAAACTGGGCCAAGTGCATACGTTTCATGCTTAACTCATGAGGCATATATGCGCCTGTCATTCCAGTTGGCTTTTCATTTTTTGGTAGTTACCGGTTAAAGGTCTTACTGTGTTTTGTACACCTCAGTCTGCTGCTCAGTCTCTCATTCTCACACACTTCGCACGCTCCATGGTACTGTGCGTTTTGGCGTTGCTGGCTCGGCAACTGCCGGATGAATGCGTACAGGGCTGCTGTGGCAGCTTCTGAGCTGTTGGGGCCATGGTGGCAGCCTCTTTTGGAACTTGATGGTTTTGAAGATTTCAGCATTGAGTCCCTTACAACAGCTTGTATTTTCTAGAGTTGAGTTGAGGAAAATCGAATTTTGCCTTGTCATGTGTCCCTACGTGTTCCCCATTGTATGTTATATGTGCATGATCGATATGCATATTTACCCCCTTGCCCGAATAAAGACGCAATTATAGTTGTGTCCAACGTTAGTATGCCAGTTATCCAGTCCCCCTGAAAGCAACAAGTATTAGGCCTATGTTGCCAACGTCTTTACATTGTGCACGTTAATTCATCGAGTTGTCCCCGTTTCTAGGCCTCACAGGGCCCGGACACCAGATTGAAGCTCAAGTCTCCTGAAACCACTCCGAGGAGCGATGCAGCCCCTCCCGCATCCCTGACCCTTCACTTACTTCCTGCCAAGCAGCGCGGTGCCCGGCCTGGCCTGCCTGCCTGTCTGCCAAGAATATGTTATGCTTCTAGTTATCAGTTCAGCTCCCCGGCTTCACATTCCTAAGCTAACGAACCGCATAAACATCTTCATCTATAGTCTAGTCTTCCTGTCTCCATGCAAGAGAATTACTGAATTAGTATCCATAGAAGATTCATAGCACACGCAATACATGTAGAATATATGCATGCACCAGCCTTAGTGACAAGTAGCCTTTGCCCTGATGACATTTAGATTCAAGCAACATGTACTCCAAACACAAGATACCAGATATGCTATGGGTCCATGTCGTCCTGACATCCCAGACTTTAGTCTCCTCTTCTAGTGCCAGAAGTCAGAGCCCCCAGCTCTCCCCAGTTACACGTCATGGCCCGTTTGCGCGCACCAGTAGGTTAAAGGTTCCAGCTGCCCAGGTAGCCCCCTCCATGTATCCACCCATTTATGACACTTCTGTGACGTTTACATCACATGTCTCCGTGCACGCCCTGTGCACGCCTTCTTTGTACGCCCATATGTTCTTATCTTCCGTTTGTCACTTGTTACGCCTACTGTATTCAATGCAATTGTACTGTTTTACTATATATACTGTATGATGTTAATATGACATTAGGCTTTTCCTTCCCCTTTGTGTCTGTCCCTTCCTGAACCTTTGCAGGTGATGGAACCCGATGGTCCATTGGCTCGAGCCATCTGATTAAAGCCTGTATGACTCAGATACCACGGATTCTGCCTCTTATTTATTGAGCTATCCTTTTCAGTTAATGCATAGAAAAATAGTACCGGTAATTAATTATTTATTTACCACATAAATGGCGCCCGAATAGGGACGAGCCCCTTCCCCACGCGCCGGCGATGTAACGCAGGCCCCCTGACCCTTCTACAGCCGTGACGGACCCCTACTGTGCATGTGCAGATATTTCTGCTTCAAGTCTCCCTCAGGCCCACGGAGGAGACGGAGACTGCGGTCCGGCATCCAGACGAGGCGGTGAGGAAGGCGGATTGTCCCGACCAGAGCCCAAGCCGAGAGAGCAAGGTCCGAGGTATCCGGAGGCCCACCTGTTTCCGAAGCCCGAAGCCCGAGGCGCATGCGTAGTGTGTAGCAGTAACCAGACGTCGTAGCAGTCCAGTCCAGTCCGATGCCTTCAGTTTTGCTTCCCGGTGAGTACCGTTGCTGGGGGTATCTAGACGGGTTCATTAATTTGTGCCCGGTCCGACGGGTTTGGGTACACAGATCCGGTCCGACGTGTTCACCTAGGTGAATACGGTATGACGTGTCTCTTTAGGAGACCGGTATGTTCTGTACTGTTTTAGCAGTGCATCCAGTAATTCTAGTAAGTCTGTTCTCGAGAAATTCAAGTATTATGTTTTCAATGTATCAGGTAGTATTCTGTTCGAACTTTTATTAATGTGTTCTTGATGTCGTGGTATGAATGATTGTTTTGCTATTCATTACTGTGTTCATTGTGTATTGTGTTCAAGTTCAAGTACGGTTCAAATATGCCTTTGTTTTCGAAGTTACGTCAGATAAAAACCAGAAAAGGGTTACTCGAAGAATCAGTTCCTGTCCCTCCTAGGGACAGTCCTGGACATTTCATGTATCATAAGCATGGCTTGGATGCCATACTGTATCTAGATTTATGGGTGGACTACACCAAACATCTCGAAGAGAAATATAGATGGCCTGTTTCAGGAACATGGGATGCCGAGTGCATCATGATGTGGTATATAAATAAATAATACCGGGACTATTTTTGAATTACATTAACAATAACAGATAGCTCAATAAATAAGAGGCAGGATCCGATGTGTCCGAGTCAGAAGGATTTATTCAGGCAAAAGGGAAGGGACTGGAACGGGACAGCCTGAAATAAAACAGGAAGGAAGGAAGGCAGCTGCACCATTTCATCGACAGTGCAGCATATATATAGTAAAACATTACATTACATTACATACAGTAGGCGTAACTTATGACAAACGTAAGATAAGAAGGCATGGGTGGAAAAAGAAGGCGTGTACAGGGCGTGCATTGAGACATGTGGTATGAACGTCACAGAAGTGTCATGAATGGGGCGGAAACATGGAGGGGGCTACCTGAGCAGCTGGGACCTTTAACCTAGTGGTGCGCGCAACACGGGCAATGACGTGTTACTAGGGAGAATTGGGGGCTATGACTTCTGCGCTAGAAGAGGAGACTAAAGTCTGCGGTGTCAGGACGACATGTACCTATAGCATATCTGGTATCTGGTGTTTGGAGTACATGTTGATAGAATCCAAAAGTTATCAGGGCAAAGGTTACTTGACACTAAGACTGGTGCATGCATTATTCTACATGTATTGCGTGTGCTAGGAATATTCTATGAATATTAATGCAGTATTCTCTTGCATGGACACAGAAAGGCTAGGCCATAGCTGAAACTGTTGATGTGGTTCAGTAGCTTAGGAATGCAGAGAAGGAGGGCTGGACTGATAACTAGAAGCATAACATACTCTTGGCAGACAGGCGGGCAGAGCCAGGCCGGGCACTGCGCGGCAGGAAGTAAGTGAAGGGTCAGGGATGCAGGTGGGGGCTGCATCGCTCCTCGGAGTGGATTCAGGAGACTGGAGCTTGAATCTGGTGTCCGGGCCCCTTTTGAGGCCTAGAAACGGGGACAATTCAATGAATTTAACGTGCACACTGTAAAACGTGGCAACATAGGCCTAATACTCGTTGCTTTCACGAGAACTGGAAACTGGCATACTAGAGTTGGACACAACTATAATTGCGTCTTTAATCGATCATAGGGGGATACATGCATATCGATCATGCACATATAACATAGGATGGGGAACACGTAGGCACATATAACATGGCAAAATTTACTTTTCCACATTCCCTCCTTGTGCCCTACGTTTCCATCAGGAAACATCAATATTCATGATACCATCTATCTGTTCATATAGCATCATTTGCTCGTCTCGAAATGTCTTGGAACGGGATTTAGGACTAGGAATACAAGAGGTAGCACACATGCCGCAAATCGCAGGGCCACATTGTAAACAGAGGCAGCAACTGAATATGATCATTACTGCTATACCTAGGAATGACAATACTTTCCATCCCCAGGCAGATATGATACTCCAGAGCCAACCGGACCATGTCCAGGTGCCTGGATTCTGGTGTAACTGATGGGCAATTTTATGAAGTCTGGTTATAGCTGAATAAACAGACGGCGCGTTATTAGGAATGAAAATGCAGCAACTAGATCCGATGACTCTACATGCTCCTCCTCTATCGGCCAGTATGACGTCAAGAACGAGACGATTTTGGAGCACGACAAAACGCATAGCAGATTGCTCTTCGGTTAAGTTACCTAGAGCGGAAGCAGTCTCATTCACTACTGCTTCAAGGGTTCTGGTTAACCTACGTATTAACTTACTATTCTGGACAGGACCTATAAAGAAAAAGAAACCTTTATTGAAGTCTTGATATTGTTCTAGAGCAGTTTCAGTTTGGTCGACAATTGGGGACTCAGTCTCCCTTCTATGTCTAACGTGTACTAGATGTGTGTTTCTGTGATAATCAGATGGGGCTAGAAAAACTGGTGGCAGTAGGAAGGCAATATAACATGTTCCATCCCAATCTAGGGGCAGACGAACATATGCGGTCTGACCACAAACAAAATAAGAATGACGTGAGGCTTTGAAAATAGATTTCCCACTGTCAATATACTCGACCACAGTAGTACAATCACTATGTCCTACATGTGCGGAACCATTCTTTCTGACACATAATTCGCCTTTGACTGGTAGTACTGAAATAGCAGGCAAATCTGGAGTAGTATCGGACTGAACATTCAAAACCATGAAATTCGAGGAATAATTACCTAAATCATATACTTCATTTTCTAGATCTAACCCTGTTCTATGGGAAAGACCTTGCTTGTCTGGGAAACATGTTCGATTCAGAAGGGACATATCAGTTGAGGATGACGTTAACGTGGACCATGCTCCACACGAACCATTATGTGAAAACGGATAAGGAAAAAGCGGCAGAACTCCCTTCGGTGTCTGGAAAGGGGGGAGTCGACCACACACCCAACAATTAGTGGCATTGCTGGTCTGGTGTGAATAGTGCAACATTCGGATAAAAGTATTATTACGCATAGCAAGACGATAGGATAACTCGTGAGGAGGCAGATCACTAAATGTGTGCTCTACTGTAACATTAGAAAACATATGTACATGTGAAATAGGAAAACATAAATGTAACACATAACTTATGCATGTAACCATAAGGCTCAGGAACAATAAAAAGAACAGAATGATGATACATCTCTTAGAGTTTTGACTAACTCTCTCACTGTGTGGGTCTATCTCATACATGTCAGGAACCTGTCTAACCGTTTCACCCGAGAGGGACTTAGACAATTAAACTGGCTGACTTACTAGACCGCAACTTGGATTTATACTCCTGCTGCGGAGTTTTTTCTAACAGGGGAATTTTAGATTCTTGGTCTGGGCAGTCCTTGAGAACGGGGCAGTCCTTGAGAAAAGTTTTAGGTTTAAGTCCATGGAATTTCTTGACGTGGCTCGCGTGTAGCCAGCCTTTTCGGTTTTCAATCATCACTGCTGTCCGGGTGGTGAGAAGAACTAGACGGGGTTCCTTCCAACGGGGCTCCAGCGAACTTGAACGATCAAAATTCCTTATAAGGACCATATCACCCGGAACGACTTCATGTGGTTTCACTTCGGTGTTGTCTGGAAATGCAGCGGCAACCTGTGAACGACAAGATTGTAGTGCAGACATCAAGGAGGCAAGGTAATCTGTCAGCATATTACTGTCAACATCAGTTATGGTACGGGGTCTAGGTGTACCCCACATGTTAGGGGGGCGACCAAACACTATCTCGTAGGGAGATAGACCTGAACGGGAATGAGCGACCATTCTCATATAAAAAAGGGCAACTGGCAATGCTACTATCCAATCTACACCTTTCTCTGCACACACTTTGGCAATGCAGATTTTCAGGGTCTGGTTATGTCTCTCTACGAGACCGGCTGCTTCAGGATGGCGTACACAATGGAACTTCCACTGGTACCCTAACAGAAGGGAAACTTGTTTCATGAGCTCGGATGAGAATGGCTGGCCATTATCTGAATACACGACCCTAGGTAATCCATAGCGGGGAAAATACTCACGAACCAACTGCCTGGCAGTGGTCGCAGCTGTGTAATCTGGAACTGGATATGCTTCTGTCCACCTGGACAAAGCGCATACAACTACGAGGACATACTTGAAACCTCGACATCGCTCCATCTGAATATAATCCATCTGGAGGACTTCAAAAGGGTGGCCAGGAGGATGGAATCCACCTTGTTCCACCGGGACACTTTTACCTGGATTGAACTGACAACATATCATACAGGTACGTACTTTCTGTTTGGCGGCTGCTCGTAAATGCTTGTTGAACCAAAGGTTCTGGATACTGTCTAACATGGCTTTTTCTCCTAAATGTGCTGGACTATGTGCGGTGTTAATAATGACTTGAACCATAGAGTCGGGGAGAAACCATGTGGCTTTTCCCTTCGTCAACCATCCTTGATCTGTCTGGACCCCTCCTTGTTCGGACCATTTCTTGATTTCATCGGGAGTAGCATGTAACTGTATATCTATGACATCTTGTGTAGGGTCCTTAACTGTCATACAAGTAGTCTGATCTGGAGTGAGTGTCAGTGTCGTGTTAACTGAAATGTCTGGAGTCTGAGCTGTGAGCTTGGCTGTTCGATCTGCTAGATCGTTACCTTGGGAAATGATATCAATGACTTTCGTATGTGCCTTGCACTTCATGATAGCGATAGCTGTCGGTAAATGTATTGCATCTAGCAGAGCTTGAATGAGGAGACCATGCTGAATCTTGGTTCCATGAGAAGTCATAAAACCTCGTTCCTGCCAGAGCACTCCAAAGTCGTGTACGACTCCGAATGCATAACGTGAATCTGTGTATATGTTTACTTTCAGGTTCTTGGCACGTATGCAGGCTTGGGTCAGAGCGACAAGCTCTGCTGCTTGAGCAGACAGGGTGTCAATACGATGTGTTTCTATAACTTCGGTTTCAGTAGTCACTGCATACGCGGCTACTAGTTCTCCTGCACTCGTTCTCATACATGAACCATCCACGTAAAGTGTCAGGTCGGGATCAGGTAATGCAATGTCTGTCAGATCTTGTCTTGGCTTTGTCATAGTGTTGACAACTTCCACACAGTCATGTGTGGCAGGATCTGAAGTAACTGACGGTAACAGTGTAGCTGGATTTAAAATGTTGCAGCGTCTGATTTCTATGTGTGGCTGAAATAGTGTCAGTTCATAACCTGTTAAACGTGCAATTGTCAAGTGCTGAGTCTGTGTTCGGTTTAAAAGAACTTCCACGGAGTGTGGAACTTGTACTGTCAGGGAGTGTCCTAACACTATGGAATCACTTTGTCTGATAGCTAGAGCTGTGGCTGCAACTGACTTGAGGCACGCAGGCAGAGCCTGGGCCACTGGATCTAATGTGCTAGAAAAATAAGCACAGGGCTTGTATTGTCCTGCTTGATCTTGTGTGAGAACAGATAATGCAGTACCATCACGTTCTGTAACAAAAAGTGTAAAAGGCTTACTGTAGTTCGGTGTTGCTAGAACAGGTGCATTACATAAAGCTTTCTTTAACTCATTAAAAACAAGTGTATGTTTCTGGGTCCAAGGGAGGACAGACGATACGGCTGCCTCCTGTGTCGTTAACTGTATCAATGGCTTGGCTAGATATGCATACTGAGGAATCCATTGTCTGCAGTAAGAAGTGAGGCCGATAAAAGCTCGTACCTCCTTCTGTGTCTTGGGCTGTGGAAGACGTGCTATTAACTGGATACGGTCAGGTGTCAACTGCCTACCCCTCTTGGACAGTAAGTGTCCCAAGTAGACCACTTGCTGGACACAGAATTGCAATTTGGAAGGGGACACCTTGTGCCCCATCTCGGCCAGAAAATACAGAACTGTAAGTGACGCACGCTCGCAGTCACGTTCAGAACGGGCTGTGATCAGTAGATCATCGACATACTGGAGCAGGGCAGTGTCAGCTGGCATGTGGATATTGTCTAGTTGTCTCTTAAGTGCTTGACTGTAAATGCTAGGACTTTCTGTGAAACCTTGAGGTGCTCGTGTGAATTTATAGCTTCTTCCATTTAAACAGAATCCGAAAAGGAACTGGCTGTCTGGATGGATGGGGACACTGAAAAATGCGTCCTTGAGATCGATAACTGTAAAGAACGTAGCTTCAGAATCAATGGCTGTCAATAGGGAAGAAATATCTGGGACCACTGGGTACTGTGGTATAATACATTTATTAAGTTCTCGAAGGTCGATCACTAATCGATAAACTGGAGGTGCATTTGGATCAGTACGTTTATAGGATGATAGGAGAATTACATACATTGGAGTCAGTTTCTACAACCACTCCTTGAACAATAAGTTCGTCAATAATTTTGGATAAGGCTGCTACAGCCTCAGGTGGCAATCTGTACTGTCTGATTCGTGGTAAAACAACACCTTGCTTCAGAGTCACACGATGGGGTGTGATATGCATACAACCTACATCAGTTGGACCTTGCGCCCATAAATGCTGTGGTACATTCAATAATCTTGGACCAAAATCACGTAATACATAATGACCTTTAAAATCACGCAAAAACAGACGGACCCCTTCTGGGGAGCAGCATATGACTGCTCCTAATTCTTTTAAAGTCTTAATGCCTAACAAATTTTCTGGGCAAGATTTCGTGAGTAACAGATCTGTAGTTCGGGACAATGGACCAACCTCTAGAGTAACTGGTTTCGATATTTCATTAACAATAGGCTTTCCTGAAAATCCAAGGGAAACATTTCTAGAGCCTGAGAGTGGAGCCCCTGGAACCTCGTCATGACTGATGGTAGTCCTACTTGCCCCTGTATCAATCAGAAACTTTCTGTCTTTCCCTAATACTTGACTATGTACATAGGGACCCTCTTGATCTACAGGTATCTCGATGAGAGGCAAGCCTACCTCCCTCTCTAGGCTGTTTCATGAATATGGCTGATAGTCTGGGTACTCTGACTGTGCATACTGGTACATCTGCTGTGTAACGTGCTGTGTGGCAGCTATAGGCTGCGGTGCTGTAACTGACTGTTGTGCATTCTGTGGTGGCTGGGAAGTCTGTGAAACTTGTTCTTGTCTAGGCGGACGTTGTCTTTCTTTAGTTTTACCAGTAGCTATGTTGTGTTTCAGAACTGCACATTCGTTTATAAAATGACCTGGCTGTTTACAGTAATTGCAGGTCCCTTTAATGGGAGCTGCAGGATGACTGGCTTGATTCGGACCCCTCTTCTGACTGTCTTGTGGAACAGACTGTGCAACTAATACTTTCATTTTCGTGTCTTTCATACGTCTCCTTTCGTGTTCCTGCTCTTCCCTGATTCTGTTCTGGTGGTATTGTAGCATCTGGAGCATCTGTGACGGAGTATTAGCTTGCCAGGTACTTTCGACTTTCAGTACTCGATTTTTAACTTGTGGACTTGAATTCTCGACTAGTTTGGTAACAAAAAGATGAGGGTACGACTCACTACTTGTTTTCAGACCACTATTAATAATGAAACATTTCTCAAATCTAGAATAAAAATCACTAGTATCTTCGTCTTGTTTCTGTTTACAGGCTGAGATGGCATCCCAATCTTCCTTTTTCGTGGCTAGTAATCTTGGCAAGACTTGTATTAATAACTCGGGCAATTCTTTAGCTTTATCCCCAAGACCGGTACCTGGTACTCGTATATTATCTTCAGTTTCTAGAGCTGTCCAATCTATCTTTTTCTCTCCCACCTCCCATTCTTTTTCTTTGAGTTTTTCATATATGCCCGCAGGCAACAGGACCTTTAACATTTTAATGATATCAGGATACGTGTATTCTCCCATACGGAGCATGTCTTTTAATTCACGGTGGAACCCTGCTGGATCTTTGTCGTGACAGGGAATTAACTTTTTCATCTCTAAGAGTTCCATTTTTGTAATAGGGGTGTAAACAAATACTCGTTCTAGACCACCCCCCTCTTTCTTGACTGGATGCACTTCTCGTAACGGATTCTGTCTGTCTATGTAGAATGATTTACTTTCTGGGGGTGAGACGTGAACAAAATGTGGATTCAGAAACGTTCGGTATTTGTGGCGCTGTTCTAATATGACACTAATTAAATCGGTACCTAGACCTTTCCATCTGTACTGGAGTAACTCGTTCAATATCTCATGTAAAGGACCTGGATCAGAATGTTGTTCCTCATACAGTGTAATGAGGTGTTGGATCATATACATACCCACCAGTCGATGTTCGGCTGGGGGCAATTTCAGAAATGTTTGTGCCACTATTTCGTCTGGAAACGTGGTAGAATCAGTAGTCCACCGGACCGCTGATCGGGCTAGTTCTTGTTCATGCATTGTACTGAGCTCACTATAACCTATTCGTAATTTCAGAATGTGATCGGTAGCTTGGAATACTTGCTCAAGAGAACACTGTTCTGGTGCTGGAGGAGGAAAAGCTTTCTTGTAATCTAGGCGGGAATGTCGGTCGGAAAGTCTAGTCCTACCTACATACGCTATTCTGCCGGGATTCTCGTTGTCTACCTCTTCTGTAGAAGAGTCATCTTCTTTCCCGGTTGCTTGTTTTGCTTCTCGTTTCTCGTGTATAGTTATGATTTCCCTACGGATTTTCTTGTACATACTCTCTATACAATTTTGTGTCTTGTGTTTTCCCTCGGCTATATTGTCACTCCACCTGGTCAGGACTTTCATTTCTTCTTGATCTTTTTCTGGATAATCTTGCTCTCTTATTAAACAGTTAATCAAAAACTTTAAAATCATGAGCTGAGTCTCGACTTTTCTTTGAACCATGGCTTCGTGAATACTTTCTGGATTCACTCCTGTACGGATAAAACGATATATTCTGTCTAGATGTTCTCCCATATCGGGCAGGGTTTCCAAAAAGCCGGCAACCCGTCTTAGACGTAATGAATATATGACCATATGGTCATCGCCTGGAACTGGATCATAACGACATTCAGTAAGTGCTCGCTTGATATCTACGTATGTAGTCACTTTTGGCGTACGCTGTAACGCTAGTTCATGTAGCGTCAGACGTCTTGGTTGAGGCGGGGTGCGAGGAGAACCTCCCCCCGCGGCTCCTAAACTAGAATCGTCGGTGTATACTGTACGTGCTGGTAAAGCGACTGGCAAAGCGGGTACATGTACTGTGGGCTGGGCCGGGGGTGCTGTAACAGGTGCTGTAACATTAACTGGACCCACGGGACCAACGGCTGGAGGAGCAGGAATTACATTATTAACGGGAACAGGCGGGATAGGATTTGCATATTCTGGGACTGTATCGTCCAAATAGGACGAGAGAAAAATATCAGCTGCAGTTGGTTTATGACGTAGCTTAGTCGGGATCAATGGCGGCGGGAAATTACAGGGTGCTTCCGGGGTTGCTTTTGGCAAGCCCTCGGCAAGAAGAGGATACATACCCTTAATAAGGGCATTTCTCTGTCTGTCTGACTGTTCTGCTCTAACTCGTTCACCTTCTTCGATTATTTCCCTTTCTTGGGCTCTTTCTGAGGATTCCCTACTTAATTCTGTTTTTCTGAATTTTTTTTCGGTTCTTTTATGAGATTCTTTGCGCCATAACTCGATGGCATCTTTCTGGGACTGTCTGGATTTCTTTTTCCATAATGCTTCTTCTACTCGCATGATGCACTCGGCATCCCATGTACCTGATACGGGCCATCTATATTTCTCTTCTAGTTCCTTAGTATAGTCCGCCCATAAGTCTAGATATATTATGGCATCTAAGCCATGCTTGTGATACATAAAATGTCCTGGACTGTCCCTAGGAGGGACAGGAACTGCTTCTTCGAGTAACCCTTTTCTGGTCTTTAACTGACGTAATTTCGAGAAAAGAGGCATTTCTGTTATATACTTGGAACACAATACACAATAATCACAGTAAAAAAACAGCGAACAAAGCACTCATACCACGACATAAAAATACATAAATAACAGTTCGAACAGAATACTACCTGATACACCGAAAACAGAACACATGAATTCCTCGAGAACAAAACTTACTAGAATTACTGGATGCACTGCTAAAACAGTACAGAACATACCGGTCCCATAAAGAGACACGTCAGGACCCGTATCCACCTAGGTGAATACTTCGGACTGGATCTGTGTACCCAAACCCATCGGACCAGGACCAACTAATGATCCTGTCTAGATACTTCCCCCGCGACGGTGCTCACCGGGAAGCAGAAACTGGAAGGCCTCGGACTGGACTGGACTGCTACGACGTCGGACTACAAACTTCGGAAATTTCGGTTACAGGTGGGCCTCCGGATACTTCGGACCTTGCTCTCTCGGCTTGGGCTCTGGTCGGGACGAACCGCATTCCACACCGCTTCGTCTGGATGTCGGACCGCAGTTTCCGTCTCCTCCGTGGGCCTGAGGGAGACTTGAAGCAGAAATATCTGCCGGTGCGCAGTAGAGTTCCGTCACGGCTGCAGAGGGTCAGGGGGCTTGCGTGGCATCGCCAGCGCGTGAGGAAGGGGCTCGTCCCTATTCGGGCGCCATTATGTGGTATATAAATAAATAATACCGGGACTATTTTTGAATTACATTAACAATAACAGATAGCTCAATAAATAAGAGGCAGGATCCGATGTGTCCGAGTCAGAAGGATGTATTCAGGCAAAAGGGAAGGGACTGGAACGGGACAGCCTGAAATAAAACAGGAAGGAAGGAAGGCAGCTGCACAATTTCATCGACAGTGCAGCATATATATAGTAAAACATTACATTACATTACATACAGTAGGCGTAACTTATGACAAACGTAAGATAAGAAGGCATGGGTGGAAAAAGAAGGCGTGTACAGGGCGTGCATTGAGACATGTGGTATGAACGTCACAGAAGTGTCATGAATGGGGCGGAAACATGGAGGGGGTTACCTGAGCAGCTGGGACCTTTAACCTAGTGGTGCGCGCAAAACGGGCAATGACGTGTTACTAGGGAGAATTGGGGGCTATGACTTCTGCGCTAGAAGAGGAGACTAAAGTCTGCGGTGTCAGGACGACATGTACCTATAGCATATCTGGTATCTGGTGTTTGGAGTACATGTTGATAGAATCCAAAAGTTATCAGGGCAAAGGTTACTTGACACTAAGACTGGTGCATGCATTAATCTACATGTATTGCGTGTGCTAGGAATATTCTATGAATATTAATGCAGTATTCTCTTGCATGGAGACAGAAAGGCTAGACCATAGCTGAAACTGTTGATGTGGTTTAGTAGCTTAGGAATGCAGAGAAGGAGGGCTGGACTGATAACTAGAAGCATAACATACTCTTGGCAGACAGGCAGGCAGTGCCAGGCCGGGCACTGCGCGGCAGGAAGTAAGTGAAGGGTCAGGGATGCAGGTGGGGGCTGCATCGCTCCTCGGAGTGGATTCAGGAGACTGGAGCTTGAATCTGGTGTCCGGGCCCCTTTTGAGGCCTAGAAACGGGGACAATTCAATGAATTTAACGTGCACACTGTAAAACGTGGCAACATAGGCCTAAAACTCGTTGCTTTCACGAGAACTGGAAACTGGCATACTAGAGTTGGACACAACTATAATTGCGTCTTTAATCGATCATAGGGGGATACATGCATATCGATCATGCACATATAACATAGGATGGGGAACACGTAGGCACATATAACATGGCAAAATTTACTTTTCCACAATGAGAGTAGAAGAAGCATTATGGAAAAAGAAAGCCAGACAGTCCCAGAAAGATGCCATAGAGTTATGGCGTAAAGAATCCCATAAAAGAACAGAGAAAGAATTCAGAAAAGCAGAATTAAGTAGAGAATCTTCAGAAAAAGCCCAAGAAAGGGAATTACTAGAAGAAGGTGAACGAGTTAGAGCAGAACAGTCAGACAGACAGAGAAATGCCCTTATTAAAGGTATGTATCCCCTTCTCGCCGAGGGTTTGCCTAAAGCGACCCCGGAAACACTCTGTAAGTTACCGCCACCATTGGTTCCGACTAAGCTACGTCATAAACCGACCGCAGCCGAAATTTTCCTTTCTTCCTATTTAGATGACACTGTCCCAGAATATGCTAATACGAATCCTACTCCGCCTGTTCAACTTCCACCTCCCGTTAATAATATAATTCCTGTGCCTCCAGTCGTTGGTCCTGTTCATTTGCCAGTACCCCAGGATCAACCCACATTACGTACTCCTACTTTGCCAGTCACATTACCAGCAGCCGCACATTCAGTATTGACTGACGATTCCAGTTCAGGAGGAGCAGGGGGAGGTACTCCCATCACCCCGCCTCAAACAAGGCGACGGACGCTGAGAGATGTAGCGTTACAGCGTACGCCAAAGCGGACTACATACGAAGCCCTCAGAAAGTATCTTAATGAGTGTGGATCTGATTGTAGATATGACCCAGTACCAGGCGAAGATAGCATGATAATATATTCCATACGTTTACGACGAGTTGCAAGCTTCTTGGTTACCATATCAAATATGGAACAACATCTAGACAGAATATATCACTTTATCCAAACAGGGGAGAAACCAGAAAGTATTCACGAAGCTATGGTACACAGAAAAGTCGAGATTCAAGGCATGATTTTGCAATTTTTAATAAATTGTTTAATAAGAGAACAGGATTACCCTGATAAAAACAAAGAAGATATGAAAGTCCTGACGAGATGGAGTGACAATATAGCAGAAGGAAAACACGGGACACAAAATTGTATAGAAACCATGTACAGAAAGATTCGTAAAGAAATTATAAGTATACACCAAAAGGAGGAAGCGCTGAGAGTAGCAGAGAAAGAGAATGACTCTTCAGGCGAAGAGGTAGACAACGAGAATCCCACCAGAATAGCGTATGTAGGTAGAACGAGACCCTTTGATAGACACACACGCCTAGATTACAAGAAAGCTTTTCCTCCTCCCGTACCAGAACAGTGTTCTCTTGAACAAGTATTCCAGGCTACCGATAAAGTTCTGAAATTACGAATAGGTTACAGTGAGCTTAGTACCATGCATGAACAAGAACTAGCCCGTTCAGCAGTCCGATGGACTAGTGATTCTACCACGTTTTCAGACGAAGTAGTGGCTCAAATGTTTCTGAAACTGCCCCCAGCCGAACAGCGACTGGTGGGTATGTACATGATCCAGCACCTCATTACACTGTATGAGGATCAGCATTCTGATCTAGGTCCGCTATATAATGTACTGAACGAGTTACTTCTAAACAGATGGAAAGGTCTAGGTACCGATTTAATTAATGTCATTTTAGAACAGCGCCACAAATACAGAACGTTCCTGACTCCGCCTTTTGTTCCTGTTTCACCCCCATTCTACATAGACAGACAGAATCCGTTGCGAGAAGTGCATCCAGTTAAGGGAACGGGGGGTAATCTCGAACGAGTATTTGTTTACACCCCTATAACGAAAATAGAACTACTAGAAATGAAAAAGTTAGTGCCCTGTCACGATAAAGATCCAGCAGGGTTCCACCGTGAATTAAAAGATATGCTCCGTATGGGAGAATACACGTATCCCGATATCATCAAAATGTTAAAGGTCCTGTTGCCTGCGGGCATATATGAAAAACTAAAAGAAAAAGAATGGGAGGTGGGAGAGAAAAAGATTGATTGGACCGCGTTAGAGAACGAAGATAACACACGAGTCCCCGGTACTGGTCTTGGGGATAAAGCCAAAGATTTGCCCGAATTGTTAATACAAGTCTTGCCAAGATTACTAGCCACGAAAAAGGAAGATTGGGATGCCATCTCAGCCTGTAAACAGAAACAAGACGAAGACACTAGTGATTTTTATTCCAGATTTGAGAAATGTTTTATTATAAATAGCGGTCTGAAAACAAGTAGTGAGTCGTATCCACATCTTTTTGTTACAAAGCTAGTGGAGAATTCTTTACCGCAAGTTAAAAATAGAGTATTGAAAGTCGAGAGTACTTGGCAAGCTAATACCCCGTCACAAATGCTCCAGATGTTACAGTATCACCAGAATAGAATCAGGGAAGAGCAAGAACACGAAAGAAGACGTATGAAAGACACGAAAATGAAAGTACTAGTTGCACAGTCTGTTCCACCAGATAGTCAGAAGAGGGGTCCGAATCAAACTAGTCAATCTACAGCTCCCGTTAAAGGGACATGCAATTACTGTAAACAGCCAGGTCATTATATAAACGAATGTGCAGTTCTGAAACACAACATAGCTACAGGTAAGACGAAAGAGAGACCGCGTCCTCCTAGACAAGAACATGTTCCGCAGAATTCGCAGCCACCGCAGAACGCACAACAGACAGTTACAGTACCGCAGCCTATAGCTGCCACACAACACGTTACACAACAGATGTACCAGTACGCACAGTCAGATTATCCAGAATATCAGCAGTATTCATGAAACAGCCTAGAGAGGGAGGTTGGCTTGCCTCTCATCGAGATTCCTGTAGATCAAGAGGGTCCCTATGTACACAGTCAAGTATTAGGGAAAGACAGAAAGTTTCTGATTGATACAGGGGCAAGTAGGACTACCATCAGTCATGACGAGGTTCCAGGGGCTCCACTCTCAGGCTCAAGAAATGTTTCCCTGGGATTTTCAGGAAAGCCTATTGTTAATGAAATATCGAAACCAGTTTCCCTAGAAGTTGGTCCATTGTCCCGAACTACAGACTTGTTACTTACGAAATCCTGTCCTGAAAATTTACTTGGTATTAAAACATTGAAAGAATTAGGAGCGGTAATCTGCTGTTCTCCGGAAGGAGTGAGATTGTTTTTACGTGATTTTAAAGGTCATTATGTGTTACGTGATTTTGATCCAAGATTACTGAATGTACCACAGCATTTATGGGCGCAAGGTCCAACTGATGTAGGTTGTATGCACATTACACCATATCGTGTCACTCTGAAACAAGGTGTTGTATTACCACGAATCCGACAGTACAAATTGCCCCCTGAGGCTGTAGCAGCCTTATCGAAAATTATTGACGAGCTCATTGCTCAAGGAGTAGTTGTAGAAACTGTCTCCAATGTATGTAATTCTCCTATCATTCCGATTCTTAAACGTACTGATCCAAATGCACCCCCAGTTTATCGATTAGTGATTGACCTTCGAGAACTTAATAAATGTATCATACCCCAGTACCCAGTGGTTCCAGATATATCTTCCCTATTAACTGCCATTGATTCTGAAGCTACGTTCTTTACTGTTATTGATCTCAAGAACGCATTCTTTAGTGTCCCCATTCATCCAGACAGCCAGTTTCTTTTCGGATTCTGTTTAAATGGAAGAAGCTATAAATTCACACGTGCTCCTAAAGGTTTTACAGAGATGTCCTAGTATTTACAGTCAAGCACTTAAAAGACAACTAGACAGTATTCACATGCCAACTGACACTGCCCTGCTCCAGTATGTCGATGATCTATTGATCACAGCCCGTACAGAACGTGACTGCGAACGTGCGTCACTGACAGTCCTGTATTTCCTGGCAGAAATGGGGCACAAGGTGTCCCCTTCGAAACTGCAATTCTGTGTCCAGCAAGTGGTATACCTTGGACACTTGCTGTCCAAGAGGGGTAGACAGTTGACACCAGACCGTATCCAGTTAATAGCACATCTTCCACAGCCCAAGACACAGAAGGAGGTACGAGCTTTTATCGGCCTCACTTCTTACTGCAGACAATGGATTCCTCAGTATGCATATCTAGCCAAACCACTGATACAGTTAACGACACAGGAGGCAGCCACATCGACTGTCCTCCCTTGGACCCAGGAACATACACTTGTTTTTAATGAGTTAAAGAAAGCTTTATGTAATGCACCTGTATTAGCGACACCGAACTATAGTAAGTCTTTTACACTTTTTGTTACCGAACGTGATGGTACAGCATTATCTGTTCTCACACAAGATCAAGCAGGACAACACAAGACTTGTGCTTATTTTTCTAGCACATTAGATCCAGTAGCCCAGGCTCTGCCTGCGTGCCTCAAGTCAGTTGCCGCCACAGCTCCAGCTATCAGACAAAGTGATTCCATAGTGTTAGGACACTCCCTGACAGTACAAGTTCCACACTCCGTGGAAGTTCTTTTAAACCGAACACAGACTCAGCATTTGACAATTGCACGTTTAACAGGATATGAACTGACACTGTTTCAGCCACACATAGAAATCAGACGCTGCAACATTTTAAATCCTGCTACCCTGTTACCCTCGATTACATCAAACCCTGCCACACATGACTGTTTGGAAGTTATTAACACCATGACAAAGCCAAGACAAGACTTGACGGACATTGCATTACCTGACCCAGACCTGACACTTTACGTGGATGGTTCATGTATGAGAACAAGTACAGGAGAGTTAGTAGCCGCGTATGCAGTGACTACTGAAACTGAAGTTATAGAAACACATCGTATTGACACCCTGTCTGCTCAAGCAGCAGAGCTCATCGCTCTGACCCAAGCCTGCATACGAGCTAAGAACCTGAAAGTAAACATATATACAGATTCACGTTATGCATTCGGAGTCGTTCACGACTTTGGAGTCCTCTGGCAAGAAAGAGGTTTCATGACCTCTCATGGAGCCAAGATTCAGCATGGTCCCCTCATTCAAGCTCTGTTAGAAGCAATACATTTGCCGACAGCCATTGCCATTATGAAGTGCAAAGCACATATGAAAGCCACTGACACCATTTCCCAAGGTAACGATCTAGCAGATCGAACAGCCAAGCTTACAGCTCAGACTCCAGACATTCTAGTTAACACGACAAAGACAGATGTTCCAGATCAGATGACTTGTATGACAGTTAAGGACCCTACACAAGACGTACTAGATATACAGACACATGCTACCCCAGACGAGATCAAGAAATGGTCTGAACAAGGAGGGGTCCAGACAGATCAAGGATGGTTGACGAAGGGAAAAGCCACATGGTTTCTCCCCGACTCTATGGTTCAAGTCATTATTAACACCGCACATAGTCCAGCACATTTAGGAGAGAAAGCCATGTTAGACAGTATCCAGAACCTTTGGTTTAACAAGCATTTACGAGCAGCAGCCAAGCAGAAAGTACGTACCTGCATGATCTGTTGTCAATTCAATCCAGGTAAAGGTATCCCGGTGGAACAAGGTGGATTCCATCCTCCTGACCACCCTTTTGAAGTCCTCCAGATGGATTATATTCAGATGGATCGATGTCGAGGTTTCAAGTATGTCCTCGTAGTTGTATGCGCTTTGTCCAGATGGACAGAAGCATATCCAGTTCCAGATTACACTGCCGCGACCACTGCCAGGCAGTTGGTTCGTGAGTTTTTCCCCCGCTATGGTTTGCCCAGGGTCGTGTATTCAGACAACGGCCAGCCATTCTCATCCGAACTCATGAAACAAGTATCTCTTCTGTTAGGGTACCAGTGGAAGTTCCACTGTGTACGACACCCCGAGGCAGCTGGCCTCGTCGAGAGACACAATCAGACTCTGAAAATACGAATTGCAAAGGTTTGTGCCGAGAAAGGCGTAGATTGGATGGTAGCCCTGCCAGTCGCCCTTTTTTACATGAGAATGGTCGCTCACTCCCGTTCAGGTCTGTCACCTTTCGAGGTTGTATTCGGTCGTCCCCCGAACATGTGGGGTACACCTATGCCACGTAAAATTACCGATGTTGACAGTAATATGCTGACAGATTACCTAGCTTCCTTGATGTCTGCACTACTCTCTTGTCGTTCACAGGTCGCGGCTGCCTTTCCAGACAACACCCAAGTGAAACCGCACGAGGTCATTCCAGGCGACCTCGTTCTTGTTAGGAACTTTGATCGTTCAAGCCCTCTGGAGCCCCGCTGGAAAGAGCCGAAACTTGTTCTGATGACCACAAGGACCGCTGTGAAACTGGAGGGCCGCAAGGGGTGGCTACACTCCAGCCACATCAAGCGTTTTCATGGACTCCGTCCAAAGACTTTTTTCAAGGACTGCCCCGATACTGACTCTAAACTTCCCCTGTTAGAGAAAACTCCGCAGCAGGAGTATAAACTCAAACTGAGGTCTAGCAAGTCAGACAGTTTAATTGTTTAAGTCCCTCTCGGGTGAAGCGGTTAGACAGGTTCCTGGCATGTATGAGATAGACCCCCATAGTGAGAGAGATAGAAACTCCAAGAAAATACGTTATTGTAAGAATCTGCGTAGCAGATGTGTGATTACTTTATTGTTTATGTTATTTCTGAGTCTTACGATCACATGCATAAGTTATGTTTTACATGTATTTTTCCCTCCTCTTGATTCGCATGTACATCTTTCCTCTAATGATACAATAGAGCACACTTTTAGTGAACTACCCCCTCACGAGTTATCCTATCGACTTGCCATGCGCAACAATACTTTTATACGTATGTTACACTATTCACACCAGACTAGCAATGCCACTAATTGTTGGGTGTGTGGTCGACTCCCCCCTTACCAGACACCGAAGGGAGTTCTGCCACTCTTTCCATATCCGTTTTCACACAATGGTTCGTGTGGAGCATGATTTACGATAACATCATCCTCAGACGATAAGTCCCTTTTGAATAGAACATGTTTCCCAGACAAGGAAGGTCTTTCCCATAGGACAGGGTTAGATCTAGAAAATGAAGTATATGATCTAGGTAATTTCTCCTCAAATTTCATGGTTTTGAATGTTCAGTCCGAGAATACTCCAGACTTGCCTGCTATTACAGTTCTACCAGTGAAAGGCGAATTATGTGTCAGAAAGAATGGTTCAGTACATCTAGGACACAGTGATTGTACTACTGTGATCGAGTATAGTGACAGTGGGAAATCTACTTTCAAAGCCTCACGTCATTCGTATTTTGTATGTGTTCAGACCGCATATGTACGTCTGCCCCTAGATTGGGATGGAACATGTTACATTGCCTTCCTACTGCCACCAGTTTTCCTAGCCCCATCCGATTATCATAGAAATACACATCTAGTACACGTTAGACATAGGAGGGAGATCGAGTCCCCAATTGTCGATCAAACTGAAACTGCATTAGAACAGTATACAGACTTCAATAAAGGTTTCCTTTTCTTCATAGGTCCCGTCCAGAATAGTAAGTTAATACGTAGGCTAACCAGAACCCTTGAAGCAGTAGTGAATGAGACTACTTCCGCTCTAGGTAACTTAACAGAAGAACAATCTGCTATGAGATTTGTCGTTCTTCAGAACCGCCTTGTTCTTGACGTCATACTGGCCGATAGGGGCGGAGCTTGTAGAGTCATCGGATCTAGTTGTTGCATTTTCATTCCTAATAACGCACCGTCTGTTTATTCAGCTATAACAAGACTTCATAAAATTGCCCATCAGTTACACCAGAATCCAGGCACCTGGACATGGTCCGGTTGGCTCTGGAGTATAATATCTGCCTGGGGATGGAAAGTACTGTCATTCCTAGGAATAGTAGTAATGATCATATTCAGTTGTTGTCTCTGTTTACAATGTGGCCCTGCGATTTGCGGCTTGTGCGCTACTTCTTGTATTCCAAGTCCAAAGTCCCATTCCCAGAAGATAAGAGACGAGCAAATGATGCTGTATGAACAGATAGATGGTATCATGAATATTGATGTTTCCTGAAGGAAACGTAGGGAACAAGGAGGGAATGAGGAAAATCGAATTTTGCCTTGTCATGTGTCCCTACGTGTTCCCCATTGTATGTTATATGTGCATGATCGATATGCATATTTACCCCCTTGCCCGAATAAAGACGCAATTATAGTTGTGTCCAACGTTAGTATGCCAGTTATCCAGTCCCCCTGAAAGCAACAAGTATTAGGCCTATGTTGCCAACGTCTTTACATTGTGCACGTTAATTCATCGAGTTGTCCCCGTTTCTACGCCTCACAGGGCCCGGACACCAGATTCAAGCTCAAGTCTCCTGAAACCACTCCGAGGAGCGATGCAGCCCCTCCCGCATCCCTGTCCCCTTCACTTACTTCCTGCCAAGCAGCGCGGTGCCCGGCCTGGCCTGCCTGCCTGTCTGCCAAGAATATGTTATGCTTCTAGTTCTCAGTTCAGCTCCCCGGCTTCACATTCCTAAGCTAACGAACCGCATAAACATCTTCATCTATAGTCTAGTCTTCCTGTCTCCATGCAAGAGAATTACTGAATTAGTATCCATAGAAGATTCATAGCACAAGCAATACATGTAGAATATATGCATGCACCAGCCTTAGTGACAAGTAGCCTTTGCCCTGATGACATTTAGATTCAAGCAACATGTACTCCAAACACAAGATACCAGATATGGGTACATGTCATCCTGACATCCCAGACTTTAGTCTCCTCTTCTAGTGCCAGAAGTCAGAGCCCCCAGCTCTCCCCAGTTACACGTCATAGCCCGTTTGCGCGCACCAGTAGGTTAAAGGTTCCAGCTGCCCAGGTAGCCCCCTCCATGTATCCACCCATTTATGACACTTCTGTGACGTTTACATCACATGTCTCCGTGCACGCCCTGTGCACGCCTTCTTTGTACGCCCATATGTTCTTATCTTCCGTTTGTCACTTGTTACGCCTACTGTATTCAATGCAATTGTACTGTTTTACTATATATACTGTATGATGTTAATATGACATTAGGCTTTTCCTTCCCCTTTGTGTCTGTCCCTTCCTGAACCTTTGCAGGTGATGGAACCCGATGGTCCATTGGCTCGAGCCATCTGATTAAAGCCTGTATGACTCAGATACCACGGATTCTGCCTCTTATTTATTGAGCTATCCTTTTCAGTTAATGCATAGAAAAATAGTACCGGTAATTAATTATTTATTTACCACAGAGTTCTCCCCAAGGTAAGGTGAAGATGGGAATCAGGCTGGCGTTAGCGCTGGTGGCGCCTAGTGCAACAATATTGTCTGGCGCCCCTCCCCATAAGACCTCCTCATCTGATTCCCTCACTACAGCCCAGGCAAAAATGCCCCTCATCTCTCCATAGCACCCTCTCTCAAATACATTTCATTTGTTTTAAAGCGCTGGTAAAGGCTGGCTTTGCTATTCCACTCAGCTGTCCACATAAAATGCAGATCTGTTCTTTGCAGCAGGCATATTAATTCTCTGCACTGCTTTATGGCGAGTCAAAACTGCTACTAGATAAAACTCCCATCTCTCTTTCTAGCAGGAACATTAATCACAAGAGTTATCTTGACATGTTTCTTCCTGCCTGAAAGCTGGATGCACAAGGAACTCTGCAGCAGGTGCTTTTAAATCCTATGTTATTGCTAAACACTGCACCCCTCCTGAGGTCAGTGTCCCCCCTTCCAGGTCAGCACCCAGTGCAGCCGCACAGGTCACACCTCCCTAAAGCCAGCCCTGGATGGGATGCCTAGTACAGGAGATGCAGCCTCCTGTCCTATCTTGTAGATGACTTTGGCAGTTGAAGACTTTGAGCCAATCAGGGTGCCCACCTTTGGCATTAACAGGGCATTGTGACTTCGACATCGGCAGCACCAGTCTCTCAGTCACAATTGATTGCCAATCGCACTTGATACTGGATTCTTGAAGAAGTCTGGATACAGTTCACGAGCAGAACCCTTCAAGGAATCCAGGAGCCCTCTTCCACACAAAGGTCACTGCCAGCTTCATTCCACTGCAGTCTCCTCTTCTAAATGGCTTATTCCCCACACCAAGAACCTGGGGTTCTCCTCCTGGATAGTCTCTCCTCCTGCAGGGCCAGGCACACTCCTTTCCTCTTTCAGTAGACAGAACACACTTCTAAGCAGGCCATTAGCTCCTCCAGTAGAAAGGGCAAATTTCAAGTGATGTCCCCACCCCTGTGGGAGCATTTTGTCATGCAGACATCGGTCCTGGTCACACATCAGTCCTTTGAGGATTTTGCAGAGCACTCCCACCCTTGACCAGGAAGAGCGCAGAATCTGAAAAAAGTAGGGTTATCTAGATCTTAATTTTATAGACATCTTCCATGGCACGGGATGTGAATCCACTGTTACGGCTTCAGAACTGGTTTTGGCTGGTTATCTTTCAAATGTCATTTTCAGTCTGTTTCTCAGACTCACACTTTGTGCTAGGCGGTGACTCTCACAGCAGGTAGCAATGATGCTGGCTCCAGGGAGTATAAAAAAACAAGTGCACAATAAAGTGTGAGATCACAGTCTTCGTGAAGAAATAATCGAACCTACAAAAGGACTTTATTACCAGTTCCCAAATGGCAGGGCTCAATAAGAACTACATACCAGCTCCTTGCTAACAAGGACCTCACTGAATTTCTAAAGGAAACCATGTCTTCATCAACCCGCACTTCAGTGTCTGTGTCTCTACACTTCAGCCACAAGAAAGCAGTCAATACACTTCAACTGTCTAAGGAACTCATAAACACGCTCCATCTTGTGTGATGCTAAACCAGGGGCTGACCAAAATGGATCCCAATGGTCTCAGTTCTCCCACTGTTACCACACTCAGAGTTCTACCACCATATGTGTGCCATGCTCTCTCTATGGATACACGCACTGGACACATATATCACCAGAAGGAGTTGGGGTTTATATAACATTAGAACTTGAAATGAAAAGAAGGTTTGTGGACTATCCTCTCTATGACGCACAGAAAAAACATCTGGTCACACTAATTGTGAGAAATTGCGTTGTTATTTAACTGGAGTGTGAGCCCTGGCAAAGCAACAGCCACAATCCCTTGCAAGGTGAACAGCAACACAAAAAAATCACTACATTATTCTGTGCTTAATCCTGTGCTCAATTGCAAATAGCAGTCAGGCTTAACTTAGAGGCAATGTTTAAAGTGTTTATGCAGCACTCAAACAGTAATATAGTGAAAACACATTACAGAAGAAAAATCTCACACCAATTTACTAAAATAGAGTTAATTTTAATAAATTACTTGACACCAAAATGACAAAAATCCAATCAGTAGAACCGGAATTATGAATGTTAAAAAATATTTTGTAAAAACTAGCATCTAAAAGATCCAAGCGCTAACCGCGGACATCTAGTCACGCGAGACGAGTCAAACTCGAAAAATATGGCCATCCGCGATAGAGCGCAGTTTGGATACAAGAAGTGGATTGGGCCCGGTCAACGCTTACGTTTGGACTTTGAAAACATTTTGAGAAAAATTTTCTAAGAAGGTAAAGTTCAGCAGGGCAAGGCTGTAGGCAGTGTCCGGGTAGGAAGCATCGCTATCGGGAAGTTGAAAATCTTCAGTGGGGCGAGGCAGAAGGCTATAGCTAAAGTCAGTTCTAAGGGCATGGATACCCCCAATGGCGAAGGCCCGCCAAACAGGATTTTCTGTTGAGAAGTACTTACAAGGAGAAGCCACAAAGTCAATCCAACCGGCAATGTATTTCGGGCGGATAGGCAAGCAGGCTCTCCTGCTGGTTCTCAGAGCAGTTTCAAGGTTATGGTAATCTGGGCACCTTTAGCACCACAACTAAGGGTCCAGGACTGGTGGGACACCACTTGGGGGTTCAGGATTCACCCAGGCTGGGTCCAGTTGTGGATTCATGATGGTGGAAACCTTTTGTGTCCCGGTGGCTCTGAACAGGAGGCCAGAAACCTATCCCTTGGGTTACAGGTGAAGATGCAGGGCTCAACAGCAGGACTGGCCTCTGAGGGTGCAAGGCAGGCTCCAGCCAACACAACTGTCCTTTCAGGCACAGCAAAGCAATCTTGCAGAGTGCACAGCAGGTAACAACAGCAGGCAGTCCTTCCACAGGTCCAGAAGCGAAGTGAACTGTGAGTCTGAGGGTCCTATTTTTATACATGGTGCGCTTCCCTCTGGAAGGTAGAAGATTCTAGAAAGTTTCTTTGAAGTTCATGGAATTACCTGACTCCCCTGCCCTGGCTGCGATTACTATGTGGAGGTAATAAGCCCCTTGTGTAAAGGCAGAGCGCAGCCTATTCAGTTGCAAGTGGGGACGTGCTCAGCAACTACCCCCATCTTGCCAGAAGATGGCCCATTCAACCACACCTAATCTCTCTATTGTGCGACTGTATGGGAGGAATTCACAAAGTCTAGCTGTCAGTTACACCAAGTCATGTGACCCAAGACAGGCTGCCTACACAAAGGTGTAAGGACACGAACATGCCAACTTTCTAAGTGCTGGAGTGATCTTTCTGGTTAATTCCGATAACGAGCGAGACTCCTCCATGCTAACTAGTTACACCACCCCAAGAGGAACAGTTTATTCATCAAAATAATCTTTTTAATCACCATATTTCAAAATGGGTAAGGTTTGACAAAAAAACATTGTGTATGGAAAAGACATGAACATTCACTGAACCAGTTTTTTTGCTGGTTGAATCACAGATCTTCCAACATTATGTTTTGCTTGAAGAGTAATTCTATGAATACATTTCTGGATATTGAGGTTGTTGAAAACAATGGGCATTTGAAGACCACATCACATTCAAAGCCAACGGAACATAATAAGGCATTGCACTATTCAAGCCCTCATCCTCATAGCCTCTGCAATCATTTGCCTTTTGTACAGTTTTTAAGGATCAGTTGCAATTGTTCAGAAAAATTTGATTATTTTCATCACTCCAACAGTTTTATTGAAAACTAAACAACGAGATTGTCTCAAAAAACTGTTGAAACAATCAATGAAGAGAGCCCTGGTCAAAAAGGATAAAACAAGATCAGAATGTTTGGTTTGTGTATTGACATATTGCCCAAAAACCAATCATCTTAAAACGATTATCACACAAAATTGGCTTTTGATTGCAAAACTGGAAAAATCATTTGAGAGCCCGTTGTTTGCTCTTAAGAATGAACATAGTATAAGGAGCCGAGTGGTCCGTGCCTACATACAGCCAATTTCAGTCAAAAGTAATTTGCAACACCTTTGGAATTTATCACTGGTAGAAGGGCACCACAGATGTGGAACTTGCACTTCCTGTGACCAGATTGTTAAAGGATCTGTTTTTTTAAATAGAAATGTTATATGGAAACATAAAACCTATTCTAATTGTAAAACCAAAAATTTGGTCTACCGGATAATTATAACTATATATTGGCAAAACTAATCAAGAGGTCCGCCAAAGGATAATTCAGCATAAATCCAGAATATGGCAGAAAGTGTCTGCAGCCTCGTTGGTAAACCATTGGGTGGAAAAGCAACATTCTGAAAGTGATTTGCATTGGAGTAGTTCTTCAAGACCCCCGAGGAGGGAACCAAGAAAGACAGCTGATTCAAAGGGAAGCACATCTCATTTTACATTTAAAACATGTGAAAAAGTGCCCGTTTTTTCATGGTTGGTCCCCACTTCTTACCTCGCTTTGATGTGGTTCAATTTTAGTGCATAGGGTCCCTTCCAACCAAGTCCCCTGTGCCAGTGCTTCTTCCCCAAAACATATCCACCGTTGGTATTTCTGCCTCTGTAAGTCCCTAGTAAATGGTACCCTAGGTACCTAGGGCCTGGGAGCTGAAGAGGGTCCCCTGGGATCCCCCTCACTGGGACCGTGTCACTACCCTTGCAGCTTGCTTGCCCCTGTGAGGTACAAAATGACAACATCGACATGGCATCCTGCATAGGTGCCATGCCAGCCAGCACTGCCTGAAGGTTTAGATAAGTCACCCCTCTAGCAGGCCTCACAGCCCTAAGGCAGAGTGCATACGACAGGTGAGGGCAGATCTGCATGAGCAGGTATGCCCCTGCAATATTAGGGTCCATTCCTTAATATTGCAAGTGCCAGGGAAGCCAGAGAGAGTACATCGGCTGCAAACTCGACAACTCGAGTTCCACAGCACCATAATGGCTTCACTTAACAAAGGAGTGTTTGGTACCAAACTACTCCTCACAATAAATCCACACTGATGCCAGTGTGAGATTTAATTGTACCATGTACTCAAAGGGCACCTCTGAGGTGCCCCCTGAAAACCTGCCAACCCTGGTGTGGTCTCTGACTGGCTGTAGGCAGCCAGCCACCACTAGACATGTTTCTGGACTGCTGGGTGGAGAGCATCTGCTCTCTGGGACCAGAAACAATGCACATCCTCGGTAGAGGTGTCACACGTCCTCCCCAGGATGAGCCAGTGCTCTTTGTAATGTGAACCCCAGCCTCTGTTGCTAGCATCGGATGACAGCCCAGGTTTATGTCCCCACTTTGGGTGGGAAAACCATCGGGAAAACTTAGTAGAATTGGAGGTGTGCCCACCTCTTCCATCTCTATCCCTCAGGTTAGGAAGCCAAGGTGAAGCACATCTTTCAGTCCCCGCTGTCTTGAAGATGGGGCGACCCTTCCAATCAAGGCTTAGTCTATACCCCCTCTCACAGAAGGGTGGCATAATAAAGGATGTAGTCACCCCAGGTAAGGTGCCAATTGGCCCTGTCTGCTACTCCCCTAAAACACCCCTAAATGTAGTATTTAGGTGGCTCCACCAGACCTAGAAACTAGATCGGTTTTACCTAAGAAGATAGAAGACATTCCTGCAGAGAAGACAGGAGAATATGACTACCATGGCTCCAGCACTACTGGCCTGTGTCCAGCTTCTGCGAACCTGCAACCTGTCTTGCAGTCAGTGACCTCTAAAACCCTGGGTGGACTGCTGCCTTCGAAAAAGACTCCACTCTCCCGTGGAGAGTGGACCTGTCCAAAAGAAACTGACTCCAAGGGCTAGGGATGCAGATGGACCTGCGATCCCTGCCCATTCTGCACCTGACGCCCACAGCCTGAGTGTGAGAGGCTCATCTGTGCAGTGAAGTCTCCCCAGCGATCCTGACATCGTGTCCACAGTTGGCTGACCTCTTTTGATCTCCATTGTGGCGCCTGCAGTGTGAATTCAGAGGTACCCCAGATCGCGACCGGCTCCAGTAAGAAGACTCCGATGTCAATAGGAATCCCTGCACCTGAAGCCCCTGGGTCTTGGTGAGCTGAGCCGATAGTGCCCATATGGGCCCTTACATCTCTACTTACCTCTGCTGTTGTTGGTCTCCCTCCTGCAACCTCCGGTGCAACGCCTGCAGCCTGCTTGCCAGTTTTGGTGCTCACCTGTCCCTTGGCCTTTGCTGACATTTGGTCCCGAAGACTGGAATTGTAAGTGACTTACTTACCTGTTTAACCGCGATATTGTTTTTCCCTTCGGATACCATTTTACTGTTCTGAAAAGTTTTCAAGTGCATATTTTTCAAAGTGAAAAGTATTTTATTTTAAAATGTACTTACCTAATTGCAATGATATTGGTCTTAAAATAAAATACAAAGTTTATTTTTATAAAATTGGTCTTGGTCTCCTTTTACGGTCGTGTGTCCATTATTGGTCAATGCTGTGAAATAAATGTCCACTCCTCTGTGTTAGGCCTAAGGCAGTTCGCCCACACTACCAGATTACAAACACAGTTTATTTTTATAAAATTGGTCTTGGTCTCCTTTTTGAGTCGTGTGTCATTATTGGTCAATGCTGTGAAATAAATGTCTTCCACTCCTGGGTTAGGCCTAAGGCTGTTCGCCCACACTACCACTAATTGAGCATTTTGGGTTTTACTTTGAGCCCTGTACACTTCTAAGGAACCCCTGAACTCTGTGCACGGTATAGGTATAACCACCTAGTGTGCATACCATATACAGAGCCAGCTTCCTGCAATACGTTAATCGATGGATCAAATGAAATGAGGGAGCTTCAAAACGTGTAACTTTGATTCCCCTTACGCACTCTACTTTTTATCATTTTTTACAGCTACATATAATACATAAAATATTTCTGTGTAGACTACTATTCCCACAATACTGCAACTGGGTATTTTATATGCATTAAGGGATGCCGATACTTGGTAAAAGCCCCATCCGGCCACCAACCAATTCGATTACAGCCCTGAGAAAGGCCCAAGTTTACTGAATTGAAAAACGGCTTTCGGCGGGAAAAATCACAGAACTCCCTGACGTTGTGCAGCTGACAGTTGGACATTTCAAATGAGGAATTGTTCCACGCAATTAAGTAGGTGTTTAAGAACGGGCGGCTAGGAGCAGGTGTTACAATGTTACAGGTTTGCATACAGTGCGTTAGTGGTTTGAAGCACCGCTGAGGTTTTGTATCGAGGTGCAGTCACATAGAAAGTTTCTGTTTTTCACAGTGTGCATATGGGAGGTCAGTAGTGAAGATAGTGATGACCATCTAACAAGCTTCAGAATAAAGGTGTGGACTCCCCTTGAATTTAGTGAGTAGTTATTCTGTATGAAAGTTGGATATTCATAGATGGATGTTATGGTTGTAATGAGTCAGTGTTTGTGTATTTTTAGATACAAGCAATAGTGTGCCATGGATCTGTTGTTCTCTTTTTCACATTGGAATTTTCAAGTGTAGAATGCATATTAGGTAATGGCTTGATGGTGTGTTGACAGGGAGTTTGAGCCCACATGATGTTTAATGTAATAGGATTAAATGAATTATGCTTCTTGTGCTTGTGTTTTTTTTCAGTGTTCATCTGCTCTGAGTTCTGAGGAGAACCCATACATTTAGAAGGGTACAAAACGCGTCAACAGTTTTTCCAACCAACGAATGCATTTAAAACAATCAACGCTGGTGCTCAGGGATGTAATTGAGTAAAATATTGTAATAGTGTAATCCTTTTGGGTCATCCTGTTGGCACGGTTTGGTTGTTTAACCCAATAAGTAGAAGCATCAAATGTATGATGTAATAATTAATCCCCATAACGGCAAGGTGAAGCCAGAATTTGGGCACGGGTTTTCTGTTCATCAGCACAAAATATGTGTAAAAATGTTTTTGAATTATCATGAGGTTTCATGTATTATTTGTGGGGTATATGTATTGTATGTTTTATGTATGCCATGTATGTTCTGTGTATGATTATTCAGTCAAGAGTATGAGTATTTGAATAATGAAATAATTGTCAAAATACAAGTATTGGATTAATTATGAAACTGTAAAAATAAATGGTGATCACAGTAATTCAGTTGTGTGATCACGGATTGAAGGTCGATTTTGTTCTGGCAATTGTGTTTTTGATTGAACTTTCTAAAGTGTTGTTGTCAAAATTGTAATTAATAATCTGACTTTATTGCTAACTGGAATTTTTAATTACAAACATGAACTGGTTACCTGGTTGCAATAAAAAATTTGCACTTATTAAATATTACGGCAACCCAATGTTATCCTATGGGACAGGTAGGCCTCACAGTAGTGAAAAACAAATGTAACCGTTTTTCACTTCCGGGATATATAAAATTTTAAAGTACATGTCAAGCCTTTTCATTATAATGCACACTACTCTATGGGCTACCTAGGTTCTACCTTAAGGGTGACTTGTATGAAATAAAAGAGGATTGTAAGGCTTAGCAAGGGGGTTATATTATCAAGTCAAATTGGTAGTTTAAAACTGCATTCAGGCTGTAATGGCAGGCCTGGGCAATTTTTTTTAAGGTGCTCCTTAGGAGGTTGAAACAATACGTGCTGCAGGCCCACTAGTAGTATTTAATTTACAAGTCCTGCGTATATGGTATACTACTCTACAAGGGACTTAAAAGTAAATTAAATATGCCAATCAGGTGTAAGCCAATAAAACCATGTTTAAGAGAGTGAGCACAAGCACTTTAATACTGGTTGTCAGTGGTCCTAAGGACAAAAAAACAACTTTCAGCACCAAAATGGAGTTAAGTAGGTAAAAGGATTGAGGGTGACCCTTTAGAGAGGGTCAGGTTCAACACTACTGATTCAGAAAAACTTGGCATGCTGCCACCAATGCTTTAACCCCCCCCCCCCCGTGCTAAGCCTTTTTTTGGCTATTTGGGGTAGTTTGCGCTTAGGCCACATGTAACTTTTTGACCACATAAGGTATCCAGGCTAAATGGGCGCCCTTTTCTTCCAACATCATAGGGATTGTAAAAGTACCCATCGTTTGTGGATTCTCCTGAAGGGGAACCAGAAATTAGCCAAAATACAGCAAACTTTTGTTCTTTGGGGGGGAAAAGTGGGAAAAGTGCTGCAGAAGAAAGAGTCTGGTTTTTCCCCTGCAAATGGTATCAAAAAAGGGTTTGTGGTCCTGACATCATAATCTTCCCAGCTTTCAGGGACAAGCAGAATTTCGTCTGAAAACCAATATTTTATACACAGTTTTGGCATTTTACTGGGATGTAGCCTATTTTTGCTACTTTCATTGCTTTCAACCTCCTTCCAGTTAGTGGTAGAAATGGGTGTGAAAGCAATAATAGATCTCAGAAAGCTATATATTTCTGAAAAGTAGATACAATTCTGAATTCAGCAAGGTTTTTTCAACTTCTTCTAAGTATGACAGATGTTTGAAAGCAATATACCATTACATCCCCTGGACCCTTTTCGTTGTGGGGATATATAGTACGTGTAGGTTCACCAAGAACCCGAGGAACCCAGAGCCAGCGTCTTGCAGTGGTTTTTCATTGTGCACCAGGTATATAGCAATAATTTTGTAAAATATAAAGAGTGAAAAGTAGATATCAAAGACACCTATGTATTTCCGAAATGGGAACCAAATATAGAGTTTAGAAACAGTAGCTATTTGCACATCTCTGAAATTGTGGTTACCCATACTAGCCTGTGAATTGTAGGACATTTTAAAAACGGACTTCTTTTTTACATAATGTCGTACATTAGGAAGGCAGAAATACATAGAAAGTCAATAGGTAATAACAGTTGCTCTACAATTCTGAGTTCCCCTAAGTCTCTCCAAAAAAATGGTACCTCACTTGTGTGGGTAGGCCTAGTGCCCGCGACTGGAAACGGCCCAAAACACAACGTAGACACACCACATTTTTACAGTGAAAACTGACCTATTTTTTGCACAGTGCATAGCTATGGATTTTGAACCCTAGCTCAGCCGATAAATAGGGAAGCCTAGCAAACCTATAGATTTTTTAAAACTAGACACCCAGAGGAATCCAGGGGTGACTTTAGTGACTCTCACTGTGTTCTGTTACCCAGAATACCTTGCAAACTTCAAACTTTGTAAAAATAAAAAATAAAATGTCCTCGCATTTCTGTGATGGAAAGTTCTAAAATCTGTGTAGATCCACAAAATTCTGCTAACCCCAAGTTCCCCAAAGTCTTTTGATAGACATGGTACCTCACTTGTGTGGGTAGGCCAGTGCCCAGGACAGGAAACAGCCCAAAACACACCACATTTTGACAATAAAAACAGACCCTTTTTTGGCAAAGTGCCTAGCTGTAGATTTTGAACCCTAGCTCTGCCAGTACCTAAGGAAACCTAGCAAACCTATACATTTTTTAAAACTAGACACCCAGGGGAATCTAGGAGGGGGTGACTCGTGTGGCTCTCACCAGATTATGTTACCCAGAATCCCCTGAAAACATCAAACTTTGTTTGACAGGCAAGGGCCAAAAAACCTATCGAGGAGACATCAAAATTATCTATCACAAAACGACCTGGTTTTGGAAGTGGGGGTCACGTAACAGGTTTGTCTCTTTACTCTTCTTCATGAATCATGAGAGGGGTTTCCCTGATAATTGTGGCCTCTGTCATGGAAAACATGGGGTGACATTGCACTCATTACGAGAGCCATGGCCTGAAAAACGTCCATTATCTGACTAATTGCCCAAAAGTCCATTGGTTGATGTCCAGAAAATGGCATTGCCTTAATGATTTTGTATTACAAATAGTTACAAGCAGACTTCATAGTGCTATACAAGTAAATATATTAGTGCATCCATTACTTTACCCAGAAGTATACCTTCAATTAACAAAGGGATTGCTTTAGGACATTGAGTACTTTTAAAAAACAATAAAAGAAGCTTAAGAAAGAAAGAAGAAAATGGAAAGGACAAAAGAATAAGAAAAGAAGAAAAAGTAAAAAAGAGAACAAAAAAATGAAAAAGGAAAAAAGAAAAAGAATGAAGAAGTAAAGAAAGAAAGGAAAGCAAAAAGGAACACCAGACTGACCAAAAAGAAAGTACGGAGGAAGAAACACAGTGGGGATGAAAAAGAGATGGAGGAAAGGAAGCTGAAGACGAAAAGAAGGTTAGTTAAGAGGGAATCTAGAAAGGTGAGCTAGGAAAGATTGAGAAAGAAATGAGAAGAAAGCGGAGAAAGAAAGGGTCAAATAATTATGGAAAGTAAAGTATGAATAAAAAAAAACAAGAAGAGAAGGAAGGGAAAAAGAAGATGAGTAAGGGGAAACAGCAAAGAAGAAAAGGACAGAAAAAATGTGTAAAGTGTAGCAGAAAAGGAAAGAAGTATTGGCAAATATAGAGCGCAACCTATGGAAGATCTATTGGCTTTGTCAATGTGTTTTAGCCATGTTGTTCACCACTGTGGCAGTGGCTTCGTTCAGCATGGCTAAAGGTTAGTGGGGTGGAGTGGGGTAGATTGAGGTACAGTGTAGTGAAATAGATTGGGGTAGATTGGAGTACATTGGATTTGGGTATATTGGGGAAGACTGGGGTTAACTGAGGAAGAGTGGGGTAGACTTGAGGAAGAGTGGGGTAGACTGGAGTGGAGTGGAGTGGAGTGGGGTAGATTCGAGTAGAGGGGTAGATTGGAGTTGAGTGGGTAGATTGGGGTGAAGTGAGGTAGAGTGGTGTGGGGTAGATTGCAATGGGGTAAATCAGGGAAGACAGGTAGAGTGGAGTGGGGTAGGCTGGAGTGAGTTGGAGTGGAATAGAGTAGATTGACTCAGACTGGAGTGGGGTACATCAGGTAGATTGGGGAAATTGGAGTGGGGTGGATTAGGATAGAGTTGAGTGGGCTGGACTGGGGTAGAATGGAGTGCAGTGGGGTAGTTTGGAATGGAGTGGGGTAGATTGGAGTGGAGTGAAGTGGGGTAGATTGGGGTGGAGTGGGGTAAATTGGAGTGGAGCAGAGTTGGGTATATTGGAATGGAGTGGGTTACATTGGAGTGAGAAAGACTGGCATGGGGTAGATTGGAGAGGGGTAGATTGGGGAAGAGTGGTGTAGCGTAGAGTTGGGTCAATGTGGGTGGATTGGTCTGGAGTGAGGTAGATTGGCATAGATTGGGGAGAGTGGAGTGTGGTTGAGTTGAGTGGGGTGGATTGGGGTAGACTGGAGTATAGTGGAGTGGGGTAGACTGGAGTGAAGTGGGGTGGGGTAGATTAGGTTGGAGTGGAGTAGATTGGAGTAGGGTAAATTGAAATGGAGTGGATTACATTGGAGTGGGATAGATTAGTGTGGGGTAGATTGGAGAGGGGTACATTGAAGAGGAGTGGTGTAGAATTGAATTGAGTCAATTGGTGTGGAGTGGGGTAGATTAGAGTGCAGTAGAGTCTGGTGGAGTGAGGTGGGGTTCATTGGGGTAGAGTGCAATAGAGTGTGGTAGACTCGGGTAGAGTGGAGTAGGGTTGACTGGGTGGATTGGAATGGAGTTAGAGAAGGGTATATTATGGAAGGCTGGTAGATTGGAGTGGGGTAGACTGTGGTAGAACTGAGGTTAGGTAGATTGGGTGGAATAGATTGGAGGGAGATTGGATTGGAATAGAGTGGAGTGGGGTGGAGTGTGGTTGGTTGGGGTAGAGTGCAGTGGAGAGTGGTACATTGGGGTACAGTAGACTAGAGTGGGGTGCATTGGAGTGGTTGAAGTAGATTGTAGTGGAGCAGGGTAGATAGGAGTGGAGTTGATATTGAAATGGAGTGAGGTAAATTGAAGTGGAGTACTGTAGATTGAAATATGGTAGATTGCAATGGGGTAGAATAATGTTTAGTGGGATAGATTGGAGTGGGGTTAAGTGGAGAAGATTGGAGTGGGGTAGAATGGGGAGGAGTAAGGTGTGCTACATTAGGGTAGAGTGCAGTGGAGTGTGTTGTAGATTGGGGTAGAGTGGAGCGGGGCAGAGAGGGGTAGATTGTGGTATACTGGAGTGGGGTAGATTGAATCTAGACCACTGACCTGGTCAGTGTGACTGCTCTCCCCCGCGCAGCTCCACCACTAAGTGCTGCCCTCCTAGCGTCCCTGAGCTCTCAGTTTGCTGGGTGTTACAGGCCCTCCTCCACCCACTGGCTCCTGCCTGCACCTCATCCATGGTGGTCCAGTGGGAGCTCATTCTGCTTTTCTGCTGTAGTGCCTCTCTTGGCTTGTCTGTGCCCTCTTTTCTCTCTCTGCTCTCTTTTTTCCCTTTTCTCTCTCCTCTCTCTGTTCCCTTCTTGCTCCCCGCTTTGTCCATGCCGCGGCTGCCCTGTGGCACCTCCTCCTCCACTGTGTTCTTCCCGCTCCCGCCTCCCAGCTGACCACTCTCTCCTCCCTCCCCCCGACTCCTACTTAATGGCGGCCGATGTGCAGCCCTGCCGCTGGCGTGCTGAAGGTGCACTAAAGGCAGGCCTGTTTGTGCCCGTCTGCGACCCGATCTCGACTAGCGCCAAGTACCCTGGTCCTCTGACCCACCTCCGCTATGATTGCAGCACCCACCACGCTCTCAACCCCGGACGCAGCAACAACTGCCAGCTTTCGATGGCAAGAAACATCCAAGTCCTGATCTCCTGTCGACACTGTCGATGCACCTTCACCTACCTCTGGACCTAAGCCTCCAGCCTACCGGACATTGGTGCTCAATGACAATTCAAGTGCATCCTTCTCAACATGCGGTCCCTACACAAGCACGCCATAGAAATCTAGGATCTCCTCAACACCGACATCACCTTCCTCACAAAAACCTTGATCAATGCCAACTCTGTGCCCGACATCGCCACCGCCATTCCCGACAAATACAAGATCCTGCGGAAAGACCGCCCCACCCGCCCAAGAGGAGGCATCGCCATTGCCCACAAATACACCCTCTGCATGACAACCACCGGCCCGGACGACACTACGACCCTCATGGAAGATATGGGGTGGGCGTAGCACTTCGCTCCGCCCACGTAGAGGGCGTAGTGTTGCCTACTACGCCTACTTTGTGTAGCGCAAAGTAGGCAACACTATGCCCACTCCGTGGGCGGAGCCAAGTGCTACGCCCACCCCATATCTCCGCTTCCAGATCCAGACCAACCCCACAACGACCTTCCACGGAACCCTCATCTACAGGCCGCCCTGCCCCGCGCTTCTTTCACCGACACCAACGCCAACCTCATTGCACCCCATGCCCTCGTCTCCACAGACTACATCCTACTCGAAGACCTAAACTTCCACGTCGACAACCACAATGACCAAAACACCACCCTCCTAGAGAACCTTACCAACATAGGACTGAAGCAACTGGTCACTGCCCCCACGCACACTGTGGGATACACACTTGACCCCGTCTTTGCAGAAGGAAACAGCATCTCCTACAGCCACACCACAAACTCCGCTGGACATACCACTTCTCCTTCAGAAAATCCACCGTACAAAAGCATGCCCGCCACCTCCCCTGTGGAAGCTGAAACAAAGTCACCAAAGACCAGCTCACCTCCACCCCATCAGCACCCCACCACCAACGACGTTAACACAATGGCACACAACCTCCACTGCTGGATCATGAACTGCAACAACACACTCACCCCTCTCACAAAAGCCACAGGACAACACATCAACAAAGCAAGCTGGTTCACCCATGCATTCCAAGAATCCATGCGCTCCTGCCGACGACTCAAAAAGACATGGAGGAACAGCAAAACCCCAGAATCACGCATCGCCTACAGAGCAGCAACCACAACACGCCACCAACTCGACAAATCCACAAAGAAGAAATTCCTCCACTACAAAATCCTCACCAACACCCACAACAGCAAAAAACTCTTCTCCATCATCAAGGAACTTTCCAAACCCAACAGCTTTCCCACCCTCTCAAGACCTCTGTAACAGACTCAGCACCTTCTTTCACCTCAAGGTTAAGATGATCTATGACAACTTTGACAACCAAGACCCCAACCCTACATCTTGGGACCACAGACACCAGATGTGAAGTGCCCCAGGGATCCTCCATCAGCCCACCCTCTTAAACATCTACATGGCCCCCCTCGCAATCATCATCAGAAACTACTGGCTCAACATCGTCTCTTACGAAGACGACACCCAGCTCATCCTCTTCCTCGCCAAAGAAAGCAGTCTCCACCTGGATGAAGAAGAGCTGCCTGAAACTCAACTCCGAGAAAACAGAAGTCCTCATGCTTGGCTCCACACCCTCTGCGTGGGACGACACCTGGTGGCCCCCACCCCATGAAAATCCCCCACCCCAACGGACCATGCACGAAACCTCGACATCATACTTGACACATCGCTCACAATGAACCGCTAGATCAACGCTGTATCCTCGGCCTGCTTCAACACCCTCTGCATATTCTGAAAAACATTCAGATGGATCCCATCCAAATCCAGAAAACCGGTCAGGCATGCCCTCATCAGTAGCAGACTGGACTAGGGCAACGCTATCTATGCCGGAATCAACAAGAAACTACTTCACAAACTCCAGACCATCCAGAACTCTGCAGCCAGACTGATCCTAGACATCCCCTGTCACCCAACACCCCCTCGATCTCCACTGTCTCCCCATCGAAAGAAAAATAACCTTCAAGCTCGTTACTCACACATACAAGGCCCTCCACAACATCGGACCAGCATACCTAAACAAGCACCTCTCCTTCCACGCACCCAAGAGACACCTCCGATCAGCTGGCCTCTCTCTGGCCACTATCCCACAAATCTACAAGACCAGAATGGGAGGATAGTCCTTATTCTACCTCACAGCCAATGCCTGGAACAACCTCCACCTCCTACTCTCCTCCAGTTCAGGAAGATTCTCAAGACCTGGGTCTTTGGATGTCCCCAGCCCTCAACGGTGCCACCCCTATTCTCCCTAGCACCTTGAGACCCTTGTGGATGAGTAGCTGTGCTTTACCAACCCTGATTGATTGATTGATTGAAGTGGGATAGATTGGAGTGGGGTAGATTTGAGTGGAGTGGGGTAGACTGTGGTAGAATTGGGGTGGGGTATATTGGAGTGGAGTTAGGTAGATTGGAGGGGAATCGGATGGACTGGAATGGAGTGGGGTAAATTGGAGTTGGTGGGGCACATTGCAGTGGAATGGAGTGAGGTTTATTAAGGTAGAGTGCAGTGGAATCTGGTAGTTTGGGGTAGAGTGGAGTGGAGTGGGTTGTAGTGGAGCAGGGTGGATTGGAGTGGAGATTGGAATGGAGTACGGTAAATTGGAGTGGAGTGCGATAGATTGGAGTGGAGTAGGGTAGATTGGAGCGGAGTTGGGTAGATTTGAGTGGCTATGGTAGATTGGGGTAGTGGGGAGTGGGATGGAGTGGAGTGGGGTAGACTGGAGTGGAGTGGGGTAGACTGGAGTGGAGTGGGATAGACTGGCTTAAAGTGGAGTGGGGAAGATTGGGGTAGACTGGAGTGGGGTAAACTGGGGTAGATTGGGGTGGGGAAGACTGTGGTAGATTGGGTGGAGTCAGTAGATTGGGATGCAGTGGGGTAGACTGGAATGGGGTAGACTGTTATAGATTAGAATGGGGAGATTATTGTAGATTGGTGTGGTGTATATTGGTGTGGAGTGGAATGGCTTAAGTAGATTGTGATAACTTGGATTGGTGTAGATTGGAGTGGGGGAGTTTGGAGTGGAGTAGATTGGTGTAGAGTGTTGTATGGTAGGAATGGGGTAGATTAAAGTGGAGTGGGGTAGATCGGAGCGGATTGGGATATATTAGGGTAGATTGTAGTGAAGTGGAGAGGGTTGGATTGGAGTAGATTTGAGTGCAGTGGTGTACACTGGAATGGATTGAGGAAGATTTGAGTGGAGTGGGGTAGATTGGAGTGGAGTGGGGTAAGTGGTGTGGAGTGGAAGAACTCAGAGTGGAAGGGGGTAGAGTGGAGGAGCATAGAGTGGCTTGTCATGGAATGGAGTGGGGTAAATTGGAGTGACCCAGCATGGAGTGGTGTATGTAGAGCGGAGTGGAGTGGCGTGACGTGGTGTGGCATGCCGTAGAGTGACTTAGGGTGGAGGGGCATTGAGTGGAGTGACATGTTACAGAGTGGAGTGGCTTGTCGTGGAGTGTTGTAGAATGGAGTGGCATGTTGTAGAGTGTAGTGGATTGTCATAGAATGGAGGGGCGTGGCATTGAGTGAACTAGAGCGAAGTGGTGTAGTGTGGAATATGCATGGTAAAGCAGTGCACTGCCATTACAGACAACACATTTTCAATTGAAATGAACATTACATTTGCACAGACATACAGCTGTACTGCGCACAAACTATAATGTGTGGAAATGTCATTACCTATTGTATTGATGCGTTTTGATAGTATTCAGATATCTGTTTCCATCAAACTTCTGAATTACAATAAAATACGCTTGATTTGTACTTTCCTAATTTGATCAATTTTTAAATATCAGCAACATTTGTTTTTGTTGTGTGCTAGGAAAAAAAACGTCCTACTGCCCCTCCTGTCACATGAGTACCCAGCAGGACTGTCACATAAATTCTCCCAGTTTTAAGTCAGAGAAAGAAAAGTAAACATCAAGCTCCCTCATAAAAGGGAGCCTGACACTTGAGCTCTGTCTTTGAATGCACAGCAAATGTGACAAGATAAGAACAAGGTTTGAAGGCCGGTTTACAGAGAGTGAGTATTGGGGAGGATTCAGTAAAAGGATGATGCTGGATGGCCTAAGCCAAACAAAGCCAGCAAATAGAAAGCAAGCTACTGTAAGTTACAAACCACAAAGCCAATAGTAAGCAGTGGGCGGAATGCATTCCGAATTAAGCTTTCAGAATGCCCACAAAAGTTGTAATGAACGTCCAAAGACGAAGAAGAGATAGAAAGAAAAGAAGGAAATAAGGTGAGATGGTGACAAGGAAAGGAGAGAGATCGAAGGAAAATAATGAATGAAGCAAAAAGGTAAAAGATCAAGTGTGTCAGCAAGAGAGAACGGAAAGAGCGTAAAAAAGAAACGGAAAAGAAAAGAGTACGTGAATAAAAGAAGCAAATAGAAAAGAAAGTATCGTGAGAAAGAAAGAATGGTTAGAAAAAGAAAGAACGAAGGATGAGAAAGAAAAAGAATGATGAGAAAGAAAAAGAATGATGAGAGAAAGAAAGAATGAGAAGAAAAAAAATGATGCAAAAGGAAGAAAGATGCGAAAAAAAGAATGTTGGGAAAGAAAGAATGATGTGAAAGAAAGAAAGAATGATGTGAAAGAAAGAAAGAATGATGCGAAAGAAAGGTTAATTTCAGTGTAGTGCAATTGTGCTGTAAATATTTTACTGCCACTTGTGACTGAGACTCATGGTTTTGGATGCTATCTTTTTATCAGGGTGAAGATGTTTAAGTTATGTGTTCTGCGGTGAGGAATGTATTAATTGTTTATTCAAGGATTCTTATCAGCTGCATATTTTATTTAAGGATAGGGTGTGCTGCATATTTTCTGCACAGTCACCTTTCCTGGCCTCACAGCTGCATTTTCACAAACTGGAGTGACAGGCAGAGAACTATTCTAAGACGGGCTTCGAGCTACTGGTAGCTGCCATCGACATGCTGGAGACTGATTATATAAACTTTGAAAACCTAGAATTTCATGTTCACCAAGATATCAGACTCTTTGCTTTCAAGGCGGGTTCTGCTTTATTTCTAACATGTTCACAGCTGCTAATGCAGTCCTTGAGAAAAGGCACCTTTTCAAGATGGCTGTTTTATTCACAAAATCAACTAGCGGCATTCCCCAAATTACACTCCATATATATATACACCTTTAAAAGTTCCATTACATTTCACACTATTGTCATTGAAGGCCAACATGTAAAAAGTCAACTGTGCAAATGCTTATCGGCATTTTATTTATGCCGGCAAAATTATACACCTGGTTACAATTACACTGGCAGACATTTTACGCTTGATGCTGGATAGTATGATGTTTGGATTTCCCAGAATACTTATGGAATTATTTGAGATGTCCAAAAGATCAGAAATGTTCTTGAAACATAGGAGGAATCCTACATGGGCCACTTTTGACCTGCTTCCCTTTGTTAGGTCTGGCATTAGCCAAGACCTTTTGCTTTTATTAGAATTATCTATGTATGACATACCCATGGAGTATCGGCCAGCCCTCCTAATCCATTGGTCTGTTATTGTGTCAGTGGTGTCTTTCGCCCACCGCCGAATACACCATGGGGCAATCGGCCAGCCCACTTCAGCCATTGGCTCCTTTCACTGTGAGCGACAACATTCTGCCCTTCCCCCACACAAGGCTGTGCCGTTCAGTGTCAGGGAGTACCAAGGCACAGTGTGCCTTTTGGGACAAAAAAATTTTTTTTACTTTTAGTCAAGTAATATTGTATTGTATTTTTTTTTTTTAGATTGACAATTTCAGCTTTCCCTAACAACAAAGTTAGCAAAAATCTTTACAAAACAAGCAATGACAAACTCAAAAGGCTGGCAAGCAACTCCAGACCAATTGGCTTTGCTAATAATTGTTTCTTTGTGTTTTGATCCCTTTTAATTAAACCTTTACAAAGGGTTTTGTTAAAATGCACAGCGGCCATTAGTGCAGCAAGGGAGCATTGAATCTCACACAAGCAAAGAAAATGGGCCAAGAGATATCATTGGGATGCAAAGGCCCCCCCTCACACCGGCCCGGTGCCACTGCACCTTCCGCACTTATGATAGGCAAGCTAACAATCACAGGAAGAAACAACTTTTATTTGTGACCTGAAGCATGTCCCGAAATTCCCAGGAAGGCTTTTTGTTTTTTGAGATTTCCAATTGTTTCAGCAAAAATTGATAAGGCTGGGTGGGGGCTATAGTCAGGGCTTTAAGTGGGCCGGGTCTCACCGGGTCTGAGCACTGGCAATTTTTTTTAAAGAGGCCTCGAAAACGGGTCTCTATCGGGCTCTGTTTTGTGCCCTGGCACAGGCGGTCCGTTTTCTTCGAGCGTTATAGGGGAAGGGAAATCATTTAAAGAGAGTCATGTTCTCTCTGGATTTCTCTTCTCTTCTCAGCAACATTGTGGTGGTGTCACCAGGGCTTTAAGTGGAAGCTTTTTCAATATTAATACAAGCCATAGTTGATGGCTGCTCATTTATCTTATGCAACTGACAATCATTGACAAAGCCAATAGCCCTGACTTTTTGTAGGTATGATGTTAATTGTTGTATCATATATCTTGATGCAATGACAGAAACAGCAAAATCCCAGTCGGGCGGAGAGACCCCTCCAGTTTTTTCATCCCACTTAAAGCCCTGGTGATAGTAGGAAATACTGGGATCAGGGAAGTGGTGGGGCGGTGCGATTGGCTAATTCCAGCGTAGACAACCGAGGCCGGGAAAAGAGTGCACCCTGGAGTGCAGGAGGAGAGTGTAGAGGAGCCGACGGCAGAGTGTAATACTACTGACGTAAGGAACACAGCGTCTGAAACGGTTACACACCCAGCATGCCTGTTACAACTGGAAGAGCCGCATTTTTAGAGAAAGCTGGTTCCGTAATCAGCCCGTGTAGTCATTAAAGAGGGACCTCGAGGCACAGAGAACAGAATATCATGCGTCAATCAAACTCCTTCCCTCTCCTGCTGGCTCTCCCAGTGCGGGCCCGCTCTGGGAGCGGCTAGGGCGGGCTCTGGTGAAAGGCTGCCTACGTCAGACCTGGGCCTCCTGCTGATGAGGGCGCGCGGCCGCAGGAAGTGAAAGTGGGGCGGGGCCCGGGGGCATGGAGAAAAGGTGGCATCTCGCCTAGTCTCATGTGTAGGGTTGTTCGATCAGAAGGGTTGGAGTTGGAGTTAACTACAATCCCCATAGGCCTCCTAAGTAGAGTATTCTCGGGGTCCCTAAGATCAAGTAAAGTACCCTGGGGACAAACTGCTACCCGGGAGGGGCGGAGGGGCGGGGTTGGGGGGGGGGAGAATGAGGGGGGAGCAAAGCGTTGGAATCACTGCCTAGTGAGTAGAGCCGTATCTCAACTAGCCAAGCTCAAAAGTGGGATGACAACCAGGCATTTCAAAGTCTCTGCTAGTGTGGTCCAGTTGTGCTAGCACCCAGATACCCAGGTGTAAGGCGCCTTATAAATTATTTGACTTGACTTCGCCTGACTTGGCTCAGCAGGTGTTGCCAGATGGTTCCATGGCAACGCTGATCACACCTTCAAGCCTCAGTACTTCTTGTTCCCAATCCTTGCTCACTTCTGTTTGTGTGACTGGGTTAATACTGGTGGTTGCTGAATCATAGCTCAGGGCTGTAATATGTGCTCTCCAATGATGAGCTTTACAATTCATATAGGATTTAGCACTCCTGAGTTAATGGATCAGAGTTTTCCAAACCTATATTCTCCCATATCAAAACACGTAACTGAGACAGTGAGATGCAGTCTGTGCCCCATAGCAAATTGAAAAATCCACTCCTCTGACCAATCGACACCCATTTTTGATGATCCAGTTTAAGTGGACAGATTTTACTTTTTCAACACTTCATGTAGATTCATCAAACAAGGCCAACGTTGTGTGGTTCTTCTGTGGCTGTACGCAGTAGGAATCAGCACCATCAACAACTGGTACTGGGAACACTGCTGGCTTTCAGCCAAGACATAAGTGCAGTACTTATTAGTAACAGTGCAGAGATATGGCTAAGGTCTAATTTGTGGGTATTTAGAAAAATATGTAGATTGATACACCTGACTCAGTGTGGCAAGGAAAGACAGAAATGTGTAAAGTCTCATGAGCCCAATTTTGGATTTGTGAGTCCTGAGGCCAAATTAAGCTGCTTTGCTTTGGTAAAATGGGTATTTAACAACTCTCTGGGGTTCACCAGAGATTTCTGTGAGGGTGGAGTGTGGTTCCTTACAGCGACCACTACTTCTGCTTCCCTTAGGTTTCCATAAACAGTGGTATGGTCATAATCCAGGCGTTGTTGACCGTCTGAACCAATCCCTTTCCTGCAATTGTTTTTTTAAATGTACTTGTCAATGAAATGACCACACATCTATAAATCTTTCTTAGTTCAACAATTGCGTGTTTTTCCAAAAACCACTGGATGAATTTACACAAGATATAAAAAAATTAGTGCCCCCCCAACCACCCGCCTTCATGGTTTGGCAGTGATCCACCCCCTATCATATGGGCTGTCATTCACCAAATTTGCCATGTATGATTTTGAATAGAAACAGAAGTTGGGTAACCACCCCCGCCCCCAACAATCTCCATGATACCTTTCTTGACCAACACTTTTATGAAAGGTTTTATAACGAATCTCAGATTTAATTTCAATTTTTTCTGTGCAGACCAGGGTTATTTATAATTTAGTAGAGTGGACCTAATCTATCCAACATACTGTGTCGGAGAGTCTTCCTTTATTGTCAAAGCGCAAATAGCAGGGGAATTTCACACCCGCAGGGTATGTATTTTTGGGGGGACATGGAGGCACTAAATAGAAAGTGATTAAGCAAACTTTATAAAAATGATTACTCGCTTTAAGGTCTGAAGTGGGACTCGCTGACACTTATGACAACTAATCCTCACAGCAGGGTGAGGAGTCAGGTACGTTTTCCTTCTTATCTTACAGTATGGTGGCTCTATGAAGATGAAGTGAACGGCTGACTGCTATGTAGGGTGTCAGGCTGTATCCTGAAGGGTTGTGCATCATCCTTTAAAACCAAGTAGGCAGTGTTGCATTAGAACCAAGTTATCATCACTTTAAAAAATATTCACTGCATTTTGTTTACTCTGTGATAATAGCAACTGGTAAACATGACCTATTCTTAATTTTTTTTAAAATATTGACACTTAAATTTACTTCTAAGCTAAATTTTCCATTTACCTGTAGAAAGTATATACATGATTTATTAAAAAGAAAACAAAATCTAAATTTAAGTGCGTGCTGTTCTTTAGCGGTCATTCAGGCAGTAATAACCTTCAAAGTGCTAAACAGATCTTAGTCGAAAACCTGGAAGTAAAATAACTTAGATCCTGTGTCATATTTATATACTACACGGAATACATACTTTTTTAGGTCTCGGTGAAGCGAGCGAAGCTCGCTCTCGCCAGAGACCTATAGTTAGCCGCTCAGCTTTCCAGGAGGACAGCACTGGCCGCGCGCGGCGATTTGTTAAGGGCACGCGCACGAGAACGCGCTCGCGGCCAGGTGCTGTCCTCCTCGAAAGCTGCCTCCCTTCCCCGTGCAGGGCGGGCCACCGCGCTGCCTGCGGCGACCCGGAAGCATTGCCGGCCAAACCGGAAGTAGGTGCTGTCCTGCAGAGCACCGCTTTTCAACTCTCTGCTCCTCATTGCCGGAGACGGCTTTTCAAGCTCCTCGTCGCTAAGTGAGTAGCTGTACTACCTTTTTTATTTATTTATTATGCTCCCGTGTAAGTTAAGACAATTACTACGTATACTTTTTTAAGAGGTAGTCGGAAACTGCAAACTGAACTTTTATCGCACGTTATTACCAAGTGTGTGCGAGAGTCAAAGTGAACCTACGTGTTTTTTTTTTTTTTTTTTGTACTCGCCTGGTCTGCACTTTTAAATGCACACCAGTAAGATAGTGGCAGCCCTATTCACAAACATTTTTTAGTAATGACGAGGAAGCTAAAGCAGCTAACACTACTAGCCTGAGCCAGATGTAGTATCTGATGAGTTTTCTCTTTCATTGCAGACCAGTTATTTAACGTTTGAAACAGTTCTCTGGGGCTCTGATTGAGTTTGTAGACCCGAGCCCCACAAAAACGACAACGCACATCTAGACCCCCAGAGCAGGTGCCCCCGGACATCCCAGAGCAGTGTGGCAACAGTTCTCGTCAAGAGAGAAATACGGCACTGCCATTGCCAACCGGGCAGCCAAGATGAGTGTGGCACTCGTCTCTCAGTCCATCCAGGACGGCACCGCAGTGCAGTTATAACAGCTAAGCGGACAACTACTGCAGCTTCATGGGGTCTGTTTAGCGATTTCCTAGTTGCAAATCCTGGTGATGACTCTCATCTTTCTGAGGCTGATAAAGCGAGTACATTCCGTTGGGAAATAACTTATAGAAACGATTCCATTTTTTTATGTAGCAAGGAGACAGGCTTAACGTATATTCTCAGCCGGGGATCAGAGTGGAGTGGACACCCATGCTGATCAGGTTTCAGACGTAACAATATGGACCTTAGCAGGGGCTTTGTCAGTGGAAAGTTTGATTCCCCACCCCCTTCCCTCCAAATTGTCCTGTGATTTCTTCTCATCCCGTACTCCACCATGCTCACTTATTTCATTCTACCGGCTGGCTTGTTACCGACATTCCTTTCTGTGATGCAGCTCCTGCTGCAACGGATCTCTGTAATCTCTTTACGAGCATGGCTGCTAAACTGTACATGGCAGAGCCTGCTTCTTTCCATTCCCCACTCCTGCATCCCTCTCCTCAGTTTCACAGGCTTCGATTTTCAAACACACTCGTCTACTTCCTTAAAATAACTGTAAGGGCCACAGCATCGGACAGGAATGGCACATAGCAAGGAGATTACATGGTTGGTGCTTCGATAACAAAAGGTTAAGAAACAACCTTAAGGCACCACCTATTGCCGATAGTAATGTGATACAAAAGACAAACAAATTGCCATTTCCAAGTTTTTGGGAAGTGCTCTAGAAATTTCTGTGCTGCCTGCAGTGCTAAAAATCCTTACCCTGTTCCTGGTAATCGATGTGGCACATTAAAGCAATAGTAGGTAGTTGTTTTATGGTGCTGCCTTAAGTAGGTGCTAAGATTCAACTCAGGCTTCACACATACTGTTGCTAAGGCAGAGGGAGCACTAACAGCAAAGCCCGGGGCTCTGAAAATACCAACAATTCCAGGCAATGCTCATAACATAAGCATACCAACGACACACCTATAGAATGTTTTGTTGTTTAAATTTATAAATCATTTAGGAGGCACACACATCAATCTGCTGTACCTGTCACTACATTACTGAAAGGCAGTGTTCCTTTTTTAATGAGGAGAAAAACCGTTATCCCGGTTGCATTAAGGATGCTTCTAAACTAGCATGGGGTGAGATGTGGTAGTAAAGAAATAACCTAGCAGTCAGTATACAAAAAATGTGGATCGTGGTTTTACACCATGCCCACTAAGAAGCTACATGGATGTTTTCTAATGCTATAGAAAATAGTCTTGCTTGTGACGTATATAACAGCATTTGAAATTCAATAGGTCTCGCATATGCGAAAATGTGAACTATTGGCATTGTAAATGACAAGACCTTTTATTTATGTGTATTGCAAACCTGCAAGAGGTGCGTAAACACACACTTTGCACATATAGTCGCTGATTAGGAGAAGCTAGGCTGGCAGTAACTGTACCTCTTTTACTGCCAGCCTTGCTTCTCGTAAGCAAGGGCTATAAGTTTAAAGTGCGTGTTTACACACCGCTTCCAGGTTTTCAAAACACAGAAATACAATGCATTGTCATTTACAATGCCAATAACTCAAACTCCTGCAAATGCGAGACCTATTGCATTGCAAATGCTTGTTTAATGTAAGTTAACGTAGTATTGCTACACACATTTACAAGAATGTTCACGTTATTAATGTGACTCACAGCCTGTGGTCCAGGAAGCGACTTCAAACAACTGTTAATAATGCCCAATGTGGACTACATGCATAACGTTAGAGCTCAGATACTTAGAGGCAACTTACCACGCTTAGAATTGTGAGAGGCAAATGCTAAATTTTCTACTGTGTGAAATTAACATTTTAGTAGTTAAGGAGATTGTTGTAATTTATCTTATCTGTATTTCACCTTTATTGCTATTAGCCCTTTCTTTGTGTCCTTTCCCATTTAGTGTTCCAGAGTGTTAGGTTGTTCTATGCTCTTGCCTTTCCCAATGATTCTATCTTGTGTCAGTTACGAGTTGGGTCAGCTGTGAAGAGGATTACTTCTGTTATCTGCTTCAATAAACCACTACGCTGAATACTACATGATTGCTGGTATCCTGCTTGAATGATTTACAACATTTGGCGACGTTTTCAGTAGCTGACCTGATTCGAGGATACAGTGTCTCAGCAAAATTTAATGTAGTGGAGTTCCTTCTTCCCGAAAAACGGATCCGGTGTGCAGTAGCTTATTATTCCTGCTATCCTCGTGATGCCATACATCAGCTGGATTTTGGTAATATTGGACAATTTTTTTTACGTTGTTTGGCTGACTGGAGTCGGCGTCATTCCTAATGACTCCGTCTCGAGCGCAGCTGTGAGAGCATCATCAAAAGTGCTCTTGTGAAAGACTGACTACGCTTTGAGGTATCCTAGCAATGTTTCCTTGCCCGCGTCACCTGCGATAAGGCGTAACGTGTGGCCATTTTGGATTTATTTGTTTACTTCCTTCGTCTTCGTGGAGGCTTCCCCTGTGCACTACGAACAAGATATCTGAACTCTGCTCGATATTAACGGTGACTTAATTTTCCTTGGGTTGCTGCTGTTTACTTTTGTCATATTTGTTTGCGCACTGTGTAAGCTTTTTGGTGCTATTTATTTATAATTTACATTATAAATTCGTAAGTGTTTGACTGCTGTTCAGGGCAATATGGCATAACAAATTAATGTTGCCCTTCCTCCACCATTTTTATCTGAACCTGGCACTCCGCTTATTCCATGGGAAGATTGGATAGTTATGTTCGATAACTATTTGGATGCTTTAGATGGCCAGCAATTTTCTGCTAAGCGCAAAAAGGCATTATTATTAAGCGCTTTGGGAAAAGAGGCACAGCGCATTTTTAAATACTTACCTCAACAGTTACATTCTTCTGCACAGTCAGCTCCTGATGAATATACTGATGCCATGTCTCGTTTGGAAATCCGATTTGCCAAAGAAGAAAATTTGGTTTTAAATCGATTTAAATTTTATACACATAAACAACGTGCAGAGGAGTGTATTGACGATTTTGTAGCACGACTTAGAGAATTATCTGTTAAGTGTAACTTTGGAGCCATGGCTGATGAGATGGTGAGAGACCAACTTATAGTACAGTGCAACAATAAGAAGATCCAAGAGCGGCTATGGGCAGCCAAAAATCCTTCTCTCAAAACAGAATTTTTGCATTGTACATATATTAAAACAACATCTGACGAATTGAATCAAGTTTAAAAAAGAGTTAACTTGCAATCAATGGGAGGATTGAAAATCAGTAGGTAGAATAGGCTAGCAAATTCTAGCTGTGATTCACAGAGGGTAGCAGGCAGAATCACTGGTCAGAACATTGATAGTTCATCCTGGAGAAATCACATCAGCTTGCTATAGAGAGGCGAAAATCACATGAATCTACTTACCTCAAATGTTCCTAGAGTTACATTTGATTATGCACCTGCGAGTGTAACATAACGTGTATCTGTACAGCGTACGTTTACCCTGAAGGGTATTTTGGTGCAGAAATAACAGATTATAAGCATACCAAAATGATTATGTCCACGAATCTTCCAAGGCGAAACGCCCTGATGATTCAGATGTTTGTTCCAACCAGCATTTCCTAAGATGGCAGTCTCGGGTAGAATCTAAAGGCAGTGATGGTGGTTTTGCACCCAGTCCAGGTTTTAACACTATGGAAAGGCTCAATTTGATCCTAATTTTTAAAGAAGGCAATACGGTGCCCTCATTGAATGAACAATTGTTGGCTGCAGTGAGCAAAATACTTGCAAAGGGAATACAAGCGGCTTTACAAGACTGGAGACGGAGCAATCTCAGCCTTCCTTTGTCTCAGACAAGATTTCTTAGGAGTCAATCTACCTTTACCCACCTTCTTTTCACTAAGACAAATTTAGGACTGAAAACATAATTTGCTTTATTTCTCATTCATTGATTTATAGACTGATTTCAATTCCATCCGAAAACACCATTATTTCATAAAATGCAGAAATCGGGAGCGGCTAGTGAGATAACTTGGAGATACACCTTGTTATAAAGTAAGCTCTGCCCGTAGATTGATCGGAGAAACAACTAGGGCTTAGCAGAAAGAGTTCAACTAGAGGAAGTAACAAAGGGCAGCTTATTAACTCTGCAAGTATTTAACCTATTCCATTACCAGCTTGTATGAATTTTTGCTGAAGATGAAAATCCCTTCTCCAACAATAGGCAACACTCACCTTACCCACATTTTTCTATGGATGATGTGAGTCATCTCAGTCACACAGCAGTAAGATTACAACACCGTCTTCAAGGACTAAAGACATAATGCAGTTCTAGCTACTTAACTATTAATCAGCTAAAGAGTAAGGTATGACGTTTGGGAAACACCAACAAGCACTTGTGGGGCTTTACATGAGGACGTTTTTAAGCAGTACAGTTACTTAGGCTTGTTATTTAATAACACGCTCAATTAGAGATACTCACAGATTGCCAAAATGCCTATGATTAAAATATTATGGTCAGGTTAACTACGTTTAGTTATATTATCAAAATAGATAGATAATTACAGCCTTTTATGGTTGCAACAAAGCTAACGTTATCCATTATTTAATATATAGTTTGAGCAGTTGGGCTAACAGGGTGGAGGATTGGCTGGATGAAATTGGAGACTAGGGGGCACATTAGGATGGCGGGCAAAACCCTATCGGAAAACGGGACTGCCCGCCTGAAGGGCGGGGGTCCCGGGGGTGCCATTAGGATGTGCCCACCACAGTGGCGGGCACATCCTGTATCTTCAGCATTGTGGCGGGCGGTGCTCTCTGCACCGCCCGCCACAATGCTGAAAATGCATTGCAGCATTTGCATAATGAAAGCAGCAGGCACCGCGCAGTGCCTGCCGCTTTATTTATTTATTTATTTATTTTATACTCTTATAGAGCGCCAGAATAGACCCCCGAAGGGGTATCTCCGCGCTGTTGCTGCAAGGAGGGTGTTCTGAGAAAAGTTTGCTGCAGTGGTGATATACAGGCAAGACATACATTAGTTACTGGGATACAGGTAGGTTTTTAGGGTTTTCCGAAAAATCAGGTGACTGTTAAGTGATCTTAGTTCGAGGGGCAGAGAGTTCCAGAGTACTGGTCCGGCATGGGCCAGCGCACGGCCACCCTGTCTGGTCTTCTTTACTCTAGGTATCTGCAACAGTTGCCGGTTACTGGAGCGTAAGGAACGCTCGGGGATGTAAGGCTGGAAGATTTCAGCCAGGTATTTTGGGCCTTCCCCTATCATACACTTGTGGATGGTACATAAGGTTTTAAACTGGACTCGTTTCCTCACTGGAAGCCAGTGGAGTCTAGTCAGCAGGGGGCAGGAGGGAGTCCTCGGTGGAACATTCAGGACAATCCTCGCTGCTGTATTTTGGATCACCTGTAATTTATTAAGTTGTTCCTCGTTAGCTCCAAGGAGCAAACCATTACAGTAATCCACCCTGCTGATGACAAGAGCCTGCACAAGCGTTTTCCTGTGATGATCCGGTAAGTAGGGGAAGACTCGTCTAAGCATCCCAATAGCCCGAAAACAGGTGCCGGCAACTTGATTTACATGATCTTTAAATGTAAGTTGCTGATCAAGTAGCACGCCCAGGTTCCTGACCGTACTCTTGGGGATAGGGACAGGGCCTAACTCCAAGGGCCACCAGTCCGATGACCAGTGTGTTGCTGCTTGCCCGAACAGCATGACCTCGGTTTTCCCAACGTTACACTGCAGATAGTTTGATGACATCCATTCTGCAATGGCTCTCATGCCATCTGCAAAAGATCTTTTTATTGCAGGTGTAAGTTTTTTAAAGGGAAAAAGGAGTTGGGTGTCGTCAGCGTACGACACTGGGGTGAACCCGAAGGATCTTGCTAAGTTGGCTAGGGGGGCCACATACACGTTGAAAAGTGTAGGGCTCAAACAAGACCCTTGTGGCACTCCCCTGTTGAGCTCCCTGTGGGTGGATTTGTGGGAGCCCAGCCTCACTTCTTGGAATCGACCAGATAGAAAGCTCTCCATCCACGCCAGAGCCCCTCCCTCCACGCCTACCTCCCTTAGGCGGTTGAGAAGCACCACGTGAGACACCGTATCAAAAGCGGCGGAAAGATCCAACAGCACCAGAATCATAGAGCTGCCATCATCCAGTGCCATTTTGATGTTATTGGTCACTGTTTGAAGAGCAGATTCTGTGCTGTGGTTTGGCCTGAACCCAGATTGTGAATAGTCCAGGCCTTCCGTCGCTTCAAGGTGTTGAGAAAGATGGGTGTTCACATGCTTTTCCGCAACCTTGCCCAGATAGGGTAGAAGGGAGATAGGTCGTAAGTTAGATAGGTCTGTCCAAGGGGATGCTGCTTTCTTCCTTATTAGGTTCACCACCGCCTTTTTCCAATCTGCTGGGACCTGGCCTTTCATAAGGGAGGTGTTAATCACCTCCAGTATGGGAGGACCCAGGAGAGAGATCAGAGGGCCAACCATTTTGGCAGGAATGAGGTCACTGGGAGATCCTGATTTAATGTGACTACAGAGGGAGAGAAGCTCTGTATTATCAATTGGAGGGAAGGATAACAGAGAAGGTTTGTTGCATATTAGGGGGGTCTGAAAAGGAAGTTTATTGGTCGTGTCTGTGGTATTTTTAGCTGCTACTATTCTTTCATAAATGGTATTTATTTTGTCCTCAAAGAATAGTGAGACTTCATCGCATAAAACCTGCGAGAAGTCGTCAGAGCTCTCACATGCAGTTGGTTTAATGAAATTTTGCAGGATTTTAAAGAGTTCCTTAGAACAGTTACCCGCTTCTGCTATCTGTTGCGTTAGGTGTTGTTTCCTAGCTAACTTAATATTTTTGTAATACTCTGATTGAGCATCTAGGAAAACTACACGACTGTCTTTGGTTTTCCTTTTCCTCCATGCCTTCTCAGCTCGTCTGCATTTTTGTTTGCCTGCTCTCAGTTCATGTGTATACCAGTTTTCTTGTTTGGACGCAGGGTACTGCTTATGCCTTTTTAGAGGAGCTATGGTATCAATGGCTTGCTTAATAGAGACATTAAGTTTAGCCAGTGCCATGTCTGCTGTGTCTGTTGCCAGAATGTCAGGACTTTCATTATGCAAATGCAGGGGGGTACTATAAGTACCCCCCGTGTGCACCCCCCTAATGTGCTTCACTCTGGGGGCCCGCAGGGGGCCCCCAGAGTGAAGTCCGCCTGCGAAAGGCATTGACAAATGACCATTATAATATGGCTGGCGGTGTCTGATAGACACCGCCACAACGTTATCCCTTTTCCGCCCCGGCCGCAAGGCGACCGGGGCGGAAAACAGGCAGGCGGTGTTTCCCACCGCTGCGGTCCCCTCCGCCATCGTAAGATGGCGGGGGGGAATACAGGGAAGGATGGCGGGCGGATTGCCCCCGCCAGGCTGGCGGTGGCTACCGCCAGCCTGGCGGGGGCAATCCGCCCGCCATCCTAATGGACCCCTCGCTGTTAAAATTAACCCTTGGACTTCGAAAGGCCATTCCCGTACAGGTGACTTGCTTGGAATTGGCTTCTTGCTTCAGTAAGGAAAGAGCTATTCATTCTATGATGATTTTTTTGTTCGATAAAAAGCCCTTTATTTTCCCCACGCTATTTGGGAAACGATTATTCAGAATAGCACATTCCAATATGCTATACAATGAGTGGATTACCTTTAATTGATGAGCATTTCCACTACCCATTAACTACTAAATTTGACTTTTAAAGACCATAAAGTGTATTCATCAACGGTCTGTTAATAAAGACAAGGCATATCTCTCCTGAATAAAAGTTCATACTTATACTTTCTAAATATATTACACGATTACTGTTTTTCTGTTCCATCCAACTACCATTATTAGACCTGATAGTGGTTGTTTGGAGTTAGTAGAGGTTATCACTGGTTCTGTTTGTGCTGTAGTAACCAAGAGTCTGTCAGGCATATCTTAACTTTATATGACAAGATTGTAACGTGGAAGTGATTGGTTATATTTTATTGCTATGTCAAACAAAATAAACTATTTCTGTAGTGAAATTATAATTATTGTCTCAAAAAGTGAATGACATGCAGTAAGACAGAGCATAGACACAAATGGTGATTGATATTGAAATACATATCTGCTACCAGCGTCAATCCTAACAAGACCGACCCTGGGGCCATGCACCAGCATCCTATTTGTGAATTAGGAGAAACGGGGTTGAAGGTTATTCAAATTTAGTGAATAGTCATCCTGCTGTAAAACAAGAACAAGCACTGGAGACTTTTCATGGTTGGACAAAGAGGGAGAAGTCTTATCATGAACTCCTTCCTACATCCACATGTGCAGGAGCTCAAAGCATGACTTACCAGCAATGGACAAGAACCCGATCTTCCCAGGGTTTAGTTTCCAGAAATGTTTGCACATCAAATCCTGGATGGCTGTTAGGCTAGGCCTGTTGTGCCAGGTGAATATTAAATGGCAACCAGAGATTAACGTATTACAGTTTTACAGCTGCTAAAGAATGGGCCTCTTTAAGGAGGACTAGCAACGAGATCCACCCTCGTCCCCAGCGGCTGAGGTTCACAGAAGGAAGAATTCAGAAGTGGAATGACCTGGATGACAGTATGTCCTGCATGACTAAAATCCTCCCTCAAGGTCTGCTTCAGTCAAAACCTGTTTATTCAAGCATAACTCGGAAAAGGTGTTTTCCTGTAACTATCTTCATGTGGTCAAAAGCAAATCCCACCCTTTTTCTGGACATTTAGCCCTTCTTCCAGCTAATCGGTGCACACCCATTGTGATGCATTGCACAGACTTGACTATCTAAAACAGCAGCAGGAACAAATGAGGCTCGGGTACAGGCAGACCATGCCTGTAAGTCAGTCTTCGGGTACTCCAAAGCAATCACTGTGCACCTGAGCTCCCACTTGACTCTCAGAATCCAGCATCATTAAATGTGTCTTGGAATAACATCTCACAAACTGCTGGCTTGTGTGCGCTTGTGCGTTTATTTGCCCCACTGTGATACAGGCCAGCGTGCTAACTGTAGACAGAATTATTACCACGTCTAAAAAACCACCACAGCCATCTGCCAGGCGGGGGCATATACACTGGCATCATTTGACAAGTAAAATAGGTATTAAGCACCTCACTTCGGGGCTCAAGCAGCCCTCTACCCCCACCTTGGTACCAGTGCACGTCCAAGTGGATTCTAAGGGTTGTTCTTTGATTCTTCTATGCAGCTAGGCAGGGACTCTTTCAAAGTGAGCGGGAAGGCACCAGAACTCGCATGTGGGAACATGGAATGGCTCTGTGTACATATGTTCTATGGCTGTCAACCATAGCTTGTTGCTGGTGTTTACAGGCATATCAGAAGATTTCGTGGGGCCAGGAGTAAAAAATGCAGCAGGCCCCTCTATGGCTTCTGATACTTGGAACTTGGTATCAGGAAATGCTTGATAAAGTGAAAGCACAGTATTTGGTGCCTTCAAGTGGCATAGGGGCATGCATTGAATCACAGAGGAAAATGTCAGGCCTGCTTCTTATGTAAATACATGTTATAACAAAAGAATGGAAGCCCCAACAAGTGCGGATTCCAGGGCAAAGCCCCCTGTTTTCCTGCGTGTTATACGCCAAGTGTGACAGATATGCTAACATGTAGTTTCCGTGCTCACTGTGACATAAGACTCAAGCTACACCCTTCTGATGAGGCCCAATTAGGCTAAAACCAGTTGGTTGCTTGGCCAAGCAGTGTAGACTGTACTGTCCCTAGTGGAGTAGAATCCAGGCTGTTTTGCACAGGGCTGGATCCTTTTTGAGGGGGCATGGTGGGAAAAAAATGATGGACTGGATTGCTGCCCAGCTTAATTATAAGTTGTTGAGATTAATTCAAGCAATCTACCCATCACGTTTTTGTTTTCCACTTCTCCTAAAATGTCAAAAATCCGTGCACTGGCCTTGTCAGATCCAATGTGCAACTCCCACTAGAATGCCAACAAGCCCCCAAGGCATCGAAAGCTAACGTTGTGAAGACACCCAAGCTGTGTTTGGGACTAAACTTTCAAATTAGATCCCATTTCTCCTGACGCTGGATGAAAATAAAACAAGCATTGCCAAAGCCAGTAGGTCTTTGTGGAAAAAGTGGATTATTAGTTTAGATGGTTATGAGACCTCATTAAGTAATAATATCTCAATTCTGTGTTATGTCCAGTTAGAGATCTTTAAATCAAACTTTAGCTCATTTTTGGGTAGCTGTGTCACAGAGCAGTCAGACTTAATTCAAAGGGAAAAAATGTAAAGCCTTAATTAGCACCAAAAGCGTCAATAAGTAAGAAACACGATAGAATAAAAAATCTTACCTCAATTTATAAAAAATAGCATATCTTTTTATCTATAAATAGATACTTAAATGACAAGTGCCAGAGCACTTATCCTTTCGCGTCTGGACTACGCCAACGCGCTTTATGTGGGTGCTCCCGACTTCCTGCTTCACAAACTGCAAGTAGTCCAGAACGCGACAGTGAGGCTCCTATTTAACATTCCCAGATGTCTTAGCGTACGAAGGCAAATCTCTGAGCTTCACTGGCTCCCAGTAGCTCTCAGAGTGCGCTTTAAGATCTTGACACTGGCTTTTAAAGCCTTACACGGCCCATGCCCGCCCTACCTAAGTCATAGGTTTGCTTTTTACCATCCCCCGCGACAATTGAGATCTGCCTCCCTCAGACATTTGGTCACCCCCAGATTCAAGAGAGCTCATCTCGGGGGAAAATCCCTGGTGGTTAGAGCCGCCCAGTTATGGAACAACCTCCCCGACCATCTTAGACACACGACAAGCCTCGCATATTTTAAAAAACATCTAAAAACTTTCCTATTCAGGCAAGTCATGTAGACCACATGCTTTCTGTTTTTCCGATACTTGAATCTTCTCTCGCGCCAGGACAGTCTTGACTATTAGTGCGCGTTACAAGAAATATATAACATATAACATAACATAAAGGGAACTAGAGTTACGATTTTTCAAGATTTTCATAAATCACTGCTTTTCACTCTAAAAAAATGTTAACGTTCCAAAACTTTTGGTAAATCACTGCTTTTCACTTTTAGCGGTAGTCTATGAGCCTCAGACTAGTGGGTACAGTGCAAATTCAAAGTTTTAGGCCGAACGAGATGAAAGCTAGGTTGGGGGTTTGAATGTAGGTGCCAGTTTGGTTCACTCAAGATTTTACCTTTCCACTTAGAAACTTTCAGGTACTTTTTCTTGTCAACAATGAGGTCGGTAGGGTCCTCTGCAGTTATTTTTTTTTTAACAACAAATTTTATTTGGTTTTTCATTGAAAGAACAGGTAATAACCCTACAATGACCTGTAGGAGAAAAAAGGGTTGATGTCACGAAAAATCCAGCATTTTGACCAATTACCAACATCTGCTAAACATGCAAGTGGTAAAACTCAAACAAATTGCAGACATTACTAGATCTCAAGACATGAGTATATGATAAATTAGCACAGGTATCCATTATCAAACAATGCAGGATAGTCCGGGCTATGAGCAGTAGCGAAAAAGAGGCAGTCTGCAGGTGGTAAGGGGGACGATAGGACGCCCACCGGATCCAAATCTTTCTGTGTTTAACAGGGCAACCCCGAGCTAGGAACACTACCATTTCCGCCCCACACATCTATCTAGTTCGGTCTTCCATTGCCCAGTGTCGGTGGAGACGTCCCTTTCAACAATTGTGCTATGTCTCTCTTGGCGATAGTGAGAGCTAAAAACAGTAGGTGTTGCTTATACTTATTTCCCCCAATGTCATCCGTGATGTGTAAGAGAAAGAGTCGCGGGTTCAGCGGGAGTTCCCACGCAAGTACCTCCTGAAGGCAGAACCTAATTCACCAAAAGGGTTGCAGATCTGTGCAACTCCAAACAGTATGCAAGAACGCCCCCTCCTCTCAGTCACTCTGCAGACACGCAGGGGACTGGATGACTCCCATCTGCCAGAGTCTGGTCCGTGTATAGTAAGCCCGGTGCAAATATTTAAATTGTATCAGGCGGTATCTTGTAGAGACCGCCGCACCCTGTGGACTAGCGATAGCTTCAGCCCAGTCGTCATCCGTCAGATCATGAATGTGGGCTTGCCACGCCAGCCGTATCTTGTCGAGCGTTGTCTGTGTATGGGTCGTTAGGATCTGACATATTTGCCTGATCTTGTGGTGGCCTAAATCTCCCATCAGCAGACGGCCCTCTAATGGGTGGAATTCTGGAAGGGTCTCAAGCGTGTGGATCAGGGGAGTGAGTGCATGACGGAGTTGGAGGAATTTGTAGAATTGTGTTTTGTGTAATGTGTACTCCGCCTGTAGTTGCTGGAAGGATTTCAGTGTAGTACCCCACATCATATCACAGAAGGTCGATATCCCCACTAGATCCCATCCCCGTAACCCCCCCCCCACAAGGTGGCCACTGGGCGGAGGTACGTACCCTGCCATAGTGGGGTTGCTCGAGTGAGCTTCCCGCTCCAACTCATCTGTCGGACTTTAGCCCGCCACAGCTGCATCACGACTTTACCTGCTGGAGGCATAAAATCCAGGTGTGTGGCACTATATAGGAGATGAAGGAGGGAGTCCTTTCCATATGCCGCATGCTCAATCGCATATGCCGGGTCCATGGGGGAGTTATACCACCATTCATTTACCACAAGTATGTGGGACGCCACATAATATGAATAGATGTCTGCTGCTGTGATCCCCCTACAATATGTGGATTGCACACATGTGCGGAGGGCAACCCTCACCGCCCCACCGTTCCAAAGAAATTTGTTTCGGATGGCGTTGACCTGTGCGAACCAGGAACGCGGAATATGATAAAGGAAGTTTTGAAGGAGATATAAAATCTGGGGCAGCGATACCATCTTGAAGATGGCTGAGTGCCCATATAAGGACAAGGGAAGGGCGAACCATATTGCAGTTTCACTATTTAGGCTTGCAAGCAGTGAGACTTTAGGGCATGGCGACACGAAAATACCGAGGTACTTAAAGCCGTCTGTCGCACGGCATAGCTCCAATGCACACGCATCGTGGCCTTGATGACCGCACACTGGAAACGGCACTGATTTTACGGGGTTCGTTTGTAAACCAGAAGTTACCCCGAACGCTCTGAGGATTTCAAGGATGCGGGCCCCGGAAAACCAGGGATCTGTCACATCTTCCACATATAGCGCGATATGGTCCGATCGCGACGGGGACCATTGAAAGCCACGCAGAACCGGGTCACTTCTAAGCCACGCTGCTAAGGGCTCGACCGCAAGGGCGAACAAAAATGGGGACAGGGGACAGCCCTGCCTAGTGCCTCTTTGGATAGGAAAGGCGCGTGAGAGGTGCCCAGCTATTCGGACAGACACCGTCAAGTTTGTATAGAGCAGGTGTACATATACAGTGAAACATGGACCAAAATTAATCGCCTGGAGCAGTTGGAAAAGGTTTACCCAACTGAGTGTGTCGAAAGCTTTGTCAATATCGACCAATAGCATGGCAGCCGGCTGACCCATTGCTGGGGCTGCTGCTAGAGAGTTATGGACCCTCCGGATATTATTGATGCATAAATCCCGACTGGTCAGGATGAATCAAATCCGAGACGCACGTACGGAGGCTATCGGCAAGGACTTTCCCCATTAGTTTAGGCTCAAAAGTAATGAGGGATTTTGGGCAGTATGAGGAGGGGTCTTCCAGAGGGCGGTTGGGCTTGAGGAATAGAACTATTTCCGCATGTCTCCAATCCTGGCACAACATGGTTAAGTCCTCGGCCTCCTGGATTGCCAATAGGTGGGGGCCTGATAGGTGGACGTTCGGTCGCAAGAATTCCATAGGGAATCTATTGGGACCTGGTGCCCGCCCCGGGTGTAACGCATTGAGGGCTCCAGTCAGCTCATCCACTGTAATCGGAGCCTCAAATTGTTTGCGCAAATGGTCAGGAAGCTTCCGCAGTGGAATATCTTCCAGAAATTCGGCAATTAGATCGCCCAAGATCTGTTCGCGTTATGCATATAGGGCCTTAAAATGTCACACAAATTCTCTGGCTATACCCTCTGGCGATGTGCACAAGGACCCGTCTGCACCGCGAATAGTGGGGATGATCGCTGGAGATTTATCAGCCTGGCAGAGCCGGTGGAGCATTCTACTTGATTTGTTACCCCATTGATAAACCCGGTGTTGTGATGCCTCCCAAATTTCTTTGGCCTCTCCCGTTAGATATTGCTGTAGTTCCTGTTGTGCCTGTAGCAGGTTGCTCCATACACTAGGGCCCCAGTTAGGCTGCAATGCTAGGGCCGTCTGAAGTGTTTCCAGAGCCGCCAGTTGCTCCCGCCTTACGCATTTTTCATTGGTGTGATAGCTAATTTCAGCACCCCGAACAGTAGGGTTGAGGGCTTCCCACAAAATGCATCGGGATGGGACAGAGGGGCCATTGGAATCCAGATATGTGGAAATAGCAGTGTGGAGCATATCTGGATCGTCTGGACACCGAAGATACCAGGGAGACATGCACCAGCGAAAGGGGGGCTTGCGCGAGCATGTGTGAAATTGCATGGTGACCGGGGAGTGATCAGAGAGCCCAAGGGGATGGTGAGTTACCAGTGAAAATCGATGAAGGAATAGGCGTGGGGCGAAGAAGTAATCTAATCAAGATTGTGACCCATGGACTGCAGACAGGTATGTGTATCCATGCTCTGTGGGGTGATATTCCCGCCAACCCAGGTTGGATACCAGTAAGCTCAATTTAGTGGGACCCAGTGATGGTTGGTGATCAACACTGCGTGGCTCCATTGTGAAATTCCAGTCACCCCCAAGAAGGGTCAAACCCTCAGGCAAATCCCTCCAGACTCCAGTGATCTTGTCCATGAACGTCGTTCTCAGCGGGGGGCGTATATACTGCCTATAGTAACCTGTTCATCATGCAGCATGCCCGTGACAAATAGGAATCTGCCCCGGGATCTGTCCTGTGAGCAATGTGTTGGAACTGGACCCTTCGGTGTATTAGAATAGCCACCCCGCGAGAACCCCTGGTGAACCCAGCATGATAAATGTGATGGAAACTAAATCGGGCTAGACATGGGGCCTTGGTGCCTAGGAGGTGGGTTTCCTGCAAGAGTCGAATATCAGCCCAGTACCTCTTAGCTTGACGCAAGACAGCGCCCCATTTTACTTTATTCAGGAGACCCTGGACATTCCACTATACCACAGCAAGGTCCCCGAAAAGAGTTGCATCACCCAGCACCATTATCCCTCATCTCGCAATGAAGAGATTGAAATCTAGAGATCATGTCTGCATATAAAAAACAAGCATTTGCAATGCAATAGGTCTCGCATTTACGTGAGTTTGAGCTATTGACATTGCAAACGACAATGCCTTTTGTTTTAGTTTTTAAAACATAAATAAAAGGCATTGTGATTTACAATGCCAATAGCTTAAACGTGCGTAAATGCAAGACCTATTGCATTGCAAATGCTTGTTAGGACTTGTGCCCTGGACAGGAGGTCAGGAGGGTGATATATCGGCATGACAAAAGAAGAAGGGCGGGGCAACAGAAAAGCAGGGGTGGAGACAGAAGCATGGGTAAAGACTAAGGCAGGGATAGAAACAGATTAGGAGGGGAACAGACAAAGGTGCAGGGGTGAAACAGAAGCATGGGTAAAGATACAAAGGCTGGGGAGAAACAGAGTGGCAGTGGTAGAGACAGAAGCACAGGAAAGACAGGAAGGCAAGGGAGAAACAGCAGGTCAAGGGGAGAAACAGAAGGACAGGGGTACAGCTGGAAACATGGGTAAAGATAGGAAGGCAGGGGGAGAAACAGAAGGGCAAGGGGAAAAGCAGAAGGGCAAGTGGAGTGAAAGAGGACAGGGGAGAAATAGGAGCCTTATTGAAGACAGAAAGGCTAAGAAGAAACAGACGGGCAAGGAAAGTGACGATGGGCATTGAGGAGACAGAAGGGTATGGGGAGAGAAGGGTATAGGAAAAACAGAATGTTGGGGGGAGAGACAGGTGAGGGGAGAATTATATGGTTGTTGAAAGAAACAGAAAGGAAGGAGGCAGTACAGAAAAAGAGAAGTAAGAAAAGGTCAGGGTATTCCCAGTTTTCATCCCATTCATAGAGGCTGCACGTAATTTTACTGTTTATGGGCGGGGTGGGCTCAGTGCGTGCATCAGAGCACACATGGCGGTGGTACGGCGCTCACAGAGCTGTGCACAAATGCTCCTATTCACAAGGGCTGTGCATTATTTTACTGCTTATGGACGGAGCATGCTTGGTGCGTGTACCGGAGCACACATCCTAATGTGTACATCGCTCACAGAACGGGTGACTGCTCCCGTTCACACACGCTGCATGTTATTTACTTCCTGCCAAAGCAGTAGCGGCCAGGAAATGTGCAACTAGGTTCTAAAGGAACAGGGGAGTCACAGTGCTAAGGTCCTGATAACCTGAAACACTCACTAAAACGCTTGTTACCGCTATTCCTGGAAAAATTAGTCTACATCATTGCTCAAAATATAGAACTGGCCATGACGTCCCCCTTCGTCTGAAGGGACCTGTGCTCGCGTAGACCATACATTTCTGTCACACAAATTTTTTTTTTTAATTGAGTATATGCCGGACGCGTGCAATTCCCGATCTGACAGTGCCTCCGTTTTTGATTCAGTAACAAGATACCGAATCGGAAGGAACGTGGCTTGGTCGAGGATAATGGTGGATGCGTGAGCTAAGAGCTGCGCATCAGCCCGCAATTTATCCTCGGTAATCATACAGCTGAGGCCGACCTGCACATTCCTGTATACCTAGTAGGGGGCCCTGTGTTGAGGGGCGTGCCCATGCAACGATTGGAGGCTGCCGGGGCTACAGGTCGGGAGCGGCGGCCTGCGGAAAGAAGCGAGTATCGGAGGCAGCAGCAATGGTGACGAGGGCGGTTTACGGAGAGTCGGTGAGCCGCCCGGAAGTGGGGTTGAACTCCGGGCGAGAGACTGCTGCAGCCCCTGGGGTCTGCCGAGTGTTGGGTGGGGAGGAGAAGCGGCGGGGACACCTGCAGACAGCGCCTGAGACACCAAAGACGTGGCTGGGGCGCCCCGGACGGCCCACCTCCGCCATTGAAGGGTGAAGTCGGGAGAGCGACCTGGCCAGATTGCGCATGTCGCCTGGTCGGGTGGCCATAGAGGTGAGCTCCTCTGGCCCTGAATGGACCCCCCGGTTCTTGCCTCTGACTGGGGGCAGAGTGGTTGTGCCCAGGATCTCGTTCAACAGCAGTTTGCAGCCGATTGAAGTACGCAGTTGGGCCTTGGGACGAGCGGTGCTCTTCTATGTATGCGGCGGCGGGGGGGGGGGTTTATGAGCGCTTCGATGTATGCGGCGTCGGGGGGCGGGGGGGGCTCTGTATGTGTGTGTGTGTGTAGGTGCGCTCCTGTGTGTGTGCGGCGGGGGGTGCCGGTGAGTGCGGGGAAGTATGGGGGGTGCGCACGTGTGTGTGCCTTCCTGCCTGCGTGTGCATGTGTGTGTTCAGGGAATCTGTGCCAGGGGACGTGCATGGCGCCGTGCTGGGCGTGCGCGCCCACGAGGTCAAATCTCGGCCAGAAAAAGCTCGTGACAGTCTGCTGTCCATATTCCCCCAAAAGTAACTACATAAGTTGTCTCGCATAGACAGCAAAAGCTACGCTTTTGCTTTCGTCTAGCGAGACCTAACAACCTAAAACTACATTCCCCTAACGTCCCACCACCCCCCACTGCCAAGAACAAGGAGTATCTGTTGCGGTATGAGGCACACCAGGCCCTCAACAGGGCAACCCAGAGCCCCCACACCAAAAGGCACCCTACCCACCCAGAAAACATGAGAACAAAGGGGGGCCCAAAGAGTCTTTGGCCTGGTAGTCCGATAGCCTAGCATCCTCGACTACTCTGAGCAAAATACTTTTGGAGAGTCTTAGTGAACAGCGATCGATGTCAACTTGTAGTTGGCTGCCAGCTGTGCGTCTAAGAAGCTCAGGGGTGGGGGGTGGGGTCACTCCGGGCTCCTGGACAGCCTGTCAGATCAGAAGCCATGTCGTCTCTTAGATTTGGTCCTACGAGACCTGTTACGTTGTGATCCACGTGAGGAGTCTAAGTCCAGTAATGGCGGGGAACCTGGCCGGAGATGGGGGCGTTTCTCTGCCCAGGCAAAGACGGCCTCTGGAGTGTCACAGAAAAACAATTTGGAGTTCACTCTCTTCCTGGGTGGATGTAACCGCATATATTGTAAGTTCATGTCACGCAGCTTGCGCTTCGCAGCTGAGAAAGACTGAAGTTATTGTTGGACCAAGCGTGTATAATTCGGGAACACCATTATGGACCACGACTCATGTTGAATGCGGTATTTGTGTGTCCTGGCATACCCGAAGTTTGCATCCCGGTCGGTGTAATTCAGTATTTTGGCGATAACTGGTCTAGGATTTTCACTAGGGGGAGGTTTTTGAGTCAGGGCCCGGTGAGCGGGCTCCACCATAAAGCATGAAGACAGTAGGTCCCCTAGCATGAGGGCAGTGAGATACTGAGTGATGAAGTGGGTCATGGAGGCACCCTCACACCCCTCTGGCAGGCCCACAAAGCGCAGATTGTAGTGTCGTGGTCGGCCCTCCGCATCTTCCCCCCCTGGAGGCCAGCTCATTCAACACCACAGGCAGGTCGAGGCCACGTCGGCCAGTCATGGAGCAGTATGGCCGCATACTCACATGTCCAGGCTCTGCCCCGGGATTGACAGGACCGTGCAGCCGGCCGTGCCAGGGGATCCAGGAGCAGGAATCAGAAGAGAGGCCCCGGCAAAGGCCAGCCCACAATCACGATGTTGCTTTCTGGCTGGGGGGAGGAAAGGGGGCAAGTGAACCGCCTGCAGGGTATTGACGGGAGGGCAGTTGCCAGCTATGCGGAGGGCTGCAGACACAATGTGGACCAGCGCCACCCGGAACGCTCACCTCAGGGGCTGTGGGCCAGCCCCGGTTCCCTCCGATATGTCTCACTCTAACGGCTGATGCTGGCTGGATATCGGTCGGGCCGCACACCATATGCGGCCTGCGCAAGGAGGCGCCGCCTGGATCTGATCGCCGGGAACCCTGACGGCGATGATAGCCTCCGTGGCCCAGCAACAGTCGGGTGTTCAGGGCCCTGGCCGCGTAGCCTTACAGTAAGATCCCGGCCGCACCGTTTCTCAGGCAGTTGTGGCTGATGGCGGATCCTCGGGTAGGGGAGGGGCAGGCTCCCGCCGTTGCCGGGCCAAGTCTACCGCCAGCTCCCCCAGGCAGGGGCGCCGGGTGTCAGGTTGTCCTGTTCTTTGCTGTACCACTCACATTCGGGCACGGTCCCGGCCTCCAGCTCTGCCACGATTGCTCTGCACTGCAACCCGGGTGCCGGAAGGCAGACTCAGCCGGCATCCCGCCTGCGTTTGCTCGCCGGACACCACTCCCTCCGAAGCTCGGCCGCCGCCAGCAACGAAAAGCAACGCTCCCTACTCGGTCAGGGGCACAAGCCTTGCTGATGAAACACCTCTGAGCAGGATTTTAGCAGGATTTCGGTCGGATTATGGCACGGACGCGCAGATCCCAGTTAGGCTGCGTCTGACATGGTGGCTCTCCAGGCCACACCCCGGGGTCCTCTGCAGTTTGAGGCCGACATTTGGCTTAATGTCGACCGAGAGGTGAGCTCCACAGGTTGGTGAAGTCTTGGTTCAAGGCTACCCACAAATCAGCAAGTAGCTGTAATCTATGAGCCTCAGACTACCCAAAAACTGGTATCTTTTGTCATTGGCTTGCAAATTACAGTTCTGTGGGGAGTGAGTGCACACTCTAGGACCAGCCAAGAGCCAGGACCTCGGAGGGTCAACTTGGGGGATCTAGGACTCTATCTCAGAATCTACACCAGACGAATCCATGGTAAGTGCAGAGGCTACTGGGAGGCTGAACGTGCAACTAAATCCAACTGCAGACTAGGGGTTACCAAATACAAACTCTGTACTTCGCTCTCATGGGAGTTCTTGCATCGACAATGACTGTCCCACTTTTCCTGCCAACTTTAAGTTCCAAACGAGGACTAGGATTTCCTCAAACCACTGTAAACCATTCTTCAGATCCAGCCTGCAGCCCGACCCACCATTGACCCCATCAACAAGAATTTTTCTCCTAAAACGTTTCTAAGTGCAAAGATAAAGTTCCCACCAGGACGAACCTGTTGCCTGTATCCACGCTCCGTTATGGTCGCCTGTAATTTTTTACTTTGACCTTGTGTAGCATGACCAGATAACAGCGGTTGGCGTTTGTGCTTTTTGGTGTTATTTTTACTTCAAACTTTTAAAATGTATATCTCCTGTTGGAAATGGCCCTTTTTGCAGGGATATCTCCAAACGTTTTGCTTCTTCCTCTTCTTTTTTCTTAACCTGTCTTTATTGGTTTTAGAACTCTGGGCACTTTACTACTGCTGATCAGTGCTAAAGTGCATATGCTCTCTGTGTACATTGTGTTATGGATTGTTTTCATGATTAGCATATTTGATTTACTGGTAAGCCCCTAGTAAAGTGCTCTGAGAGTGCCAGGGTCTGTAAATCAAATGCTACTAGTGGGCTTGCAGCACTGATTGTGCCACCCACAGAAGTAGCCCTGTAAAGGTATCTCCGACCTGCCACTGCAGAGTCTGCGCGCAGTTTGTAAAAGCCATGTTGACCTGGCAAGCACACTCACTTGCCAGGTACTAACCTTCCCTTTTCTTACATGTTAGTCACCCCTAAGGTAGTCCCAAGGTACCCCTGTGGGCAGGGTGCAGTGTATGTGAAAGGTAGAACCAGGCAGGAAAATAACGTTTATTATGCCTGAACTCAGAATGTTCAAATGCATCTTTTAGTGAAGGTGTTTTTTACATTCTGTGTTTGAAAATACCACTTTTAGAAAGTAAATATTGTCTTGCTTAGCCTTCCAATGTGCCTCTGCTAGGGTGTGTATTAACTGTCTGGCTTTGTGGGTGACAGGGGCTGGGTATGTGCAGTGGCTCCGGAGAGTCTGATGAGTCAGGGCTGGGCTGAATAGACCTGGGCTGCATTTAGAGTAGGGCAGGAGATTTCCTTTCACCTGAATGGGCCTAGTCTGCCTTCCACAATGCTGTATCCACCTCCTGCCAGGAATCTGGGCCAGAGAAGACAGAACTGGTTTGGACTAAGCACAGACACTCTCTGGCTGGGAGAACATAGAATTTTGCAGTATAACTACTGGGACCCAGACTCCAAGTACTCTTTTGGACCAAGAAGACTGCCACGAAGAAGAGCTGGGGAAGCTGTGAGGAGGAGGAATTACCACTTTGCTGAGTCCTTTGCTGTGCTGCCCTGCAGTGGATGCTTCTGTCTTGGGCAGTGAAAGGACTGGATTGAACTTTTTGCAACTTCTTTATTGAGTTTCTCCAAGGGCTTGAGGTAGAGCTTGGCCCCTGTTCAAGAAGTCTCAGGAACAGCAACGACTTTAAGTTCTTCTGCCATTAGCAGAAGAGAAAGCAACCTGACGCCGTCTACGACGCTGCTGCCGACTCCGTGTCCTGAAGACATCGCAGAGGGCACCTCTGCACGCTGAACCACAACCCTGGCCTCACTGACGACGACGCCACCGAGCCGCTGCTTGCACCGCGACCTGTGGGCATCGCACTTTGTACCACCTTGCTTCACGCCGCCGCCTTGGTATCCCTGACAACGATGCTCCACGCCGACATCGACGCCACTGCTTGTACCGTGGTTCAATGTTCAATGGCACCTCTCGTAAGTTACACTATACACCGTCCTCATCCCGCACCGCAGCCTTGGCCCACCGGCGCCGGCGCCATCGACTCCAGTTCATCAGCTGATGACATCGCTACAGCAACAACGACGCTGCTTGCAATTGAGTTTTGCACGTGAGATGCCAGCACTGGGACGAGCACCGCATCACTTCGCACCGCAGCCCTGTTCTCACTGACGCCGCTGGACAACCGAGCCGCTGCCTGCACTGCGACCTGAGGGCACCAAACGCCGCACCGCTGCACTTCGCACCAACTTCAACTGCGAGGAGTTCGATCTGCAACGCGTGCGACTTCAAGGGCCCGACGATACCTTCACCGACCTCCGGTGCCGACTCCGGCCCTTCGGGGCTCATCAAGAGGTCGCTGACGCCCTACATTTCTAAAGGTACTGTTTTGCGGGTCCTCCGACACCGAAGCTGGCACGCGATCAGCCAGAACTGTTTGGATTTGATGTTCACAACACCCCGATAGCCCCAGACGGAGCTATTGGCATCAAGGAACTGTATTTAAAGTCTATTTTTGATTACTGAAGATTTCTGAGAACTGTACGGTGGATTTTTTTCGTTATTGGTCTTGTTTTGGATATATAAAAATATTGGATATTTTTCTAAACTTTTGTAGTGTCTTCACTGTATTACTGTTGGTTATGTGCAAATACTTTACACACTGCCTCTAAAATAAGCCTGACTGCTCATGCCAAGCTACCGAGGGGGTGAGCAGGGGTTATTTTAGGAGTGTAACTCCCTTATCCTGACTAGTAGAAAGGGTCCCTACTTGGACAAAGGTGCAAACCCTTGCCCAATAGAGACCCCCCATTTCTAACATCTCCTGTTCAACTTATTGGATTTTTGCCATTTCTGTGTCATTCTATTCATTATATTAATCTCTATCTTTCTAAATTGGTTGGGGATTTTTCTTAAGTTGTGTTTTCACTTATGTTTTAATGTTGCATAAATATTTTACATATGGCCTGTATGTTAATCCTGATGCTTTGTGTCAAGCTACCAGAGGGTTTAGCACAGGTTTATTTATTGACATTTGTGGTTCGCCCAGACCAGGATTGAAATGATTACTCTAGTTGTGTTAAAAGGTACTAACCTTTTGAGGTTTCAGGGAAGAGTAGGGTGGTAGCAAGGGTTTTTTAGGTTTTAGGGAATGGTAGCGTTAAGATGTTGTGAGTATTTTCCGGGGTTCGTGGATGGAAATAGTAAAAGACAAGTAGGTTTTTAGGGTTTTTTAGGGTTGAAGGAAGGGTAGTGTTAAGGGATAGTTAGAGTTTTCATGAATAAGGGGTGAGTATGATTAAGGGATAATAAATGTCTTTAGGGTTCAGTGAAGGGTAGCATTTAGGGGTTTGTATGGTTCTGTAAGAGTAGCATTAAGCAGTAATAAGAGGTTTCGAGGATTCAGGGAATCATAGCGTTAAAGAGTAGTAAGGAATATTTAGTGTTCTGGGAATAATGGCATTATGAGGTAGTACGTGTTTAGAGTTTAGGGAATGGTAGCCTAAAAGGGTAGTGATGGGTTTTTACAGCTCAGGAAAGGATAGCTTAAAGGAACAGTAACAGGTTTTTTAAGGTTCGTGGAATGGTAGTGTTAAGTTGTAGTAAGACGTTTTTAGGGCTCAGGTAAGGGTTATGTTAAGCAGCAGTAAAGATTTTTAGAGTTCATTGAAGGGTAGCGTTAATGGGTAGAAAGACGTTTTTAGGGTTCAGAGAAGAGTAGCATTAAGGAGTAGTAAGGAGTTTGTCAGGGAAGGTTAGAGTTAAAGGGTCGTAACGGGTTTTTAGGTTTCAGGGTAGGGTCGTGTTAAGGGGTAGCAAGGAGTTTGTAAGGTTCAGGGAATAGTATCCGTAAACAGCAGAAATGTATTTTTAGGATTCAGAAAGGGTCATCTAAAATGACAGTATATTAAAGAAGTACATTAATTTAAGATACAGAAAACGTACTTTGAAGTAAACAAATATATTATTGGTAAAGTAATTCTAAAAAATTAGATAAAGAGCATGAATAATTAAACTAACTTTTGTGAGCCAAGGAGCTTTAACAAGTCTCCCCAGACAATAAATCTAGGAATTAGAAAGAAAAAAAACCACTCTCTCAAAGAGTGCCATGTTAAGGTATGTTTGAAGTTGATGGAAAGGGAGATGGGAGGCTGGGACTGCAATACATTCCTCCTTCCAGCCCTCCCCCAATCTGTGCTGCGCAAGAGAAGAACAAACACCATAATTATATAGGAGACATTGGTATGTTTGAACTAAAGGGCAAGCTCTGTTATAACACAATAGCTAGACTTGATAAAGAGCTCTGGCTCAAGCAACCCCATAAACAAATCATAACAGCCAGTGTTGGACTGGAATGTCGGGCATTCTGCCTCTGCCATGTAGGCCAGCTTGAAACAACAAGTGCGCAGGCTTGTTTTTGCAATCATGTAAAAACCCACAGCACCCAAATAATATCCCATACATGGGTCCCTTCTAGCTGGTACTTCTGGTTGTGCCAGACTTCCCGAATTTCCAGTCCAACACTGAATACAGGTCTTGGAAAAGGGCCGGCCTTTAACATGGACGAGCTGGCCCTAGGCCCAGGGTGCCAATTTTCTGAGGGGCGCATGGAGCTGTGTGCATTAAGGTTATGCCAACAGCAGTACTCTTCTCATCTTGCTCCAACCTTGTCCTTTTCCCTGCCTGTTAGTTTCTGTCTGATTTGCTAGTTTAACGAGGCTTTAGTCCCTCATTATCATATGTCTGGTAATGTTTTTTTTTAACACCCCTTAGCTCCCTCCCTTGCCCTACCTTCACACTTTGACCCCTGCTGGCACACATCAACAGAACCATCATCTGTGCGCAGGGTCGGATTGGGCTCACAATTCTGCCCTGGCACCCCCAAAAAAGTGGCCAACCTTCCCGGATCTATAAAATAGCACTTGGCTAGTCTAATTGGACTCATTGCTAGATAATTGTTTGATAAATTATGTATTTTAAAGCCCATAGATCCAGTTACATTGGGGAAAACTAGAAGCACTAAATTTTGGCAAGGCGGGTGAGGTGAAATAAAGTGGCCCAAAGGCCACAACTCCTTTGCCATCTGCCTGTTTTTTAAAAGGCATTACCGGTATTTTTTATGTCTTTGCCAGTATGAAAATTAAGAAAATAACTTAAAGCTGGTATTTTTTCCTCTGATCCCTATGGATTCAAGCTAGCCTGGCTGATGAGGGGTGTTACACCAAAACTGGTTCTAGGATGCTTGTTTCCGGCCCAGGAAAGAGCAGGCTTGGCAGTTCGAGCTGGACTGTTCCCATGTTATATATGGCTGGGTCTGAACTGGGGTGGCGAAGTAAGCTAAAGGACGATGATGGATTCAACCCAGATCTATGACTGAGGGGGGAGTCTGAAAATTTTCAACGCTCCATCCATCTTCTCCTTGTGTTTGCTTTGTTTGCCCTAAGTTGGCTGGGTATTCCCAGACATGGGTCCCTTGCTCACTTTGCCACTGGATTCAAGCTAGCCTGGCTGATGAGGGGTGTTAGCCCAAAACCAGTCCCAGGAGGCTTGTTTCCAGTCCAGGTAAGACCTGGCTTGGCAGTTTGGGCTGGACTGTTCCCATGAGGAACAGGGGCAAAACTGATTTGCATATGGCTGGGTCTGAACTGGGCTGGCGAAGTGAGCTAAAGAACGATGATGGATTCTACGCATATGACTGGGGGTGAGTGTCTGAAAAGTTTCAGCGCCTTTCGTCCATCATCTCCTTGTGTTTGCTCTGCTTGCCACCTGCCTGTTTTTTTTCTTGTTTTTTTTTTAAAACCTTTATTGATTCGATCAAAGCAGTACAAGCGGAGGCCTACAACCACAGGGGCCGGCCGCAAACTCAGGAAATATAAGCAGAAGCATTGCACATGTTTACGGCTCAAGGAGTAATCACGGTGTAATCATAATACATGGTTGTAGGCACCACGAAGCACAAGGATGGAAGAGGTTTCATTTTTTATAGGTTTAAAGAAGTAGCTGTGGCTATATCATCGAAGGCATCACACTACACGATAAACAAGAAGAGACGGGAGGGGCGTATCCCTCCACGCAATCGGGAATCGGTGATGAGCAATACGGCCTAAAACACACTACGCCCGCCGAAGGCAGGCCAGGAGTAAAGGTCAAACAATGGCAAGCAATTTAGCGAAAGCATCATCCGAAAAACCCCACCCTTCCGAGACAATAAAGTAGAGGCAAGTGCAGATGCCCGACAGAGAAAAGGATGAAAGAAAGAGATACAGCCAACCCTACTAAGAAAGGAAGAGAGAAAGGGACCATAGAACAAAACAAACTAAAATAACAAAACCCCCCCAACACCCGCCACCCTACATCACCGTAATGGCTATGGCCTACCCCACTAACAGCGTGCCTGTCGCCCCAGAATTACCCTAAAGAAAGGAAAATAAAAGATAAAGAAAGAGAGGAGAACAATAAAACACACTCCCGGTCTCCTTAACCCCCCGCCAATAGCGACCTCCCCAGGACATATTATCCACCATTAAGAGCAAGTATTGACCCCATACAAGGGGAGGACATCATCAAAAAAACTGCCCGACTCCCATTAGAATAAAAGGTACATTTCCGGCATAAATCACAAAGCACGGCTAACTCCAAAAAAGTCAAAAATCAACCCTGACCAGTACGGTTCTTTACAAACGCCCAAGTGGCCGGGGCCACGGTGACATCAAGGTAGTCGAAGCGTCCAGAACAATTTGGGGCCGCAGAATCGGGTTGAAGATAGGAAACAAAAAGGCGACATCCGAAAATACGACAACAAAGGATGATGAAAGGGAAGGGCGATTCTCTCCGAAAGTCACTGAAAAACTGTCCATGTCGCTCACAGCCTTTAGCGACAATGTTTCGCCAAACAGGAGTCCGGTATGGAAAGCCAACAACGTTCGTGGGTGCGCCATCTACGAGGCCAGAGTCATAAAATTGGGATAAAGCAGGTTTCCGCTCGAGGACCTCGGAAGGACATGCAGGATATTCCTCGGGAACCATAGCTCGCTGATAACTGGTCGTCAAACTTACACCCCACTCTATCAAGGTCTGAAAGACTCTGAAGCCGAGGTGCCAACAACAAGCCCTCAGCGAGGCAGCTTCCCTTACCCTCCCCAGCCAACTATAGCCTCAGGGCGATGGCCTGGCAGGGGAGGCATGAAGAACAAGCATTTACAATGCAATGGTCTCGGCAATATTATTGTTAGAGCTATTGGTATTGCTCATTTTTTTTTGTTTTGTATCCCTAAATAAATGGCATTGTTATTTCTATTGGCATATACACAGCTTCCCGCGTGCGGCCATCTTCTGCGCACACTGGATGTATTCGAAGCCCTCACCGGTTGCCCCCAGGGCCTGCCCTGCCCCCGCCACCATGGACCCCAGGGCCTGCCCTGCCCCCGGGCCCCCCCGCGGTCAGAGTCGTTGTCAGCCTATGGGCCTCTTCTGGCCGCTGAAGCCGCTTCCCCTGCCCCATTATCAGCTCTTCACGCCGCACCCTCTGGCTGTGCGGGGACAAAAGGGACTGAAAGAGCCCCCGCCCGCCCCAGGGGGCAGCCACTTACCCTGATAGCGGGGCACTTACTGGGCAATAGTATCTGCGTCCCCGCGAAGGGGAGGGGGCTCACCCGGATTTATGGCAGATACGCGCGTGCAGCCTGCCCATTTCCGGTCCAATGGGACATAATAGGACCCAAGCTTTGGCGCATTTTTTATATAACGCGAACTCGACCCGAAGGTATTGGACAGCTTACCATGAGCACCGGGTTCGTTAAACATGGACACATTCTATTTTGGGATGCAGGAGGAGATAAGTGATTTGCCCAGAATCACAAGATGTTGAGACAACGAGACTTGAACCTGGTTTCCAACGCTCCAAATGCTGCTGCTCTGGCCCTTTAGCCACACCCACGTGTCACTAGGACCTACCGCACAGGCCATCTCGATATGGGAGGAGACACATTTTCACGTTCGCATCCTGCCCTACTTGCTACGAAAACGTAGCCTCCCTGCCCATGAGAATGTGTAGACATGGTGTGGTTCTCTTCTAAAGCGCCCCAATGCCCTCGAGCGAAGTTGGCGCTGCATAACGCTGCAATATATAACTAGGCAGTGTACTCGGATATTGCCCCCAAATAAACAAGTCAATTTGGATAAGGAGTGTTGATACTGCCCCACAAATCTAGAACTTCTTCTGAGTTATACTGATGCTGCCTACCGTAGTACATGTTAATACTGCCCATTCAAAAACTGGCAGCTCTGCCTCTGCTGATAAGTGTGCCCCATTTCAAGGGTACAGTACAGAACACGGACAGCAAGAGCTATCGGTAATAATGTACAGGTCAAGGGTCATCAAGAGAGAACAACGTGTTTTGAAAGAAGAAATTAAAAAAATGTAAATTAGGAGACTGCACCGCACTTCTTAATTTAGCACAAGACTCGATTTCTTTCCACATATCCCTTTTTTTGGTACAGTAAAATAATCTGTAAGTGGCTAGCGGTCATGCCATTGGGCGGATCGCATTCATTTGTGTATGACTGGTTATCAATTGGAATCAAGATCGATGCTGAACCAGAGCAAATATGTAGCGCCGTGAATCGGCTTCACTGCGCTACACGCTGGGCGCTAGCTGCAATTAAGCGCTTTCTGCACACAGAACGGAATTGGCGGGTTTCCATAGTTTGTGGACCCCAAATAACCCGCAGCTCGGCCGAAAGCTGCATAGCCGAGCCCGCAAGGCATGGCCAGGCCTGCGAGGGAGGGAGGGGGCTGCGGCGGCGAAGAGACCAGAAACGGACACAGGGGCCAGCCTGAGAACCAGGGCTCCACGGTTCGACAGCCCAGCCTCCGCCCTTGAAACAGAGTGGATTTTTAATAGTTTTCTGATTTCGCAGCCACCCTGGAGGACCTGCGCGGAATTTTTGGAGATATCACAAATACTCCTCTCCCAATATTGGATGACACTTACAGCAGCCGGTGTTAGCGCGAGCTCCCGCAGCTGAGATGGCCACGTGCCAGCCGGAATTTATACCATTCAGGCAGCAGCTGCTGACTGCGAGCCAATCCCACGGGAGAGAATGTGAATTATGCGAAAACATGGAAGGCGCGCGCATACAGCTCGGCTCTCTCTCGGGGCATCTACTTCAGAGAGAGAAACCAGGGTGCGATATGAGGGCTGAGGAGCCTGTCAGGGTGAGAGTGTGTGGGGCTCATGATGGGTGAGAAAATGATGGGGGGGGGTGCGACGCTCAGGTACGGGAGAAGGGTTTGTTGAGGGGGTTTTCTGAGGATATGCGGGGGTCTCAGGTGACGAATGGAGCTGCGCAGTGCTGAGTAGCACCAGCATACAGGAGACAGGGGCTCAGGGTAGGTGTGCGGAAGAGGGGGCGTGCAACGATGCAGCATGGTGCACGCAGGACTGTGAGGTGGTGAGCAGTGCTGAGGAGCAGGGGAGGGGGGAGCGGGTCGAAGGAGAGCTGCGGGCAGACGGAGGGGGATGGAGGAGAGCTGCGGGCAGAGGGAGGGGGGGAGCGGGACGGAGGAGAGCTGCGGGCGGAGGGAGGGGGGAGCGGGACCGGGACAAGAAGGGCGGAGGGCGGAGGGAAGGGGGGCAGAGCAGGACGAAGGAGCTGCGGGCGGAGGGAAGGGGGGGCAGAGCTGGACGAAGGATCTGCGTGCAGAGGGAAGGGCAGAGCTGGACGAAGGAAAGCGGAGGGAAGGGGGGACGAGCAGAGCAGCTCTGGAAACCACCACCGTCTTTCTCCGAGGCAAAGCAGAAATGCCTCGGAGAAAGCATGGTAATTTTCGCATTCGGGGGCATGTGTTTTGTTGTTCTGAGTGACGGGTGACGTCACTGGCGAAAGAACAGCAAAATGTACGCCCCCAAATCCGAAAAAGACGGAGCTTCTTTGGAGGGACGGCTCTCTCCTCCAATGGCTGGCCTCCATTTAGGAAGTCAGCCAATGGAGGAGAGACTAAAAGAGAGGCGGGATGTTGCTGCACTCTAAGTAACAATAAATCTCCGGACTTCCGGTCTTGGCCTACGGCCAAGCCTACGGTCCCGAGACCTAAAAATGTAATGTGGCTTCTGATCTGTTGCTCTGCTAATCGGTCAGTAAAGTAATGTGGCTTTAGATCTGTTGCTCTAACCTGTCAGTCATGCAAAATGATCAATCCTAGTTTGAAACAAATGTCAGACAAAAGGATGCTCTGCTCATCCCATAAGAAATACCTACAAATATTGTACTTGGCTGTATGAGCCAGATTCTATGTTACGTGTGCTAAACCCCTCTTTTTTCCTGTTCGTGTAGCTTTCGAATGCCACGTTTTAAAGTTTATTTTAGTTTCAATTCAGTGGCATCTGTGTTTAACAATAAAATACTGTGCTCTGTGACTATGTAAAATAAATTGGTCTCCTTTTGGCCCCTTAACAGAGTTAGGCGGACACGAAAGCCTCACAGATGTCAGACCTGCCACTCACACCCTTGCCCTTTGGTGAAGCAACGCTTTGACGCCCTCTTATTTGGCAATCAAGACAGATGTTATCTTCTAGGAGCTACGCAGTGCCTCCTTTCTATTGGCGCCCTATGAGTCAGAGAAAACATGCCTTAATGTAAGCAGGGGCCGGTTGGAAGGGAGTAGCGTCACAGCAAACAGATAAGGAAAACAACAGATTGTATTTATCACACGTGTTCCATATGCGCAGAAGGACACGTCACCCTACCTTGCCGTCACTTTAGAGTGCATCACTCATGGATCAGCTCTAACGCTGCTGGTAAATTCCAGCCAGAAATAACTTCATGGGAGAACAGATACGGTCTTCTACTTGTGACTATTAGCTCGTTTCGGGCAATTATAATTGGGGAAATAGTTGAGATAAGTAAAGAATGAGTAACGGCAAAATAAAAAAATCAAAGGACAAAGTAAATTTAAAAAAATTAAGACATTAGTTACTTTCAACTACTTAAAATGATGTGCTGAAACATTTACAAACACCAGTGGAGAGGAAACTACAAACAGGTGATCTAAGCTAAGATTGTCCCGTTATAGCTGTAACGGGTATTTGTAGTTTGCGCGGGGCTGCTGCTTCCATGCATTTACTGCCAAATAAAACGACTGCCATTCTTGACGCTGATCTTTGGGTGGTTGGTTGATTAAAAGCTGTACCTTTCCGAAACATAGCAGCCTCTGTTTTTCGAGCCCTCTCCTTACGCCATACTCTATAAAGTCAGTCAAAGCCCCCATGCCGTACTGCCAGGCCACAATTCAGATTCATGGGAAGCCCAAATTAGCCTGCCTCCTACACCTTGTAAACAGGACATTGTGTGTCCCGCATGCCGATCAGCGCGGCTTCATGTGGAACCGCGCCGAAGCGGCGGGTGGAACTGAATTGTGCGTTTATTGTTAGTGCTTTTCAGCGCATCTTCAGCCGAAATTGTATGTGGGGGGTTAAACAAAACGGCAACTAAGAAACTACAAAAAACTTGGGAGGCCGAAAGGGACTGCCAACAACTATTGTACACTGGCGCTCAAACGATACTCGTGATGGGCTATTTTACAAAGGGAGGGTGGGTGGCTGGATTGTCCTACCCTACAGAGGTCCAGTGTGTGTACGGTGGGGAAAGAGGGGCAGCTACTCGGACAAAGCGACGGAAATTGTCTAACTCTTTAATAACCCGCGTGCCTCGATGGAAGCACACATTCCAAAAGAAACCCCGAGTCTCAGCTCACAGTCTTTTTTCAGTCGCTGAACTCGAATTAAGAGAAGGGAACTGGCCCTTTGGCGTGACAAACATATAGTGTATGCTGACTGTGGATTATAGTTAGGTCTTAGGTGGACATTTACACAGCCTCGATCACCACCATAACGGCGCCTACACAAAGAATACTGAAGAAAAGAGACAGGCGCGCTATTGCTACAGCCAGGCGCGCAACACCCATTGAACTTACCGGGCTTCAGCCCCCTCTCCCCCCCCGTCGTGTGTGGCAGCCCGGGATGAGACAGATCCCGGACACACACAGAGCCGCACCTGAACGTTTCACAGGTCTTTAAAAGACCATTTGAATGTTAATTAGGCCTTGCAGTTGTTTCACCCCTTCTAAGAGCCCCAGCTGCAGCTCCACTCTGCCTACTGATTAAAGGTTCAGCCCGCCCCGAAATTTTTTCTTAGCGCCCCCCTCCCCCCCCCCCCCGAAATTTGGCTCTAGTTGTGCCTCTGGCTACAGCGGACAGATAAACCATGTGTGCAGGTCCAGTAAAGGGGCATTCTTTCATTTTGGGGCTGGGGGAGATGCTTGTGTTAATCTAGAGCCCGAGCTCGCTGTGGAATTAACAAGGGGTGCAACACTATTCACCGATCCCGCTGTCACGCCTAGTACTGAGGAGCGCATGGGCCGCGCACGCGACAGTCCTGTGGATTTTCTTTCAATGTTGACGCGACGAAGAAGAACGGAGCCCGCTGCCACCACGGAAGACACAAGAAACACTGCACCAGGCAACCTCTCCGAGGAAATATAATACATGCACAGCATGCACAGGGCTAAAACCCTTCTGTCATCGCAGCCAGTGTATGGGAAGCGTATTGCAGAAAGGACACTTGTGGCCGACTGAAATGCGTTCCTATTGGCAATTGCGTAACACAAAACGCTGTCCATTAACTGAGAACAGGTGGCACTGAGATTCCAGCACCTCGGGCGCCTGAAGAGGGCTGGGCTCCTCGGCACTGCTGGAGCTTCAGGAGCCTACCCCACTCCCACCAGGACCGGATGCCATCAGATTAATTATGCCAATCACACGGTGCCAACCAGGAGGGCAGGGCAACAGGAAAGCAATTAGAGATGTGGCATAATTTGCAGAGCTGCCGACTTTGAAACCATGCTCGAGTGTCGGTGGCGGCTTAACAGCATATGCTTCTGGGCAGATCAATTAAACTCCCCGTGCCTAAAAAAAATATGTCCTTGTTTAATTTAACCTGGTCCAATACCTTCGGGTCGAGTTCACGCTACATACAACTGCAAACACCGAATTTCGTTGGAAAGCAGTGATTCTGACACGGGGACAGGCTACGGGCGGACCTACCCTCCCCCGCTGCACAAATTACTTGGTTGTGCAATGTCTCCAAAAACTGACACACCAAACGGAGCGGTGAAGGCCGCTCACACCCGGCCCGGAGCAAGGGACGTTCCCGTCTCATGAATCCCCTTCCTTGCGCCCGGCTGAGAGGAACACCAGACAGATGCTGTGCTTAGCATGCTAACACGCTCGGCGCGTCAATCACATGTGGGGCGCCAACCGAGGGTCTCACAGTGAATGGGGCGGGGCCCGATGGAGCGAGCGGGGATGGAGCACAGACAACTAGAAAGTTAGGTCCAAGAGCGAGACGATCTTGGTTCGTGGCAGCCTGGGCACGAGAGATCCGACAGAGCAGCCGGCTTCCCCACGCCTCAATGGCATTATCTGACCCACAGAAGTTAAACCTTAAGATTGTAATTTCCTAACAAAAGGCGTCTTTTCGGTCCCACATCAAGAGCAAATACGAAGATCAGAACTGGCACAACGCAGAACGTCCAAGCATTTGACACAGACTTACGGCCCCACATCAACCCTTACCCAAACTCCACATCTGTCCGAAGTAGCATGCATCAAACTCTCACTCGCTTCTGCTTCAGAGCACCCCAAGCGGACATCTGCAACGAAGGCCCCCCAAGTTCAGTTCAAAAATAAGTATAAGATAAAGAATTACATTAATAAAGGCCCCCCAAGTTCATACCTTCCACAAATTCAAATCCACACTCGTGTATCTACTCCTAAAATAGAAAAGAAGAAACTGACAACTGCCACAAAGAGGACTCAAAACTCCTGATGCGTGCTGAAGCACCAAATCCAAAGCAAAACGTCCCAAACTCAAGTCTGTATCTAAAATTGCAAAGCACAAATGCACATCTTTGCCTAAACGACGCATCCCATTTTCACATCCTCACTAAAGCCGCAATGCTTTGCCAACATGTGGACCTAGAGCAGCACATTCTATTTGCATACAACACCTGAAGAAACATTCAAACTCAACCCTGCCCCAAAGAATGCCGAAAGGTCACATCGACCCAAATCAAAACATATCAATCTCGCATCTGCCCTAGGAAACTGCTTATCACAGCACAACCATAGCTCGCATTTGCGTCTAAAGCTGTACATACAGAGCAGGGCTGATTTACAGTAGCACATTCAAGCACACATCTGCGCTTAAAGCAGCATGTCCCTATTTCACATCTTCCCCACAACCTACAATCTCCCCATAAAAGCATTGTCCAATCTCACGAGTACACTGAAGCGGAACATGCCATAGTAATATATCGAAGAAAAACACCCCAAGATGACACCTGCCTGAGGACGCAGTACAACCAAAGCACGCGGAATGCATCTACAGCAGCACATTCCAATCTCACCACTGAATAATGCAGCACATCTGCACCTCACGCACTACACCCGAAGATCACATCTGCACCTAAAGCAATACACCAGAAACTCACATCGCATCTCAAGCAACAAAATCCAAGCTCACATCTACAACACAATACACCCTAAAGTCGCAACTGTGCCTCTAGGAACAGACCGCAGGCTCATCCCTGCAATTAAGTATCACATCCAACACTCATATCTGCTCACGAAACAACACACCCCAAACTAAAATCTGCAAGAAAGCCCATACTTAACAAATGTATAGGTGTAGTATAGTAGCACATTTCGAGTCCACGTCTGCATCTAAGCTCACGTCTCCCACAGCAAAACAACTGTTGTTTCAAATACACCCAATCTGTCAGCCATAAAACAATATTGCCCCTAAAGCATGCCCCGTTATAGTCCCCTTTTAACAAACATTTCTTCGAGCATGAGTAACTGCCCCACAGTGCTAGAGCGTAGCAGGAGAGCTGCGGGCGGAGGGAGGGGGGGAGCGGGACCGGGACGAAGAAGGGCTGTGGGCGGAGGGAAGGGGGGCAGAGCAGGACGAAGGAGCTGCGGGCGGAGGGAAGGGGGGGCAGAGCTGGACGAAGGAGCTGCGTGCGGAGGGAAGGCCAGGGCTGGACGAAGGAAAGCGGAGGGAAGGGGGGGACGAGCAGAGCAGCTCTGGAAACCACCACCGTCTTTCTCTGAGGCAAAGCAGAAATGCCTCGGAGAAAGCATGGTAATTTTTGCATTCGGGGGCGTGTGTTTTGTTGTTCTGAGTGACGGGTGACGTCACTGGCGAAAGAACAGCAAAATGTACGCCCCCAAATCCGAAAAAGACGGAGCTTCTTTGGAGGGACGGCTCTCTCCTCCAATGGCTGGCCTCCATTTAGGAAGCCAGCCAATGGAGGAGAGACTAAAAGAGAGGCGGGATGTTGCTGCACTCTAAGGAACAATAAATCTCCGGACTTCCGGTCTTGGCCTACGGCCAAGCCTACGGTCCCGAGACCTAAAAACACAGAGCTGCTGCTGCATCAGGGAAGCTAAAGTGATGATGGTCCAGCAGCCACATAACCTGCCCCCAAGCAGGTGCCTCAGTTTAAGAGTACGGCAAGAGAGTGGGACACTGCTTCTGGGCATCTGCGCCGGACCCACTCGGGGTAGGGGAAAGGGCAAACAAACTAAAGTTTGCAGCGGCCAGAACAATACTGGCTACCTCCTACAAGCATGCCTGCCCATGATGCTGGCTCCACATTACAGTGGTCTGGCGGGAAAAGACAGTAAGGCTCTATGGGCCAGCTGATAGAGCTCCTACCAAAAACTGGCCCACAGGTGACCCTTAAGCAGCGACCCATCGCCCAAAGCCCGACTGCCCGCCTTCCCAATCCGATGCGGTCTGTATGAGGCAGCTAAACTATCTGTGATTTAGGTGAGCTGGGGTAGGTCAAGGGATGTTTGTGTTCAGGGGCCAGTGAGTGCTCATACAGGTACTGACCAGCGAACACAAAAGTGACTCCCTGCTGCTTCATTTAATTCACTACCATCAGCAAGGGCGCCAAATATCTCTCCGCCAGGCCAAGGGCCTATCTTAGCAAAGGCTGGCTCTATCTGGGAGGCACACAGCTTCTGTCCAATAAAAGCATGTAATCCTGCCCCCCTTATCTGTAGCACCACTGAAAGCTCTTTTTTAGGTAGATAACATAAGGTCGGGAGAGAGCTGCGTTGTGAAGCAAGACCTAAAAAGGCCCTACAGAGGGGCGTTGCTAGAAAAGCCTCTTTGTTTGGGGCTATCCTCCGCACTTCCACCTTTTCACAGTTGTATATATCACAAAGGCCACTGGAAGCCATTGAGCGCTTTACATGAATACCAGTTACCTTACACAAGGGCACATTCATTCTAGGTAGGCATGGGGAGATTATGTGATTTGCCCAGAATCACAGGATGCTGAGCCGACGCCGAGGCTTGAACTTGGTTTCCCAGCTCCAAAGTCGGCAGCTCTGCCCGCTACGCCACACCCTGCCCCATGCTCTTATAATTTCTGTGAGGGATTTTGTTGCGCGGAGTTGGTGAATGGCCCGTGGGTTCAGGTTCTAGGAAATGACCCCTTGACACCCACGAATACGACAGTGTGGCTAGGCATCGGGAGAGGAACGAAAAAAACGAGAAGATGACAGGAGGCAGCGAGCTGTGGGGGCTGGCTGGGAGTTCGCTGCTAATAATTGTTGGTTGGAAAAAAAAACCGAAGTGTACCATCTGGAATCATGTCGTGGCATTCCCTTCCATAGTGATGCATTGCTTTCATCTCCTGCTCGTAACCCCAGCTGAGGCAACCGCACTTGGCGCTCATTCCAACACTCCAGGCACGGGGGTGACCGCACCCCACCCGCCTCCCTGCAGCGGCGAGCGCAGGTGAATTTACGGAAACAAAACTTGTGCATCCAAAGTGCCACCTTTTTATACACCATTCGCTACCCTGATGAAAAGCCTTTAACATGCACCACCGTTTCAGCGGGGACAGATGCGGGAAATTCATTTGCACAGGATCACACAGCGTGGGCATCGGGGAATCAGTGATTATAACTCGGGCTCACTCAGCGCCTACCGAAAAACTAATACACAGAAACGCTTTGGAATTTAACGTAATTATCAAAACGCGCAACAGAAATAAAAAACTGGGAAAAAGTATGTTATTTGAGCGCGTAATAATAATTTTAAGATGAATATGGTCACCCTACACAAAGGACCCGTAGAATGTCTCCTGGTGGCCCGTACAGCGCACAAAGTGAACAGGTTGCGTGATGAGTGCAACAAGGGTTTCTCGGCACTTGAATACGTGACAGCAACTTTCCCAGCTCATGTGTGCCATCACAAATGAAGTTTTAACATACTTTTTTTTAAATATGCTATTAAAAGCATAAATGCCACGTTGCCCTATACCAATAACTGTAATGTGTGACGCCGTCATTCAGTCCGATCGTTTTAGCCAAAGGTTGGTAGAATGCTAGGACCTGTATTTTCGCTTTTAACATTGTAAGAAAGCACAAAAACAGGTCCAGTTTTCAAAGTGCTTGTGATAAAATACAAGACTGACTCATTTGAACAAGGATAACATAGGGACCTTTGGCAACTAATTCAAAGCATACTTTCAAAAGTTTGTTTCATAAATCTTGCACCTATTACTTTAGTGAAAATATACTCCACCTGGTTTTCTCCTGCACTTCTAAAGACAAGTAATTAAAAATACACTGTATCACGTGCAAAAAAGTGTAGTTGCTAAAAAACCACAACTGGGTGATAGTGAAGATTAATAGTCTAGGCAAGAGCACCAGGCGCCGCGTGCTCCGGCTCCCAGCACTGGTTAGTTTGAAATAAACACACCTGTACTGTACACTAAAACACAAAGAGGTTTGTGAAACGGGCTCGGGGTGGATCGCTTCCTTGCACAGCACGAGCATAGGGCGTGCACTGTGCAGGGATGGAAATAAAACCCCTCGCCTATATGACCACCCTCTTCTCACATTACCCCCTTACCTGTGAACGTTTCCCCTGTCCCCAAGCAGATCCTCTTTGACGTCAAACCGAGTGAAGCTCAGATAGCAGCGTTTCCACTGAGGTCTGTCTGGGAGACTGTAATCCAATGCCCCTGTTCTGAAAATTGCTTGAGGGAAAGGTATCTCGTTTCTGAACATCATCTCCCAGAAGGCCTGTACTACAGATCATGCTATTAAGCGATTAGGTGGGCATGCCGGGAGTTGTAGTGCGGTAGTTCTAGCGTCTACCTGTTAAAGGTGGAGCTGGGCTATCTCTTGTCCAATCAGGTGGGCCTGCTGCGTTTAACGCGGAAAGGGAGGGAAGGGACACGAGAATCAGATGAGAGGGAGACGGGAGAGGGGCTGTAACTGGTGAATGGAGACGAGGGGCACTGGGGGAACAGAACTTTGGAAGAGAGAACAACCCCGGCACACATCGTGCTTGGGAGAGAGGGAGCCGGGGTCTGGGATAGAAAGCCCAAGGCGGGGCTGAGAGCGTAATGGAAGAGGGAACGAGGCGCAGCAAGGCTTGGAAGGTAGATCTAACAGGAACAGCGGTCAAAAGAAAGAAAGAACGACAGACAGGAGGGAAGTATACATTTCTTGGGTGGGAGAGAGAAGCGAGAAACAAGAGTAAGGAAGAGTTCGATCCATGAAGTCATTTAGGGGTCGCAGATTTGATCCCTGGCTTGCCGCTTGCAACCCCTGGCACTGCCAGTGCGACCCCTGGCCTCAGAGGTGGCAACATCCTGTCAGGAACACCGAGGAGGAACCGCATTCTTTATTGTCAGCCTGTTTTTTTTTTATTACAGTCACTAATAGTGAATAATAGAATATTGTCATATAATATTATTCACTATAAGTGTAATAAAAAATGAAGCACACTTAGGATATTTGGTGGCAGCTGTGGTAAGTAAAAAAATACGTTTAAATGTATGCTATATGCGTGCTTGCAGGTGAGAGTGTGTTTAAGTGAGCGATAGCAAGAGTATGAGTGAGCAAGTGCATCTGTATGTGTAAGCAAGTGTGTGTGTGTGTGAGTGAAAGTGAGTTGAGTGAGAGCCATGTCACAGGTAGTGAGTGAGATTATGGCCCAGATCTTCTATTCTTTGACGTGAGGCAATGCAGAAACAAAGTTGCTGCACTGACTTTCGACAAATGGAGAAAAAAAATGCACCATAGCTAATAAGAAATGGCACATTTTTTCCTTTTCCAATGTGGCAGCCGGGTGCCAATGCACACTCCCTTGGGCCACAGTGCAAGGGACTGTGTTTCCTCTGAAGCCTAGGTTTCATACTGGAAGGGGTCCCTCCCAGTAAAAAAAACCCAATGTTTAAGGTCTTTCCCACTTTCTACATGTGCTGTATTGTGTAGCACACAAGGGAAGTTTAAAAAATAAGGAGAATTAACCTCTTTGCTGCGGCACGAAATTCGGACGCGTAGGGGGTGGGCGTGGCGCTCCTTCACTCATGACGGCTCCACGCCTTCATGAGTCATGGGCGGCGTGTGCTCATGACGGCGTGGAGCCGTCATGACTCTGCCCACTCACTAATTCGCCGCACAGGCAGAGATTTAGTGCTGCGCAGGCAGTTGATGATGGCTCCACGCTGACATGAGCACACACTGCCTGTGGCTCATGACGGCATGGAGCCGTCATGAGCTTGGAAAGGGTTAAAAACGATTCTCCTTGTTACACCTGCCTCAAGGAGGTGTAAGATTGTGGCACAAATTCCTGTCTACCCACGTTTTTACATAGGCATTTGTGTCAAAACCCATGAGTGGTTGCAAAGGAATGCCCATGCACCACCCATGGATCGCCCCTTGATGCAAAATAACGCAAAACAGACCTTAGTCCTCTGATTTATTTTTTTCATTGACTCTCCTTGGTTGTCCCCAAATGTTGCCGCGTATAAGAGAGAAGGGCACAAAACAGAGTTACGTACGGGAGAGAGACAGAAAGAGACCTGACGTGGGGAGCTTTCAATAGGGCAAATGTAGATCACTAGAAGTCTGCTTAAGGAAAGTCCCAACACTCACAATGGCAAACAACTGCAATTCGGTGCTGAGAGCAGGCACATAAAGGGAGATTTCGAGCTGCAATTCTGCGGGAGGTGTAGTTGTGAGAGTGCAGTTCTTACAACCTTCTGCTTAACTAATTGGCTATAATGGTGAAGGGGCCAGCCTTATCACTGGTGGCACCCAGTGCGACAGAGGTTTTTGGCACTCCCCAATGACCTCCTTCTCCATGAATTCCCTCACCACCACCCTCTAACAGTTTCCCTCATCTCTCAATAGCCTTTCTTTCATATGTATTTCATTTGTTATATAGCACTACCTATACCAGAGTGTTCGAGCACTTTACATCACACTGGCCCTGCCTACCTAAGCTGCCACATTCATTTCCACCAACCTTCCAGACACTTCCACTCTACCGGGCTTGCACTAGCACCAGTGTCATAACATAGGCCCCCGCAGTCCCCGTAGTACAGGGGGGGGCCCGAGCTCCAGGAGGCTCCCTCAAAACCTTACCCTGGCCTGAGAGATCCTGACTGACTCCGGAGTGGGGGGGTCTCCCTTTACTTTGCAGGGGGCCCCCTCAAGTTTTGTTATGCCACTGACTAGCACAGACCCCACCAATACCCAAAAGTAGTGTTGGGGATCGCACCTTCTCATATCTGGCTCCTAAAGCCTAGAACAACCTCCCTAAACACATCAGAGCTTCCACCTCCCTTCTTGAATTCCACAAGAAGATGAAGACCTGGATCTTCGAGTAAGCCTGCTGGGGTAGGCCTCAGGCACCTACCTCAAGCACCTGGATACCTTTACGGGTGATTAGCATGCTACAAATACACAGATCACATAACCAGTAATAAAAGGAGCTTTGTGACAAAAACAGTAACTCACTGAGCTATCTACATAAAATACAATTCTTTCAACGGCCTGGTACACATTCTATGAAGCAGGCATTTTAACCCTCTGTGCTATCAGTTAAACGTGACACTAGATAAAACTATGATCTCTCTCCAGCAGGTACATTTATCACCAGTTTTCTGCCTGAAAATTGCCGGACACAAAATGAACTCTGCACAGGTGCTTTTAATCATGTGAGAAATTTTAAGACACAGCACCCATTGAACTCAGCGCCCGGTGCGGTGGGACCGGTCACACGACCCTAATACTGGATCTGGTTGGTAAAGCCTGTTGTTTGGAATCATGTCAGACTTCATTCTACACTGTTCAGTTGTTTCCCTTTCATAGGAGCTGAGTTCGCGATTGTGTGGGTGGTTTTGTTGTGGTGGAGGTCTTCTGTAGCAGAAAATATCAGAAGGAAGTGGTTGATTAGGTGGCCAACTCTGTTCCTTTACTAAGGCACTTGGCCCAGTATCCCTGTTCCCATGCCTTGTGCCCCTGCATCTCCAGAGCCCTCGCGGTACTAGGTTCCATGCACAAGTAGCTCATCAATTTGTGTCTTTTTCATTGCATGCTGGGATTTATAGTCCTTTTTAATCCACCATAAACCCAGAACTAGATGTCCCAGAATAAAAAAAAAAGTCATGGAATGGATGAGCTGTTACACATTGGAAAGGGGAACTTGAGAGCTCTCTGTTTCCTTTTCAGCTAATTGGAATGTTGGCTTTCTGGGTCCATGGTCGCTGTTACTACGGGCTCTCCAGTCTTAAGCTTCCCTGGTCTTTAGTGTGGGCAGTGTTCCAGAATGGTCTGGGTCAGAGACGCAACTAGAGCCACATTTCGGGGGGGGGCTAAGAAAAGATTTCGGGGGGGGACTGAAACATTAAGCAGTAGGTAGAGTGGCTCTGCAGGGGCTCTTAGAAGGGGTGAAACATCAACAAAGCCTATTTAACATGCACATGGTCTTTTAAAGACATGTGAAGTGCTCGAGTGTGGCTGTGTGTGTGCCCCGGAGCTGTCTGAGTGCTGGCTGCCACACACGACGGGGGGGGTGGGGCTGAAGCCCTTTGATTCCAATGGGTGTTGCATGCTTGGTCTGGGTCATAACCGCAAGGTGGAGAGTACAGGTTTCAGAGTTGATCACTCAGTTGCTGACAGCTACAGAGGTGCAAGCAAGCAGTTGTAGCCATGAATGCCCGTTTTGGTCGACAGAGATTATATGACATTTTTGTTATGCTGCGCAACGCAGGCAGAAGAGAGTCCAGAGATAGCATCCATTGTAGGAATCAGGAACTGGGTACCACCTGCATGTTGAATGACCCTCATCACCTAATGTCTGCTGCTAACTATACCCTTTTACTCTAAGCCAACCCGGCATCTCACTGATGGCCACTGTTAAGCTAGGGAGATTGTAATTGGATTTATATAGCGCTTACTACCCCTGACGAGGAGTCAAAGCGCTTATGGCATGTATCACTCTACTCCGGGACCCAAGGTTAGTGGTTATTGTTGGTTATTGGGATAAATAATGTGCTCTCAAGATAAATTGCATCAATTTAATCCAGTTACTGTGTTATGTATTAATACCAGGTAAGTGTGATCATTAGTGGGGGCTATGTGGTTACTGGTGAATGCTTAGTGGGATAGATAGGCTGGCAGAGATTAGTTAATGTTAGATTACGGGGGTAGGGATTTAAAGAGATGAGGCAGCCAAATACAGAAATACAATAAGAAGAATTGAGGAAGACAGGCAAGAAACTGAGAGAAGACTATTGTTTAATTAAACTACTATTCTCAGAAATAGAAAGTATGCAGAGGATGAAAGCCAAGAAGAGGGTCACTATGAATAACAAGCATTGGAAATGCAACCGGGCTCGGATTTATTTGAGTTTGAGCTAATGGCATTGTAAATGGCAATCTCTTTTCGCCATGTGTTATGGAGTGTGTGCATGTGGTGTGTAGTGGAATTATGTGGGTTACATTGGAATTGTAGCAATGGTGGCATGCTGTGCTTCATATGAATATGTTTAAAAGTAAAGTGTACCATACTGAGATTGCTACAATAGTTAATTGTGGATGTGTTAACAATTGATGCGTGCACTGATGCCTGGTGGTGTGTGTGACTGCCTGTAGAAATTGTGCACTGATGGCTGGTGGTGTGTGTGCTTGGTAAAAGACTGCACTGCCGGCTGGAGGTGTGTGTGCCTGGTGGAAGGGTGCACTGACGGCTGGTGGGTGTGTGGCACCTGCTACGCCACACTGGTGCCACTGCACCTGCTGCACTACTGATAGCTATACCACACTGGTGCCACTGCACCTGCTCCACTAATGATAACTATACCACACTAGTGCCACTGCACCTGCTGCACAATGGTAGCTACGCTACACTGGTGCCACTGCACCTGCTCCAGTAATGATAGCTATACCACACTGGTGCCAGTGCTGGCACCACTCCACCTGCTCCACCAAAGATACTTACACCGCACTGGTGCCACTGCACCTGCTGCACAATGGTAGCTATGCCACAGTGGTGCCACTGCACCTCCTGCACAAGAGTAGCTATGCCACACTGGTGCAACAGCACCTGCTGCACAATTGTAGCTATGCCACACTGGTGCCACTGCACCTGCTGCACAATGGTAGCTACGCCACACTGGTGGTACTACACCTGCTGTGCAATAATAGCTAAGTAACACTGATAACACCTCACCTGCTCCACGAATGGTAACTACCACTCACCGGTACCACTGCACATGCTGCACCAATGATAGCTACGCCACACTGGTGCCACTGCATCTGCTGCACAATCATAGCTAAGTAACACTGATAACACTACACCTGCTACACAATGCCATCTACCACACACTGGTGCCACTGCACCTGCTGCACAATCATAGCTAAGCAACATTACCACTGCAACTGCTCCACCTATGGTAGCTACCGCACACTGGTACCACTGCACCTGCTGCACTAAACTGGTACCACAGCACCTGCTCCACCAATGGTAGCTACGTCTACGCCACACTGGTACCACTGCACCTGCTCCACCAAATATACTTACACCACACCGGTACCACTGCACATGCTGCACCAATGATAGCTACGCCACACTGGTGCCACTGCACCTGCTGCACAATCATAGTTAAGTTACACTGATAACACTGCACCTGCTACACAATCATAGCTAAGCAACACTACCACTGCAACTGCTCCACCTATGGTAACTACCACACACTGGTACCACTGCACCTGCTGCACTAAACTGGTACCACAGCACCTGCTCCACCAATGGTAGCTACGCCTAAGCCACACTGGTACCACTGCACATGCTCCACCAAATATACTTACACCACACTGGTGCCACTGCACCTGCTGCACAATGGTAGCTATGCCACAGTGGTGCCACTGCACCTCCTGCACAAGGGTAGCTATGCCACACTGGTGCAACTGCACCTGCTGCACAAGTGTAGCTATGCCACACTGGTGCAACTGCACCTGCTGCACAATCATAGCTAAGTAACACTGATAACACTGCACCTGCTACACAACGGCAGCTACCACACACTGGTACCACTGCACCTGCTGCACAATCATAGCTAAGCAACACTACCACTGCACCTGCTCCACCAATGGTAGCTACCACACACTGGTACCACTGCACCTGCTGCACTAAACTGGTACCACAGCACCTGCTCCACCAATGGTAGCTACGCCTACGCCACACTGGTAACACTGCACCTGCTCCACCAAAGATACTTACACCACACTGGTGGCACTGCACCTGCTGTACAATGGTAGCTATGCCACAGTGGTGCCACTGCACCTCCTGCACAAGGGTAGCTATGCCACACTAGTGCAACTGCACCTGCTGCACAAGTTTAGCTATGCATGCACAATCATAGCTAAGCAACACTACCACTGCACCTGCTCCACCAATAGTAGCTACCACACACTGGTACCACTGCACCTGCTGCACTAAACTGGTACCACAGCACCTGCTCCACCAATGGTAGCTACGCCTACGCCACACTGTTAACACTGCACCTGCTCCACCAAAGATACTTACACCACACTGGTGCCACTGCACCTGCTGCACAATGGTAGCTATGCCACAGTGGTGCCACTGCACCTCCTGCACAAGGGTAGCTATGCCACACTAGTGCAACTGCACCTGCTGCACAAGTTTAGTTATGCATGCACAATCATGGCTAAGCAACACTACCACTGCATCTGCTCCACCAATAGTAGCTACCACACACTGGTACCACTGCACCTGCTGCACTAAACTGGTACCACAGCACCTGCTCCACCAATGGTAGCTACGCCTACGCCACACTGGTAACACTGCACCTGCTCCACCATAGATACTTACACCACACTGGTGCCACTGCACCTGCTGCACAATGGTAGCTATGCCACAGTGGTGCCACTGCACCTCCTGCACAAGGGTAGCTAGCCCACACTGGTGCAATTGCACCTGCTGCACAAGTGTAGCTATGCCACACTGGTGCCACTGCACCTGCTCACCAAAGATACTTACACCACACTGGTGCCACTGCACCTGCTGCACAATGGTAGCTATGCCACAGTGGTGCCACTGCACCTCCTGCACAAGGGTAGCTATGCCACACTGGTGCAACTGCACCAGCTGCACAAGTGTAGCTATGCCACACTGGTGCCACTGCACCTGCTGCACAAGTGTAGCTATGCCACACTGGTGCCACTGCACCTACTGCACAATGGTAGCTACGCCACACTGGTGGTACTACACCTGCTGCGCAATCATAGCTAAGTAACACTGATAACACTGCACCTGCTCCACGAATGGTAACTATGCCACACTGGTGCCACTGCACCTGCTGCACAACTGAAGCCACCGTCTATATAAACACAGCTGTAGTCAGTAAAGAAAACCAGATCTGCATGAAAAGAGGAAACGCGAGTAATGTCTTTGGTAGAAGGAGAACACAGAACAAGCACGAACGCGCGCCACTCACTGCAGACTGGTGAACGCGCCCAGAACATCTGGATTCCATTACCGCGGCCCCCTGACAGCTCCTAATTGAAATTATAACACTCCCGTGAGCATAACCACAAAATATGGCGGAAGTGGCCAAAATGAATAACATATGGCCTATTGCGTGAAGGCTACTAGAAAGATAGCACCGCGAAGACCAATTACCATGCAGATTGGAAAAAAAACTACTGAAAAATCTCACGCACTGAGGAATTTTTCCTGCACGATTCAGAACCCCTTAACAATAGGAGCTCGGAGCTCCGCCCCCCTGCTGCTGCAGTGGTGACGTAGGCCGAGCCCTAAAAAAAGACGAGGAATCCAGCAACAGTAAATCAATACCATTTTTCATGCAGTGTTTAGGAGTATAGGAAGAGAAGGCTTTCTGAGTCAGCAAGTATTCGGAGAATGTAAGTTGTAGCGTGTAAAATTATACATAGTGTTCTATATCCAGGGTAGACAGCTTAAACGTGATTGCAAGGGTGTACATCACTCAAACATTAAGAGCCCTAGATATTGCAAAAAGTGTGATGCTCATCCAATTCGCTCCATTGCCCCCGAACCGAGTTTGTGCTATATAAAATTGTAAAATAAAATCAGTATGCTGTATAATGCTCTCTTTCATTCACACTTGAAGAGGGTGTGACGTAACAATCAGAGCCACTGAATTTGTTGCCTGGGACAAGGCTTGAGTCCTGGCGACGACCCAACATTCTGTGACTCCAGGCACACCACTGTATCTCCTCATGTCTACAAAACCGATGTGTTCCTGTGCAACGCAACCAGTGCCCATACAAAGTGCTCCAACACCCTTGAGTCGAGCTCATGCTATACAATATGAAATACAAAGGGAGGCTGAACCCACTGCTATGCAGATGTGGGGCCGGCGACTTGCTGATTAAGAGATTGATAGGGAGGCCATTTGTTGGGGGCTGCTGCAGGGGGTGTCCTGGAGGGTGGGTGTAGGTGTGAGGTGGCCTCTGAGTTGATTAGCCCTTTCCACCCTCTGGTTTGATCCCAGCTCAACCCTCCTTCCCAGGTGTGGAGGAGGACTGACACCCATTGTAAAGAAACAGGAAGCTAAGTGGGGACAGGAAGAGTGGGCGACCCATGTGAATGCTGCATATTATAGCTGCTGGAGTCATGATGGGCCTTTTATCCTTGCCAAATGGAAATGAAAGAGGCCCACAGAAAGCGAAGGCAGGCAATTGAATGGAGGGGGGGACGGGACACAGGGATGGAACTGAGGCAGAACAGATCAAGAGGTGCAGGAACCAGGCACAAAGAGAAAGAGTCCACAGAGATGGAAGACAGTGGGAGTGGGTATGTAGAAGTGGGGCCAGTGTGCGATGAGGAAGTAATCAGATGGAATGATGGAAGAGAACAGGGACAGGATGTGTTCTGAAGACAACTTCAAGATGAGTTTCATTGTGCAACCAAACAAAACATGCATTTGCTCGACCGACAAAGCATGTGTAACCCGCAAAAACATGTACACAGGCACAGATCTCCTTGTTAAACTGTAACATAATGAGTAAGGCTGTTACAATATTGCCTGTCCACAGCTGAATCCAGGGCACCTGCTCTTTATTAGACAATAGGATTGTATGCCACATAGGCGCACAGAGCAGAATTGCCTTTCAAAGCTGTGGCTACATAAAATGTGACACTCCACTGGCATGAAAACCCCTGCATATAGTACACCAAATGGTGACTAAAATAATTTGTTGAAATTATAAAGCAGCATAAACACACTGAAACCCCTTTTGTAAAGAGATATGCCACTAATTCATAAAATAAATAGGGTGCTTTTACGCCACTGTCTGCTGCATACATTACATGGGTCTAGCTGGCCTCAATATACTGTTACGTGTTTGGCAGGTTCAGTATTACACAACATAGCCTCGATGCGCCTCTGGGTATATAAAATCATCTTGCCAAATTAGGACATAAATCCGATATTACAACAGCTAATGGTGCATGTATTACACATGTCTATATCGAGTACTAACATGTTGTGTACGTTTCTGCAAGCTGTATATTACACAACAGAGTATCAAAATGTTCTACAATGCACACACCATTCAAAAACAAAGTATAATAATGTGATACTATGCAGTCCATGTATGCATATTCCTCTCCAGCTAGCCTTGCGTGTTACACAGCGCTGTATTGCTATCAGTATGGCCTTGCATCGCTGTTCAGGATTTACAACGCAGCAGATACCTCATGTACACACATCCTTGAAATTAATGTGATACAAAAGACGTCTTGTGCATATAACAAAGGTGCGCATATCGCGATATAATGGACACTTCAGGTGTAAAATAGAAAATATGTAAATGTATTTGAGCTTGTAAAGCGCACTGCTACCCGTCCGTAGGTTTCCTGGCGCTGTATAACTCTGGGGAACCCCTCCTGGCTTTCCCTGTGGGATGGTCCCTTCTGGGAGTCCCCAAGGTGGAGCCAGGCATCCCCAGAATTGATGGGGCTGTTGTGGAGATTAGGCAAGCTAATGCCCAGAGTTGCCAAGTGGAACCCCTGATTAGAGTAAGCACCGAAGCAATAATTATCAAGTCCGCTCACCCAAGTCCACGACCCTGCCGCGTCGGGAATTGAACCCTGGTCCGGGCCGACTTCTGCTCTCGGGTCTGCCGCCTCTAACCAGTGAGCCACACTACTCCACAAATACATTGCTTATGCCGCAGCCACCCCTACATAAATCCAAGCATTGTAAATTAAAAAATGTAAACTTATTGCAGATACAAGATGGGGCACTTACCACAGAGGATGGTGTTGAGATGTCCATGGAGAAGACTGCCTGGAAAAAACCCCAAAAAACCTCTCTCTCTCTCGCTCTCTCTCTCTCTCTCTCTCTCTCTCTCTATATATATATATATATATATATATATATATATATATATATATATATATATATTACAACACTTTCTCCTCCTTCAAGGAAAAGATGAGCCGCACACACAACACAGTGCTTTCAAAGCATTTATTCGAGCAATTTTGGGCGATCCTGACGCGTTTCTTTCCATCTTGGAACTTCTTCTGAGGTGAACCCTGGCAAAAAGAAACTGATTGTGAGTCCCCACAGGTGCAGATCTTTAACCATTCTCGGCCCTCTAGTGGGCATCAACATGATAATATATTACAGTGCATGATGGTATGTGTGGATTTCACAATTCAGTCCAAACATTACAAACCCTCCAGTGGGCTGCCTTAATTAATTTTATTGTCTCGATGGAGATAGTCTCCAATTCCGTGTTGCTCCTATTTTAAACTTTTATTTTACCAAAGCTTTCATATCTATATCATGTTATAGTTCAGTCTGTTTTTTCAGTTAATTGCTGTCCTATTTTTGTCAGAAGCAGCTGTATCAGGTCTATATCCTCTTTCTGATGTCTATGTTGATAGTGAGACTAGGTACAAGGTTTGGGAGTGGAATCAATTGAGAGGAGTTTCTGAAATAATTCACCCAAGGTTTCATACAGCACAGGGTGGTTTAGCAAGTCAGATTGATGTATTAATGCTGCAGATACTTTTGATAGGGTAGAACTAATAGCTCCCATTGCGTCATCTCTTGCCATATTGTATGGTTTGCCAGATCAGATATGTTAAATGTTTCAGAACCGTAGAATTAATCAGATTCAGGTGAGGAGAACCATATTCACCTGTGCAATTGTATCGCGGGTTTGTGCCCCTATCTGAAAGAAAGCATGCAAAACATATAGGTCTAGAGAACGTTTGACTAATACTTTTAGTTTTTTCTCCTTGTGATTCAGAGGTGTATTAGAAAGGTTGCTATGATTCTCAATTGTTTTATGGAGTTGGTAAAATTTGTGAATCATATCTGTTCGCACAATTCATTTAATTTGTAGGTTGATTTTTAGTTTTAGTATCACAATAGGATTACTATTTAAGACCTGCTTGCTCCTACTTGTCCTAAACTGCAGCCGACAAATCTTTCCCATTTCACAGCATAGCAAGCATGCATGGTGGGCTTACATGTCTCTACCACGACTAGAATACACTTGAAGAATTTTATGATTCACATGCTGTGCAATATTTTGCCATCTAGTGGCTGGGTCCGGAACTCTCCCCTTGTACAGTAGTCCCGCCTCTTTTTTTGTGATGGAGCGTCAAAGTATCTCAGTTCGGTGCTTAGTCCAGCCTCTCCTGACATTAAACCCTTTCCCCGGAAGTCTCCTTTTATGGTTGCCATCTTCAGATTTATGTATTTTACAGTTGTGTTTCCTTTGTCTGTACTCTATGTCCCTGTTTACTTGTTTATTTATTTATTTAACCTCATTTCCTGGGGAGGAGGGTGGGCCGCATGTGATGCAGGAAAATTCTTCAAGCTGCAAAACTGCTATAGGTAAGTAACCTTTTTATTTTGCAATGCAAATCTTTTCTGGATTCACATGCTGTGCATTGGCTTCGTGGTGGGTTTTTCGTGTGGTGGCTGGCCTGGAGAAAAGGTAGAGCTTGTAAGGATCATGTTATTTACCCTATAGGCACCTGTTCTTGCATTGTAGTGCCATCTAGTGTTGGGTCCGGATATGTGCAAGTTGTTTTTCTTCGAAGAAGTCTTTCCAGTCACAAGGCAGTGTCTACTCTTGGTGATATTGTGCATGGGCATCAACTCCATTGTCAGATTGTTTTCCCACAGGTGGGTAAGAATGAAGTGTAAAGTGAGTGTAAGTAAAGAGATGTCCATGCATACAGAAAGGTAAAGGAACTGAAACGGCCACAGGTATCTGGGGAGGAGGGTGGGCGCAAGTGAATCTACAGCACTACAATGCTAGGACAGATGCACACAGGGTAAGTAACATAATCCGTTAGAGGCATGTGTGCTGTAGATACACATGATTTGCGTAGACTGTGCTCTCTAAAGCAGTGGCTAAGCTGTGTGTGTTGCAGTTGTTTGAAAGAGTGTATGTAGCACTGTCTGACCTACATTACCTTGTTGACATGCTAGAACATCCACACAATAACGTTTAGTGAAACTGTGTGGCGTAGACCATGTAGCTGCTTTGCATATATCAGCTAATGGGATGTTGCCCAGGAAAACCATAGAAACCCTCATTGTGCGAGTAGAGTGTGCTTTAGGGGGTGTAGATAAAGTCCTTTTGGCTTTAATGCAGCATGTCTGAATGCATTCAACTATCCATCTGGCAATGCCCAATATGGATATGGGCAGGTTTTGAAGTGGAATCAATTGAGAGGAGTTTTCTGAAATAACTCACCCAATGTATCACAGTAGAGGGTGGTTTAGCAAGTCAGAGTGATTTATTAATGTGAGTTTATGAGGGGGCGAAAAAGCAATAAAGTTGTTTGGTTTTGGTGAAAGTCTTTATTTCTGTCAATGTAATATATAAGGGCTCTCTTAACATCTATTGTGTGGAAAGCCCTTTCCACAGCAGAGTCACACAAAACGGAGGCACGATTGTTGGGGTCTTCAAGAAGAGTGCTGCTCTCTCTCCTAAAGCGTGACCTGCAAATGGGAGGACAACGGATCCCCTTTGTCCTGCTCTGAGATGCAGACTAGGAGGAAGCAGATGCTGCTGATCCATAAGGAACTGGAGGACAGAGGACTTTACGCTTCTGTGTGGTTTTCCACCTGACTGAAAGTGGTGAGGAATGGGACGTCCTATGTTTTTGTCCAGGCTGATGCTGCACCATCCTTCTTGTAGTCTTTCAAGGCATCCTCTGGAAGGAATACTGATGACTGATAACTGATGGTCCTGGACTGCAAAGTGGCGGTATGTGAGTGCCCCCGGTGTGAGAGCTCCCAAGGCTGTTTGGGCCCTTTGAGAGGTGGAAGGGTCGGAATGTTTTTAGTTGTCCATGATAGCTTTTCCTGGTATCATGGTAACATAGGTACTGGAACAGTCACCTTCTTCTTTAAAACTGCCAAAATACCTTCCATTAAGGCCATAGCTTTTACTTTGTGCATTGGTACAGAAGTAAGGTTGCTTCATGAACTTAAGGAGCTGCTCTTACCTTTGTAGGGTAAGGCATGCTTCCAGTCTTTGAAAGTCTTTGTCACCATTTGCTCTAACTGTTCTTCAAATCGGGTTTTGCCTTGAAACTAAATTATTAGCAGATCTGCCATCTCATCTTTGCACACAGTTGTTAACTTATTCACTGTTGCAGGGATAACACTGGTTTCAATTATTTATTTTAGGCGGTGTCTCAGAACTTACAGTCTCAGAAACTTTCATAACAGTTGATACAAGTAGCTTTAGCTGTTTCATGATCTTATGTCTTCAGTTCTTCAAAAAGAGTACAATAAGTACAGACAGAGTGAGAGAGCTGCTTTTGGATGTACCCCCTTAAGACATTTGCTTTCTTGTGCTATTCGTGGTTGCCATTGCCTGGAGGGGCTGTCCATTAAGGCTGTAGCATTTTGTGAATGGTTACGTTATTCCATTTGTAGTTGTGTTAGGTTTGGGTGACAGGGCATCAAGTGTCGTTTTGAAGTATGGAGACCAGAAGCAACATGGCCGGTAGCTTGTAATTGTGCAGCTGTGTATGTTTGGAAACAACCAATCAGGTTTCTTCTAAAGCATGACTACTCACCCATGAGGGTCTCAAAGTGCTGATTGGGGGATGATCCGCTGTTCTGTCGAAGAGCCAGGTCTCTAGATCCTTCCTCAATTGCAGCAGCGATTCTGTTTGCCTGCGGTGCAGAGGCAGGGAGTTCCAGGTCTTCGCAGCAAGGTAGGACAAGGATCTTTCTCCAACCGTGGTCTTGCGGATCCGTGGGATGGTGGCAGGCCCGGACTGGCCGTTGCGGGCACCGGGCAATCCCCCGGTGGGCCGCATGGCTGGGGGGCCACTTTTGGGCACCTGGAGGCCGTTTTTGTTACAGGGTCATTTTTGCAGCATAGCTGCAAAAACGGCCCTGTAACAAAATCGCTAAATCGGCCGCAAACCGGCCCTGGCAAAGAGCGCGGTGGTGGCCAAGCACTTTGCCAGGGCCGGTTTTGGTTCCCAGTCCGGCCCTGGATGGTGGCCAGGGCCAGTTGGGCGGAGCGGAGATGTCTAGTGGGAGTGTAGAAGGAGAGGCGGTGGTTGAGGTATTCGGGTCCAGCGTTGTGGAGGGGTTTGTAAGCTTGAAGGTAATTCTTTTTTTGATGGGTAGTCAGGTGTTCGTTGATATTTATACTGTGCTGGCCTAACAAACGTTTTATTGCTGGTGTATGATATGTTTATGAAATGCATGATGTTTGAATACTTTGGCCAGTCATAAAGATGCAGTTCTATTCACTAAACACCCTTGCACGTTTTTTTTTTTTACTTTGCTGGCAAGATAACATGTTATTGTTACCACTGTTTGTTCCTTTAAGCAAAGATGTTTTGCCGTTTCCTAAAAGTGCAACAGAAATGCTGGCCCCTAGTCAATAGTATCCACTATGCAATTGGTTGCTCTATTTGCCTTTTAAGATATCTCTTTTCCTTTTGTAGGACAGCTGGGGGCCAGGGGGGGGGCAACATACACTCAAAGTTGTCCAACTATTAACCCACCAATCTATCGTACTCACCTGTCCATAACGTTAGCAACTCAAGATATTATGTAAGAGTAAACAAGCATTGTATGTAAAGAAAAATGATAACCAGCGAAAACAGGAATCTGCATTTCATTTTATAAGGGTACTTCTGCTGTCTCAGATGTGAATCCTGAATATTAAACCACGGCTCGTAAATATACATACACATCTTACAAAAAACCTCTGAAAATTAAATGTATAAATAGTGATGAATACAGGGGAAAGGGCTTTTATCATTGGAAATGCTGAAGCAAGGTCAAAAGTTTTGGCTATGCAGAATGTGCAGGAGTAAAATCGTCTTCCAGGTTTGGCACGTAGGCGAGTGGGACAAGGCAAGCACATTATTTGCCTCGGATCACACAATGTGTCAAGTTGTGAAGGTTGGATCAGAGCCCTCACCTCATTATTTGACCCGAGTAGTGTTGTCTGTACATTGTGATACAATTTGTGAGGTCATGTTTTTTTTTTGTAATGAAGACTCATTGAAAACTCTGCTGTAGACATCTTTTTAGTTCCTGTAATTCAGGACCGGTTGCAACCAATCTGATCTGGTGTTTTATTCTGCACTGTTTCTATTGGTCATCGCCTTTAAAGCTACACAATGAGGCATCTGTGCAGACACAAACAGACATTTCCACAAGGAAGAGGCGTGTGCATGGGGCTGGCAGGTGCAAGGCTGTCTGGGGGAGGCAGGTGAGGGTTGGAGAGGGGTACGTAGCATGTTCTCTGCTTGCAGTAGGGTGCCTGGGATCGAGCTGTGTGCTGACATTCCTGGCTGACAGCAGGATGACATATTGAACCCACAAAGATAAAAACACAGAACACATGGGCGATGCTGAGCCACCTGGCCTTGAAGCTAGGCTACTGCAGGAGGACGGACAATAAATCAGGGGCGGCTCCTTCGTTTAGGTGGAGAAGAGTCACCCCACTAAAAAATGCCCCCAAAGATCAACAAGCATTTGCAATGCAACAGGTCTCGCATTTGCGAGAGTTAAAGCTATTGGCAATGTAAATGACAATGCCTTTTATTTATCTGTTTTGCTAACTAACACATAAATAAAAGGCACTGTCATTTACAATGCCAATAGCTACAACTCTCAAATGCTTGTTTTTAATTGCTCTCTGTGCATGTTTTTTTCCTAGCAAAATTTGTATTGACTTTTTTTGGTACATAATTTGAGCATGCACTTTGCGACACATTGTATGAAACAAGGGAAAAACATCTGCACTTCACCCAATAATCAAATGACACATGTTCCGAGATGTCACCCAAGCCCCGCTCAATCCAGTCTGTAATTAGACCACCATTTACCCCATATATTGGCATGTTTCCTAGGGTAGCTATGTGCAGATTATATAGGTTCCTAATGTTTTGCACACCAATCTATTCCAGCTCTCCATTCTGTAATGGGAGAGGGAGGGGTGCTCCAGCAGGTTTCCAGTGTTTAGCAATCTCTCTTTTGCGATTAACTTCCCAAGCCCCGTGAGTTTCTGCTCTTTCCAGGGGCTCCCAAGATCGTAGAGTATGTCCAAAAGAGCACTACCTGCCGAAGCTGAAATCTGATTTCACATTACACTCGACATGGTGCAAATATCCTTGACCAGTATTGTGTTATGATCAGACATCCCTAGAAAATGTGAAAAAAGCCTCTTTCGCATTCTGGGCTGCTAAAGCAGGTGGGTGGAGACAGTCTATGGGCCTTGCACAGCTGCTGGGGTGTGGTAAGTGTGATGGAGGAAGCTTATTTGAGTAAGATGCAGCCATGTAAAAGCTAAGGCACGGGGTGCCATGCACACCATTCACCAGTCGTTATCATCCAGGGGACCCAGCCACCCCTCTCAATGTGCTCTCAAACTTGACATGGTCTCGCTAATGGGTTACAAGTGCCTTGTCAATATGGGATATCCCTCCTTTCGCAGGGGACCGTTGAGCATCCACGCGTCCAATGGATTATATTCAGGGACTCCGGCAAGGTCCTCCTGTTAGTTTAACAAGCAGGTCATAGTTGTAGTCGATATTGATAAAATCGGGATCTATGTTTGGTGAAGTCAGTCTGGAGATCCTAAAAGTACTTCATGTAAGTACCCTCTCTTATGTTCCCCACCTGTGATATGCCAATCTGATCCCAGCCCAGGAATGAGTGCCATGGACATTGCAGAGACAAAAATCTGGCAAATCCCATGTATACCCTCGGGATACAGTAGCATGTGCTGCGATGTGAAATAATACTGCACTGGTCTGTGTGGACCAGGCAGACAGCACGTGGAGGAGGCATTGTGCCAGAACTGTGGCGAAAACTGTTACCTCTGTATTTATGACGGACATCGGATGATAGGAGGCACATCGTTCAGGAGGCCTGTCTAGCACCTTCGAATCTCATGATGAGCTCAGCTCGTCATGAGCCACGGTGCTCGTGTGCTCATGACTAGCTGAGCTCGTCATGACCTTTAGAACGCTCGCATGCTGGGCTAATTCCCCTGCTGTGTGAGCGTTCTAAAGAAACGGGTGTGGTCTTGACAAGGTCAACTCGTCAAGAGCACACGACCACCGTGGCTCATGACGAGCTGACCTCGTCATGAGCACGGGGGCGCTGTGCGCGGCCCCCACCCCGCCCCCCAGCACAGCATGGGAATTTGCCCAGCTGTGAAGGGGCTAGATTTGCAACACCACTGTAGTTTCCAGGTCCATCTCCAGGGACACTGGTCTTTGCCGATCGATTGCAGGTACAGTTCCATGATAGGCAGTAGGATAACTGGGTGGAGTTTGCGGTATTCAGTCGGAAACCCTCATCTGGCACTGGGATCAAACCAGGGTTGGTGTCAATGAGAGCTTCACCTACCTTCTCCAGTTTTAGAGGCTGGGCTAAATCGTCTCGTTTGGAAACGGTCAGGCTGGGCATCGGCAGATCTGCGGAGATTGGCCCTGCAGGACCAGGTGTTTGCCTTTTGGTGTAAAGGAAACTGTAATATTCTGGGAAGGCGTAGGCTATCTCAGGGGCTGTTACCACCGCCCTGAACCCTGTATCACATGTCTTTGGTGGCTGTCAAGGGGAGGAGTTTCCTTGATTTATCTCCCAACTTAAATACCGGTCTGGCAGATGCCTTCCAACACTAACAGGCATTGTCCAGGGAAAGCTAGAGCAAGGAAGTCCTATCTAGTACTAGTTGTCGGCTCACTTGCTCAGTTTGATGACCCTGGTTACAACGTTTCGAATTGTACAATGATTGTGTCAGAGCCTATGATCTGAGCATATTTCTCCCTGGCACTTGCCTCTGAGGTAGGACCGGGCAGTTCCCCTCATAGTGGCTTTGCAGGCCTCCCACAACATCCCTGGCAATTATCTGTCCTCTGGTTAGTCTCTAAGAATGCTTTCAAATTACTAAGCATGAATGGGGGAAACTGGACGTCGGATAGGAACCATGACTGGAGGTGCCAGATTGGACTCCCGCCCGTCTTCCTTTCATCGATTGAATTGACAGGAGCTTGGTTGGAAATACTCCTCAGTGGGATATGGGTGGCCATTGTGTGTAGAAACATGGGGTTCGGAAGCAGCAAGAGATCAATGTGAGAGCGCGACCTATGTGCTGCCGAAGCACGAATGTAGCTCCAGGTCCCAGGAATACAGACCTCAAAGCATCACATAGCACACAGACCCTTGACCCAGTTGGCCGATTGTATCCAGTCCTTTACATGGTCTCCGGGGGTCCTGATGGATCCATAATGTAACTTAAGATCTCCCCACCAATGATCGACTTGCTTTGTGCTAGATGCAGAATGATGTCCTTGAGGGTTGTTTGTGTGATTATGGTTAGTGCGAGTAGGATGTAAATACTCGAAAGGTTTTAATGGTTACCTTCCAGAGATCCGTCGAGAAGCACATGTTTGTATATGTGGAGCGTGAGGAGCTCTTAAGAGTTCCTCTTGCGCTGGCTTGGCACTGATTGAATCCCGCCACTGCCATAGGTGGGGTGAGATGGTGCTGTTGTGGGAGTGCAAAGTACAGGAGTATCGCTCTGCGCAGAGCAGAACCTGAAAGAAACAAAACATCGTAACAAACCAAATGAACCCCTGTGCCCCCCAAGTCTCTCGCTTCATACTCCACCCTGAATAGGCCGGAGTCAGAAGATTAATGCTATGAAAAGATAGAAGCTGCTCATGCGTGCAAAGCACAGCAAGCGGTGTAAGAATATCATGGTTCCAAAAAAGCACCAGTCCATGACCCCGGTATAGCAAGGGTCAAAGTAGTACAAAATCGGGATAGTAAAGTTTCCAATGAGTTCGTATGAACGGTGACCGGAAAAATAACCTGTGAGCAAAAACCGGTATGCACGCTCAATGTCAGTTAAGCAATATCGTCGTGTCATGCAGTAGAAGGAAAGGTCACCGAGCGCGAGATAGCACAATGAAAAACGAGTGGTCAAGTAAAAAAGAGTAAAATATTCACAGTGTGACGAAACGGTGATTGATATGGAAAAATGTACGTTATGAATAGTAACGGAGTGTTTTGTAACAAGGCTAATGGTGTCTTTCGTGTCATTCCATCAGTTAATGGATTAAAACAAGGTTGCCTTCTTGCCCCACTGCTTTTTTCACTGTATATCGCAGATCTTCCTGCATCTGTCTCCTCAAGTATTGGTATAGCCCCGGTAGTAGGGGGAATCCCTATTTCCTGCTTGTTATATGCAGATGACATTATTATACTGGATTTAACTCCTAAAGGGTTAGCCAATCGTCTTCGTGCACTTCATCTTTTTGCCGAAGCCCATTTCTTGAGGATAAATGCAACAAAAAGCAAAATTATGTGTATTGCAGGGAGAAAAAAGTTAAAATGCAAGAACTTTGAGTGGACAGTTGGTGGCCAAAAATTGGAGGTGGTAAAGACTTATGTCTTTTTAGGGAAAATCATTTCCAATAATTTGAGTGATAAGCCCCATACTGATAACAATACCCGTAAAGCCCTATCCCAGGGAAAAGGCTTGAGTGGGTTATACTCAGCCACGGGGAGAAGACACTTCAATTGCTTACTGGAAGTCTTTAGGGCAAAAATCCCTTCTTCCCTTTTGTATGGAATGGAATTAGTTGACCTAAGACAATGGGATTTTTTACATTCTGTAGAAGGGAAGTTGTTAAGATCTTTATCTTCTCTTAATACCGCTTGTTCAGTAGCTGCCTGCAGACTTGAATATGGCCTTCGCAGTAGTTGGGTGCAGGGCCTTGCAGCTATAGTACAGTGGGTTGCCAGTTTAGCTAGAGGAGAAACGGGTTCTCTAAGAAATCTTATGAAGGTTGAACTGCTGGGCAGCTTAAAGGAGTATTCGCAAACTGTTAAAAATTTTAGAAAGGCGGCTGCTCTTCTCCAATTGGAGGAGAACACACTTTTTACTGTCTCCGCTGCACAGTTAAAAACAATCTTGAAAAAGGCATCCTGGGACCTTAGTTTTAAAATGGATAAGGAGGCTATGTATCTAAAAAAGAGAGATACCCATCTTACTGACTCGTTTGTTAGTAAAGATATGCAACCCTATGTCGCCTGGAATTTACCACATGGCATTCGGCGATTTTGGTTCCTGCTAAGACAGGATTTGTTGCCATTAAACAATCTATTGGCAAAGTGGTATGGTACTCCTGCAATTTGTAATTTTTGCAACTTATATACCCAGGACCGTTCACATGTTCTCTTCATTTGCCCTGCGCTACGCCCTTTTCGGCGTAAGTGGTTAAGATTTGTATGTTTGCAATTGGGTATTCTAAATGCCAATTCTTTCTTACTTGCACTGTATAACCCCCCAAATGAAATTTTCTGCTTTAGCATTTTTAACTTTTTTAAATGCTTTTTAGCTATTTATTGATGACTTTTGTGATAAGTGAATCTGAGTATTTCATGCCTTGTGAACATTGTAGATGTCTGTCTTGCATTGAATGTATTATGTATTGTAAATGGTTTTTATGTGGACCTCCTCGGAGTTCCGAAACATAATAAAGAAATTTGATTTGATTTGATTTGCTAATGGTGTCAGTGAACATGCATACAACAAGTGAGTTTACGTGAGCAAACTTACATAAAAGACTTGGCTCAGTTCTCTATGGTCTGGTAGAACACTGTAATAATAAACTGAGCATCGTAAAGGATGTTTAGAGGAGTGTAGCCAAGATACAAATTAAACGTAGAGTTAATTGCAAAAATGTACTTACTCGTATTAGAGAGTTGCAGACATGTACGGTTGTTCTTACAAGATGTGGGCGTGAGAAAGTGATTCAGCGTTAGTAATGGGTAGGTGTGTACGACCGGAAGTGTAAGCGTGTCCTGACTGCCATGGTAATGAAATACAACAACAGACTGGTAGTCTTTAGCAAAACTGAAAATACGAGTGCGGACTGTGTGCAAGGTATGGAGGGAAACTGAAAGTGCACGATGCGCGCGCTGCCAGCCTCCGGGGACAGGGGATGTGCACGTCCATACTCGTGCACATCTCCTGTCCGCGCATGCCACCTCCTGTCTCCCTTTGGGACAGAAAGCGGCAGCAATAGTCTCGCTAGCGAAGCAGCTGCGCTGCGTTCGCACCCGAGACCTAAAAACAGAACACACGAGCGATGCTGATCCACCTGGGCTTGCAGCTAGCCTACTGCAAGAGGACCCACAAGGAGGAGTTGTGTGCATTGTATGTGCCAGTAAGGCTCTAATATCCATTGTACAGAGGTACTCACACATTGAAACAAGAATGCCAACTCCAATAGGTCTGACTTTAATGTGCTGATGAATGCAAAGACGGGTGTGTCCAAACACAAAAACTATTTGTTAAATCGCTGAGCAATCTGCCTCTTTCTGTGCCTCATATACCTCTGCCCTATTCCACATCCATGTGCTGCGTGGCACCAGCACTGTAAACCTGAGGAATAAAGGAGAGGAATCTCCATCAGCACAAGGACTAAAATAACAGGGCAGAAACTTAAGGGGCATAGAATGAGACAGGGCGCACAAAAGACAGAGTATGTCTTTGCATCTGTTAGCACATACTTGCAGATATTTTACCAGCGGCTAAAAACTATGGTCTGTGTCATAATTGAGGGCCACGTTGAAGCCAGCTTGAGGTGGGCTGCAATTGAGCGCCAGTAGCATGAGCAGTGTTGAAAAATCAGCGCAAACGGCACCATGTGTCGAGCAAGAGCGCATGGCCATTCGAGTAGATTTGCTGCTGCTCCAGTAGAAAATCTATTTGAGCGGCAGCAAATCTACTCGAGAAGCAGCACCATGACCCCAGCGTTAGAAAATGGCACTAAGGGACGCCCATTCTCACTCACATTTCAGGAGCCTCTTGGGAAAAAATTAGGCCACATGGTGTTTGGTGGAATTTGATCGGAACTCTGCGTTTCAAGAGTAACGCAGAGTCACCAAATCCTGCTAGTTCCGCAGGAGGATTAAAACATTCGGCCCACCCCTATTGCTAGCGTGGTGAGGGTAGTGTATGGTGTGCATCGGGAAAGCGTTGCATGTATATAAAGCGAACAGTAAGTCATGAAGTTAGTTTGCGGGTCAAGTCATATCCATCCCATACCTTTGGCCCCTTGATTGCAATTATGTTAATGTGATAGAGGTGGGTGAGCCACAGAAGCCTTAAGCCAGATGCCTGACTCTGGCTCCGCTCAAGGTCCTCTCAAATCCTAGGGCCCAAAACAAACCGAGGCTTCGTGTGGCTTCCGTCTCCCACCCAGGCTCTAACCTCATGCACCAGGAATTAAAGGCAACGCATTAACTGTTGATGTAAAATGTGAGAGGGAAAGAGATATCCTTATAGTGGCTCAATCACAAAATGTCAAAACAAATAACCTGGCTTCCCCACTAGACCAAATTGTGTATTCAGAGGCAATTGTTTAATTTCACTTTGCCTCCTTTTTAGGTCTCGATTATTCTATCCTGTTAGGGATTGAATAGGCGAGATTATAGTAAGCAGTCAGAAAAGTCTACCTAGCCTGCGGATCGTGTACAGTTCATATGAGGCAGGCGTGTGCACATCAAACACCATCGGCATCAGACTTCAAAGACTTCAAGGAAGCCGCTGGCACACCACCATTTGTCTGAGCCTTGGCATCAGACTTTAAAGGAATCCGCTCCCAAGCCGCTCCCCCACCCCCCCCCATCAGACTTCAAAGGAATATGCTCCCGCTCCCCCCCCGCCTCAGCAATGCCGAGAGCTTGGTTTTTTGCATCCATTTCGCGGGGAAGCCGTGTTTTGTTTGGCGTTCTCTGCACCATTCTCATTTTTTTTCTGGACGAAAGTGAAAGCCTACCGTGCTTGTTTACAGTAGCCATGGTGTCATACGCAGATGATACCCAGCTAGCGGTCACGATCAGCGGGGACTCTGGGGTGGATGCCCCAAGATTCAGAGAAGGACTTAGGGCGGTGGCTGGTTGGATAACGTCCAACTGTCTCCAACTTAACGCCAAAAAAACGGAGGTGATGGTCTTTGGGAAGCGGACGGACCTTTGGGGAGATACCTGGTGGCCCCCTGAGTTGGGTCCCACCCCCACTCCGGTTGCGGAGATCAAAAATCTTGGTGTCTGGCTGGACCCTTCCCTCAACTTTGTTGGTCACACTAAAAGGACGGCGGCGTGCTGCTTTGGCATCTTGCGCAATCTGCGACCTGCCCTTAAATATTTTGATGCCGCAACCCGTCAACTTGTGGTACAAGCAACGGTTTTGGCTCGGCTGGACTATGCCAGCTCCCTTTTCATAGGGTTAAACCAGGCCGAGCTAACCCGACTTCAAAGAGTGCAGAACGCAGCGGCCAGAGCAATCGTAGGTCTTCCTAGGTTTTGCTCGGCCGGTCCAACCTTGCGAGCCTTGCATTGGTTACCCGTTAGGCAGCGGATCCATTTTAAAGTACTGTGCATATCTTTCAAGATTCTGAAGGGCCTACCGCCTCCCTTACTGTGCCAACTTTTGTGCTCTTACATCCCGGGCCGCACTTTGCGTTCGTTGGACCAAGAACTAGCGGCAGCCCCTCGGTTCAAACTCAGTCGGGCGGGGGGTCGCTCTTTTAGGGTGCGGGCAGCCGCGCTCTGGAACGCTCTCCCCTTGAAACTCCGGACCCTTGGCGACTTGCTTTCCTTCCGCAAGGCCGCTAAAACCCTTCTGTTCTCTGAGTTATGTTAAAATCCATACCCCCATTTTTAAATAATATTTTCTGTTTTCTGTTGTGTTGTGTTCGCCACCTTGTCGGTGCGCCGGGACGCTCCTTCGCTGGAGCAGCCGTGCGCAATACAAATAGCCCTAACATAACATAACATAACATAACATAACCTTGCTCCTCAAATGTTGTTGCTGTGTTGCCATCTCTCTAGAGACACTCAGCTTGAAAACACTCGACTTGCTAGCTGCACTGCTACATCCGTTTTGCCTTGCCTCTAGACACGTTGATCACTCGCAGACTGTGCTGACTCTGCCCCTCCTGATTCTGAAACTGACCAACGCAGTCACCACGCAGTCTCTTCTCTCTGTCTTATGATGTCTGTCCTGCCACCATTTCCTTCGGACCCTTACCCTCACACCTCCCACCCTCACACACCCTCACACACCCTCACCCACCCTCACACCCTCACCCACCCTCACACACCCTCACTCACACTCACACCCTCATCCTCACCCCCTCACCCTCACACCCTCACCCTCACAACCCTCTCACCCTCACTCACCCTCTCACCCTCACTCACCCTCACCCCCTCACACCCCTACTCACCCTCACCCTCACACCCCCCTCACCCTTACACCCCTTCACCCTCACACATCTCCTCACCCTCACACCCCCTCAGTCTCACACCCCCTCACCCTCACACCCCCTCATCCTCACCCTCACACACCCTCACACATCCTCACCCTCACACACCCTCACCCTCACTCACCCTCTCACCCTCACACACCCTCCCACCCTCACACACCCTCTCACCCTCACCCCCTCACCCTCACATCCCTTCACCCTTGCATCCCCTCACCCTCCCTCACACCCTCACACCCCCTCACTCTTACACCCCCTCACACACCACCTCACTCACCCTCTCACCCACCCTCACTCACCCTCTCACCCTCACCCACCCTCTCACCCTCACACACCCTTTCACCCCATACACCCTCTCACCCTCTCACCCTCACACACCCTCTCACCCACCCTCACACACCCTCACCCTCACACACACCCTCACCCTCACACCCTCTCACCCTCACACCCCCATACCCCCTCACACACCCCCTCACCCTTACCCTCACACCCCCTCACACACCCTCATGCTCACACACCCTCAACCTCACACCCGCTCACCCACCCGCTCACCCTCACAACGCTCTCACCCCCTCTAACCCTCACACACCCTCTCACCCTCACACATCCTCTCACCCTCACACCCCCTCACCCTCACACACCCTCACCCTCAAACACCCTCACCCTCACAAACCCTCTCACCCTCACACACCCTCTCACCCTCACACACACCTTCACACACCCTCACCCTCAGACCCCCTCACCCTCACACACCCT